>NW_027397066.1:155514-251156 GCF_003265705.2 Callorhinus ursinus
CGGATCGGGGGCACAGCACCCAGAACACGCCACCCCAGTGCAGTTACTGGGTGGATCGGGGGCACAGCACCCAGAACACGCCACTGCAGTGCAGTTACCGGGTGGATCGGGGGCACAGCACCCAGAACATGCCACCCCAGTGCGGCTACTGGGTGGATCGGGGGCACAGCACCCAGAACACGCCACCCCAGGGCAGTTACCGGGTGGATCGGGGGCACAGCACCCAGAACACGCCACCCCAGGGCAGTTACCGGGTGGATCGGGGGCACAGCACCCAGAACACGCCACTGCAGTGCAGTTACCGGGTGGATCGGGGGCACAGCACCCAGAACACACCACCCCAGTGCAGTTACGGGTGGATTGGGGGCATAGCACCCAGAACACGCCACCCCAGGGCAGTTACCGGGTGGATCGGGGGTCTCTGGGGTGAGGGGCCGTATCTCCACTGTGGTGGTCCTTTCCCAGGCGAATGTCAAAACTGAGTTGTCTCTTTAAAATACGTGCAGTTTATGTTTTGACAAATACTTCTCAGTAAAGCTGTTTGATAAATGTTATGGGATATTATGATCAACTCTGTGCTGGTGATTTTGATGAAGATTTTCCTAGAAACATACCAATTAGCAAAACTCATTAAAAAGTAAGTGGAAAACTTGAAGGTTCTTGTAGGAATTGGTTAACGGGAAGAAGCACAACCCCTGGGTGTGGATTTGCGTGAGGAGGCGGGTGCAGGTTTTCCTGGGGGGATCCCCAGGCAGGCGGGCCTGAGGAGGGTCCAGGCTGGCGCTGGAATTGAGGGGAGGGAAGTTGGATCTGGCCCTGAGGAGGGTGCTCCCAGGAGGGGCCCACTGGTGGTGGGGCTGCTTTCACGCACTACGTCTCTGGGTCAGGGTGCACAGCTGCAGCTGTGACCTGGGAGCCTGACGTGGGAAGACACCGGCGTAGTTTATGCGTTATAAAAGCCCTGTTGTATTGCATCATATGTAGTCTGAGGATGGCTTTCTAGTAAAAATGAGGATTTGTGTGTATGTTCAAAGTATCTGAGGATATACCCACGGAGGGAAACCCACCATTATCTTAAGGACAGCAGTTAGTTTGGGGTGACTAGGATTGTAGGGTTTCTTCCTTAGTGTTACTCTTTACCTTCCAAATCATGTTGAATAAAGGTGCATATTTCTTCCACCCTGCAAAACAAACCCGGTGTATTTACCTAAAGGACAGTCACTGTGATGGAGGTGCAACGCGGTGATGGAGGGGTGGGGAGTCATCCACTGAAGGGCACTCACGGGAGTCGGTGGGGGCGGCGTGACCCAGAGGGTATGGTGCGCGGCGTGCGGCAGAGGGGCCAGAGGTACTGGTGCACAACTGTTGGTGGTGGAGGCCGATTGGAGGGGTGGTCCACGGTGAGTGGACAGGGAGGCTGGGCCTCTTCACACAGGATGACTGCCTGTGGGCCTGGGGTGGGCCTGAAACTTGTGGTGGAGAGACACGCCACCCATGCCCTTCTGGAAGGCTCCGGCACCTGTGCAGAGTGCGTGGTAGAGCCAGCCTCCGTGAACCAAGGCAGGGAGCCACGTGGAAGAGACTCAGGAGTCAGATGTGGAGGGGTGACCAGGGGTCTGGGACATGGGTTGTCTTGGTAATGTCCTTGTCACTGGGATCTTGTTGAGAGCAGTCTGATGGAGCTGGGGGCCAGCAGACGCAAGGGAGAAGGTGTTCACCAGCGTGGTGGACCTGTAGCAGACCCTCGTTGGGATTTTAACTTGCATTTCCGGTTATGAAGCTGAATGTTTAAAAATATGCTTATTTGGATTTTCTCTTTTGTGAAGTGAAACTCCTCCATCCCAGAGCAGAGACTGACAGGACACAGGTGGGTGGGCATGGTGGGTCCCGCTCAAGCTTAGTTTACAGAGCAGCCTTGTGGAGCCTTGTCTGGACTGTAGTCTCAGGTGTGGAGTGTTCTCTGCCACTGGCTGTTTCCACGCTTGGGTTCTTTGATTATCTGACGCACTTATTTTCAGCGAAGTTGATTTTAGTAGTCATTCCCTTTGTGGTTAGTGCTTTTTGATTGTTTTGTTACCTTTTCCTCACCTGCGATCAGGAAGATGTTCTCCCTAGTATCTTCCAAAGGTTTAAAATTGTATTTTCACATTTGGTCTTCATCCACCTGGAATTGATTATTTGGGGTTGAGGGTGGGGGAGACGCCTGGTATAAAATAGGAGTTTGTTTTTGTTTTGTTTTGTTTCTAATTTTGCCACTAGGAATGATGTTTGTTGTAGTTTTTTAAAATTTTAAAATGCACTTTTAACAGAGGTACAGTTTACCCACGCTAAAGCTCACCATAGCTTTCTGGTGTGGCGTCTGTGACCACACCCCAGTCCTGACCCAGAGCCCTGCCATCTCCTCAGACCTCCAGCCACCAGTCCCTGCCACTGGCTGGCCCACAGGCACCCAGATCTGCCTTTTCTAGAACTGTGTGTCTGGTGGGACATGCACTGCGAGGTCCTTGTGTCCGTCTGCTTTCCTGCAGTACAGAGTTCTGTCCTTTGTTCATTTTGGTTGCTGAGCAGTACCTGCTGAGTGGATGGACCGCTTTCTGTTCCCCACCACCCATTGACAGGCACTGTGGCTCTTTCCATTGTGGGACTATTGTGAAGAAAGCTGCCTTGAACATTCAGGCATAAACCTTTGAGTGCATATTTGTGTTTGTGTCTCTTTCATTTATTTATTTATTTTTAGTGTGGGGAAAGGGCAGAGGCAGAGGGAGAGAGAATCTTAAGCAGGCTCCATGCCCAGCATTGTAGCCTGGCACGGGGCTCGATCTCACAACACTGAGATCGCGACCTGAGCCGATATCAAGAATCAGATGCTTAACTGACACAGCCACGCAGGCGCCCCTGTGTTTTTTGTTTTTTTAAGATTTTATTTATTTATTTGACGGAGACACAGAGAGGGAACACAAGCAGAATGAGTGGGAGAGGGAGCAGCAGGCTTCCCGCGGAGCAGGGAGCCCGATGCGGGGCTCGATCCCAGGACCCTGGGATCACGACCTGAGCCGAAGGCAGACGCTTCACGACTGAGCCACCCAGGCGCCCCACCCCTGTGTTTCTTTTAAACAGAGAACTTTTATTAGCTTCTAAATTTGCTAAGAGTTTTTTAAATGGATAATGAATTTTATCAAATGATTTCTGTGCATCTTTGGGAAGATCTTCTCATTTTTCTTCTTTTGTCTTTTGTCAACTTACTTTACTCCCTCATAGTAAGCCCCCTTGTATAGTAGGGATAAAGCTAGTTTGTCAAGCATGACCCTGCTGCTCAGACACTCCTGGATCCAGGTGACTCCGTGTGCTTGCAATTTTGACAGCGATGGCCACCAGGGAGTTCAGTCTGTGATTTTCCTTCAGTTCTGATCTGATGCGTGTGTATGTTACCTCCATAAAATGAGTTGGAAAATACAGTCTTTTTGATCGTCTGAGTCGATTTGTTTGAGGAGGTTTGTTTGGGTTCCTTGAACACTTTGTAGAACCGCCCTTGAGATGGTAGGCCTGGGGTGTTCCTGACGACTGAGTCCACTTCCGTAATAGTCACAGAACTTCTGGGTTTTTTTCTGCTTGCCTCAATTGTGGTGAGTTATATTTCTGGGAATTTATCAATTTCATATAGATTTTCAACTTTGTCAGCATAAAGTTCTTCATCATTCATACCAATAGCATAACTCTATTACGGCTCGAATGTAACTTTCTCAGAGAGAGACTCCTTGGCCCCCTGCCCCCCCCAGGGCCCTGACTCCCTTTCTCTGCTCCTGTTGATGGCATTTATCACCTTTTAACACACGAAGTCATTTACCCATGTATTGCATTTATTATTTATTGTCGTCTTCCTCCAGTAGGATGTAGTCTCTAGGGGGCCTTTTTTGTGTGTCTTTTTTGTTCACTGAGGTCTAGTGTGTCTAGCCATAATAAAATTTAAATAAAATTCAGTGCACTGAAGGGTTCTTCATGCACACTAGGCAGATTTCAAGGGCTCACCAGTACCTTCTTGGGGCCTCACAGTCCCAGAGCATTCTGGTCAGCCCCTGTCTAGAAGCAGGTCCTGTGTTCCCTTGTCTTGGCTCAGTGCCTTTGACACACCTGGTCTTCCTGTAACCAACCACCTCACTCTCTTCCTCCTTCCCTCCCTCCCTGTCTTCTTTTTCTGTAGAAGTTAATTGAGCTTCAAAGATTAATTAATAACGCAGTGTGGAAAGCTTGAAGAGTAAAAATAACATAAACTGGATGTAACATGAACATGATTTAAGCATTACTAGACCCACCGTTCCAAGGCTGTATTTAACCACTATTGTTAAACCACCAGGGTCCTGGTGCTTTCTCAGATGTGTCCCTGCTCCAGCCCTGCCTGTCCACCTTCCCACCTGGAGGGTGGGGAGACCTCGGGGCTTCCCACAGAGGAGGGAGAGTGTGGGCAGGCAGGAGGGAAAGGTCCATGGAGGTTCTGGAGGAGTCTCAGACTGAGCCCCCACATGGCACCGTGGCCACCGACCACACTGACCACCCCAGGGCCTGCAGGCTGGGGTGCAGACCCCCCCACCCCCCTGGAGCTTTGAGAGCAACCTGTTGGCTCCCTGTCACCCAGAATGGGAGCCCAGGTCTTCCTGGAGGCCTCACGCTCACCCTCTCCCCTCAGCTGTGTTCACCAGGCTCCAGTCAGTGAGGCCCTTCACACGGTCCTCCCTGGGCCCCGACCTTAGCCCTGTGCTGGTTGGTGTCTGTGCTCGTCTCCCCCAAGAACTCCGTGACCCCTCCCGTGGCCCGGAACCCAGCTTGGAGCCTGCGTGCTCACCTTACAGGATGTGAGGAGGGATGTGAGGGTGCAAAAAACACAGAAATCACAGCAATTAAATACTACTGTGCACTATTCCCTGTCCCTCCCCGAGGTCCCAGCCTCCCATCGGGTCGCCCCTGAGATCCGCCCCCTCCTCTGGAGCTGTGATGGAGCCCCCTACCCCCACACCTCCCATAGGGCCTCCCAGCCCAGCAGCCCCTGGGCCTTGGTGACACTGGCACTTATGGGCAGGTGCGGTGTGCGGAGGGTACAGGACTGCCACTGAGATCTGTCCACGTCTCTGTGGTCGGTTCTGGTTCTTCACTAGTGTCATTAATCTTGTTTTCCTTTTGGTTGTTTTAAACAAGTAAATGGGCAAAAACGAGGCTGCTGGCGTGGCGGGGGACATGGGCTCCGTGTGGACAGCATGTGTGGGTGATGCCCCTATGTTGTGTGTCTCCACAGGCTTCAAAATGTAGCAGAGGGTTCCAGGCTGCCATGTACAGGTAAATGCGGTTTGAACTTTGATTTTTCTCTTCCCTCAGTGCATGTGAATTGCTTAAATTTACCTTGGATTATACTGTCGCCACAGAAGTCATTTCCTTGTAACTCCTTTAAAGCGTAATCTCTGACAGCTCTAGGGGAGATGAGGGTACAGCCACTTCCATGTCTCCAGATTTCCTCTTAACTAATACTTGCGGTTGACCGTGTTGTATTGTTTACTACGTGGGACTCACCTAAGAACTCTAGACAGCTTCATTACGGGACCGTGTGCATCCTACGTGAACGAGCTGACAGGAAATAACAGGGGCTGTTTCTGTGCCAGAAAATGGACAGAGATCAAGGGACAGCAGGGAGGCGCAGACGTGAAGACCCGCAGGGCAGAGTGAAGCCACAGGCGAGGACTTACAGCAGCAGAGCCGCAGCCTGAGCGCCCGATGCAAAGGCAGGAGGAGGGGACGGAAGACATCTAGAAGAGGTGAGGCGGTCTTGCCCGGCCTCCAGGCCGGCCTTTCGGCAGCCTGTGTTGTCGCGTGGGGAGGGATGGACAGCTGTGAAAAGCCCACTGTTCACGTTCACTGCTGACCTCTCCTGACGTCCATGGGGTCTGCCTCCCTCCCCGCTGCGAGAGGCTCTAAGACGCACCAGGCGAGGCATCTCGGGCTCTGCTGGTCGGTGCGGCTCGTGCCCACCTGCTCTCCGGTGACCAGGGCTGCACAGGGGCCGCCGGGTGTGGGAGGCCCAGGGGCGGGATGTCTGCGTGGTGGTGACAGTGGACATTTCCCCTCTGAGTGCAACTCCTCATAGGCCTGAGGACAGGAGGGTGGCTGGCCTTGGGGCCCAGCTTGGGCAGAGCCAGCAGTCTGGGCCAGGGGGACTCTCAGGGCCGCTCTTGTCTCCTAATGTGGGTGGTCAGCAGGTAGAGGGTCCCTGTTCCAGGGTGTCAGGGCCATCCCCTCAGCCGGGCGCTGCACTCAGGCGACCTGCCCCGTCCATCTTCCCTTGTGTCTTGCGACCTGCCTCCCTCGGGGTCACCTCCTTTGGGGTTTCCTGTAGGTGAGACTCGTGTGTGCTCTATTAGCAGGGGTCTCGAGAGGGGTGCTGTGCCCTTCGTGGCATGATTCCAGGAGGCACAGCTGTCTGTCACCCGTCTGGTGCCCACCTGGGTGTCACCTGGTCACTCAGTAAGTGATGTCTACACAGTGTTTCTACCTGGAGGCCCCGCTCTCACTCTGTGCCCGGGAAGTGTTTGGTTGGGGGGGTCTTTGAGACTTTTTGAGTCTTCTCTTCCTCAACAAGGCTCCATTGGTGATTCCTGAGGAAACTGTCGCTGCGGTTTCTGTGGTGGCTGGTGACTCCCGCTTCCACGTGATCGGCTCACCTTTTGGAAGGAAGCACACCCCTTACTTATTTGTCTGTCTCAGTGTGGCCGCATGAACTTCTGTGGTATTCTGTTGGTTGTGGTCTGATTCGTTCTGTTCCTGATGATAGTCCCTCCTTAATCTTGAAGCTCCAGTCAACCCCAATGTGGCCCGTGGAGCCCTTGGAGCTGGGGCCAGATCCTCTCTGCCCCACTTCTGCTACATCCCTAGCCCAGCCTTAGGGGAGCCATGTGCCTGCACCCATGAACCTCATGGCGGACAGTGGTGTGTCCACACTGGGACCTAGGCCGCCAAGGAGCCATTACTCCCAGGCCCTCCCAACGGACAGAGCTGGGAAGTAGGTGTGGGAGTCCACACTCACATGCACACACACGTCTTCATCTATTCACCCACCTGCTCACTAAGCATGAGCTCACACCAACCCTTGTCCCTCAAAGGGGCCAAAGGCCCCGTCTGTGCCAGCGTGACCTGGAACTTTGTTTTGGCTTCACGAGTTTGTGTGTCATCCTTGAGCTGGGGCCATGCTAATCTTCTCTGTATCGTTCTAATTTTAGTATAGTGCAGCCAAAGTGAGCCCTGTTTTGTCTTTAGTTTGGCAGCTCAGTTAATTAACTTGGTGATTGGGAAGATATTTTGTTGCTGAGCATATTACTGTGTGGTAGGAATATTTGCATGTCCTCATATCCTTAGCGGCTGGCATATAAACAGCTGCTCAATAGAAGGTGGAGGACGTGAGAACAGTACTACTCAGTTGGGGCCAGCGTGGGGCCTCACATGAGGTTTCCATGTCAGCAGGCCCCTGTTTTCTGCTCTGCTTTGCTTGGGATGACTCCAGGGTTTCCCTTCTGTCCTTTTATGTCCTGCTCCACGAGGTGATGCTGGGTTCCCCGAAGGCCAGCCACCTGGCTGGGCCTCAGTGCACACACTTGCCAAGAACAGAATGCAAACCCACGTCGGCTCAGAGCAGGTCCATCTTCACCCGATGAGGCTGATTGGCCCACAGGAACCCCTCTGAGAATGTTCCCACCAAGCCCCGTTTCATCTTTACTAGATTCCTAGTAATGTCAGCGAACCCCGACCCACAGACACACCTGGCTGCAAGGGAGGTGGGAAGGGCCCTGTCCAGCGGGGACCGCAAGTCTGCTGCAGCCTGTCCGTGAGCGACGCTAGCCTGGCAGTCCTGCCGATGGCATTCACTCACTCTGATAGTTTGTTGATTCTGACAATTCACCTCCAGATTGCTGCTCCCTCCAGGCCCTCTGCCTCCTCATCCAGCCACAAAGCCCCGGCCAGGCCCCCAGGCTGCACTGCACTGTGGCAGGTATAGCCAGCACTGCCCTCGGACCTCACATGGATGCAAGTGGGTCTCAAGTCCCCCAGGTGGTTTGCTTTCTTTCCCCTTGCTGAAACAGCATTAAGCAACAAGTACCCTTGCCCAGTGGCCTGGGAACCACACGCACTGTGCGGCCAGCCGCCCTCAGTGATGCCCTCGACTCTGACAGGCCTGTTTCTGGTCTTTGTGCAGAATTCTGTTAGGAATGCTTACTTTGGGAACATTCACTCTGTAAGTACTCATTGGAGCAGCATTTCGGGTTGGTTTCCTACTACTGCTGTAACAAAGGACCGGCAGCACAAATGTGTCATCTGACAGTTCCGAAGGTCAGAAGTCAAGGTGCCCCCAGGGATGGCTCCTTCTGGCTTCAGGGGAGAATTGTTCTTTGTCTTTTCCAGCTTCTGGGGCACCCGCACCCTTGGCCCGTGGCCCACCTTCAAGCCAGCAGTGTCATGTCTCCTGGTCTCTCTGACTCTGACCCTCCCAACTCCCCTTTTAAGGGCCCTGTGATGACATGGGGTCTACGGGGTCCTCTGGGACCATCTCCCATGTGAAGTGATGGGGGTAGGATCTGGACATCCCCAAGAGCTACTGTAACTCCTGGCAGAGCTCAGGAGATGCAGTAACAAAGCCAACCTTCATAGAGCCTGTGGTCTAGGGAGAGACCAGTACAGTGGGGGCCGAGCAGGAAGGGGCGCACCCCCCACCCCCGAGACAGAGACAACATGTCAGCACTTCAGCGCACAAATGTTTGGACTTTGATGATGCCATGGTGTGTGCAACGCTGATGTCCTGTGGGATAGTGACGGGGATCGGCAGGTGGCCTTGGGAACCTCCAGTTCTGGGACTGGGCTGTGCTGGGCCAGGAGGCTACTGAGACCCAGGAAGGGTGAGGTCCTGTGGGGCTGGTTGGATTTCCCCTGGACAGGGCAGAGAGAAGGGGAGGAGGGTCTGGCGCCCCTGCTGGCGAAATGAAATTGCTTTCTTAGGCAGTCCTCAGTGGCAGTTTTCTGTGATTTGCCATTTTAAACAATTGCAGCAAACATCTTTTGAACTTGTCCTGTTATTAAGATAAATCTCTAGAAATGGAACAGCTCCTATTCTATTTGGGTACATCTGGTTGGCAGCCCCTTTGTCCGCTTCCCTGGGACTTGTCAGGACTGAACGTCGACTGGAATATCTGAAATACTGCCTTCTGATGTTGGAATGACATGTGGTGTGACCTGCATGTGTGGATGTATCTGTGGGCTGAGCACCTTTGCATGTGCTTATCGGCTGTTCCTTTGTGTCCACACTGAGGCCTCATCGAGGGACTTTGCTTCTCGTTCCGGTTGGGCCAACGTTGCCCTCACTAGCGTCCCTCAGGGTCATTTGTCCCCTAGCTTTACAGAGGAGCCAGAAGCTCTGGCAGTGACCCCACAGCCTCCTGTCCCAGACCCAGCACAGCCTGCCTGCTCCCGCAGCCTCTCTTCCTGCAGCTACACGGATCTCCTGACTCACCCACCCACCTCACCAGCTGGCCTCAGCTCAATCCTGAGCAGGAGAGGGTCAGGGGGGCCCAGCGGGGGCAGTGTCATGGGTGGTTAAGGGGAAGCGGTAGTGCATTTGCGGAGTGCTGCCCGTCGGGTATTTGGCAGGACAGTCAGGGTCCTCTGTGAGAAGACCTACAGCACTCCGTTCTACAGATGGAAGTCAGGCCCCAGAGTCTTTGCAGCTTGGACCTGGCCCTGGTGGGTAGCTGAGCCCTTCTAGGAGGATGTGCTGTGGCTTGATTTATGTTGAGGCTGGACCTTTGATGGGACACATGGGAGTATTTCCAGGGCGCCTGGGTGGTGCAGTCAGTTGGGCATCCGACTCTTGGTTTCGGCTCAGGTCGTGATCTCAGGGTCGTGAGATCAAGCCCTGCATCGGGTTCCTTGCTCAGCAGGGAGTCTGCCGAAGATTTTCTCTCTCTCTCTGCCCCTCCCCTGTTCATGCTGTCCCTCTCCCTCTCTTTCTCCCTCTCTCTCTAAAAATAAATAAATCTTAAAAAAAAAAAAGAAAGAAAAAGAAACACATGGGAGTATTTCAGATATTACTTAATAAGTCGTTTTTTCTTGCAGAAGCCAAAGATGTTGACCAGAAAGATTAAACTCTGGGACATAAACGCCCACATCACCTGCCGCCTATGCAGCGGATATCTCATCGACGCGACCACGGTGACCGAGTGTCTGCACACGTGTATGTGGGGAATATTCTAGAACATGGTGTTTGACAGCCGTGGGAGAGATGTGACTGAGTGTCTGCATATGTGTATGGCGGAATGTCCTAGAACGTGGCCTTTGACAGCTTTGAGCCTTGTGGTTTCTTGATCCTTGGGCTTTCTTTTTTCTTTTATTTCTTTCTTTCTTTTTTTTCTCACCAAAAGCTTTTAGCTCGAGCACAAAGCAAGACACAGAAGCAGGACTAACGAAGATCTTAAATCAGAAAAAGTATTTCAAATTAAAAATACTATGGGTAATTTGAGTAGCGATATCATTTAAGAAAGCTAAATATAGGAAAAATTTAGTTATTTCTATGTAACCGCAAAACCAGTATAACTGCATTATGACAAAATATTCATTTGTAGTGGGCAGAAATGCTTACTTTTAAAATTTCCAAATGAATTCCTTAAACTTTTTAAACAGGGAAATGTGGTTTGGCTCCTCAAGGCTAATGAGCCTGTGTTTTGATGTTTAGAAGACTCTTAGCTTGTGCTGAACTTGGGGTGATTTAAGCCCCATCTTGATTGAACAGTTAGCAGGTGCCGTTCACCCGAAGCTAGCCGCTGGGACGGTGGCTGAGGATGCCAGGCAGGAGCCCTCTGTGGGGACAGGGTCTTTGCAGTAAAACCAATGCCTGGAATGCAGATGACGTCTGATCCTGTATTTTCTGCCTTAGAAAATAAAATATTTGCCAATTTTGATGGAACTTTTATTTTAAAGGTAATCATAGCTTTAAATTGTTATTATCATTGAATTTTCTCGAATTCTGTTATACACAGAAAATCTTGTGATTTTTTTTTTTAGACAAAGATGAAAATTGTAACTGTTAGCCCCTGTGGTGAGAATATTCGGACGAGACCCTGAAGTGCATTCTAGTGAAGTCTCAGCTCTTGACCTCTGGGCACCTTGTCCTCACTTAGGTTCCTTCCTCGTCCCTCTTAACCCTAACGCTCAGACCTGCTGAGTGAGGCGCCTAAGTGAGCACTTGAGACTTCTCCATTGTTGGTGAGACCTGAGAGGCAGGTGTCCCATCGAAGCGGCCATGTGCGAGGTGGTCTGCACTGTGGCTGGAGTGCACGCCGAGCCCGAGGAGGTGTCGGCATCTGCATTCCGGTTTCACTTTCTGACATGCATGTGCTTTTGCAAACAGTCTGTCGGAGTTGCCTGGTCAAGTATTTGGAAGAGAATAACACCTGCCCCACGTGTAGGATTGTGATCCACCAGAGTCACCCGCTACAGTACATTGGGTAAGTGCCTCCAGGCTCCCCGGTCACAGCTTCCGGCATCGTTCCATGTCAGGGACCCGCCCTGCTCTGCGCACCTGGCCTCCCTGCCGGCCAAGTCAGACCAGTGAGCACCGGGGCCGTTCCCACAAGTTTCCAGGAATATTTGCTCAAATTGAATAATTTGAGGAACCTCAGGACCAATGTGGATTTCACTGGTTTTACACTAAACGGCCTGACATTTACTCTGAAGCAGGTAGCAGCCCTGGGTCCACCTTTCTGTTGTGGGACGAGTGGTCCTAGGCCCCTTGCATGTGGCCTGCATCTTGTTCCTTGCAGCTGGTGGCCCTGCTGGCCTCAGGGGGTTGGCTTGTGGCTTTTATGCAGAGTTTTAAATGGCTTCCAGATTTGGGGGGCTGTTCTAAAGGAAGCGAAACGCTCCCTACACCACTGCAGGGCCCCCAGGCAGTGGCTCAGGCCTTAGGAGGTAGGATGATGCCGTGAGGTGCTGGCTGCAGGCAGGTGCTGAGCGTGAGCTCCTAAGGTCTGGTGGATCTGTGAGGCAGCTCTGTCCTTCCAGACTTCATCCCTTTAAGCCAAGGACTTTGGCCATGGGAGCAGCAGAGGTAGGTCTGAAAATCTGTTCTGAACCACTCCTAAGGGTGTGAAGTATCTAGTGGGCACAGAAGAGTTTAAAAACATGTCTGCACAGCGAGAAACCACTCCCAGATCAAGAGGTCGATATCGCCAGGCCCAGAAGCCCCTGCCCAACAGCCCACCGTCCCCAGACAACATAGCTTAGTCTCCTTTGTCCAGCTCACTACAAATGGGTCCAGCAGTGTGTTTGTGTGCCTTGCCCTTGACCCAGCTTGTTAGTGTGGGGTTCTGTGGCTGGGGGACATTGGGATGTCCATGGTGGGCACTCAGTGCTGCTCTGGGCATTGCGTGCAGGTGTCTCTCTGCCATCCCTCAGAGCAGAGTGTTGGGGTGTAGAGCTCTTGTGCCTTACTGTGCTCTCTTGGGCTGTTGTGCAGTGCACGACCTTACCAATGTGTCCTGTGGGTGCCCGTGGACTGCATTCTTGCCACGTGGTGGCTCTTAGGGTATCTTGTGCTCTTGCCCTGATTATCAGTGAGCCCCGGCCTCTTCCCAAATGTTACCTGGCCATTTGGACTTCTGGGAGGTGTCTGTTCACATCTCATGTCGTTTTCTATTGGGTTCTTTGTTTTATTTGTTCTGCTTTTAAGAAACGCTTTATATATTCTGGGCGCTAATTGTTGGCAGTGTGTATTCACGTGTTTCCTGTCTTGGGGGTGTAGTTTTGTAGAGCAGGGGGGCTTTCCTGATGTGAACTATAGAAGGCAGGAGGTGGTGGGGCTTCATGCTGGTGGGAAGCTGTGGAGACTCTGGCCCTCCCTCTCAGAGTGCCACGGCCCCTCTCCCGTGCTCTGGGTTAGGCAGGGCTTTCTGGAGAGCTGAGACTCTAGCAATCTGGGACCCTGGTGTTCCAAACATAGCCTAACCTGCTAACACACAGAAGGGGGCCAGTAGAGCGGAGCTAGCCAAGTGCATTGGCCAGGCCCTGCCTCTTCTCTGTGCAGTGACCATGTGGTGACCTGGGAGGGAGGCCAGGGAGGTCAAGGTGCAGAGCAAGGGGAAGATGGTCAGCCCTGAGGCCTGCTGTGGGCTCTGGGCTCCAGGGTGGCTCTTCCCTGCTAATCCTGTCCCTTACTTCTTGCCCTCTGTGCTCTGCCTGGAACTACAGTGTTTTACCCGTCTTGATGCCAGCTCTGCAGTTGGCTCAGAGCCTTGTTCCTGACACAGCTTCGCCCTCCACACTTGGCCCAGCCTTCTGCTCTGATTCTGCTACACCCTGATTGCGCGGATGCCCCAAAGGAAGGGCCTTCAGCTCTGGGCTGGGGCAGAGTGGGGAGAGGGCACTTAGGATGGGGCAGCAGGGCCTGGTGGCCCCATGCAGGGCCCCCAGGCAGTGGCTCAGGCCTTAGGAGGTAGGATGATGCCGTGAGGTGCTGGCTGCAGGCAGGTGCTGAGCGTGAGCTCCTAAGGTCTGGTGGATCTGTGAGGCAGCTCTGTCCTTCCAGACTTCATCCCTTTAAGCCAAGGACTTTGGCCATGTGGGCCAGGTCAAGAGAAGAGCTAAGAGAGGGTATGTAGCCTACAGCATGGAGTGTAACCATGAACACTGCAAAGAAGTGGCCTTTGTATCAAGGGGCTGCCACACCAAGAGCCTGGATGTGCCGACACCAGGAAAAATGCCCTGTGCTGTTCTGTCCTGCCTCCCGGAACCTTCCCCAAGGAGAGTCCCCCAAGCCCTCCACTCAGCCCTGTGGGTCCTTGGCCAGGCAGGCAGGGCTTAGCATGGTCATGCAGAGGACCCAGGGTTGAGCTCTGTGGCAGGATTCGGTCCGGCCTGCTTTCCTTGTGGATCAGGTGAGCTTTCACGAAGCCGGTGGGGGTAGAGTCGGAGGGGGGGGGTCGCACATGCTGCAGGCCACCTGGGATTCATAATGCTTATCCACGTGCGTGTGTCCATCAGCCATACACACACGTAATGTGAGCATGGGGACGTGAAGTGTATTTCTTAGTGTGGATCATCATGGTCAGAAGGGTTGAGAAACCCTGCTTCGTGCTGCCACACCACAGGCTTGAGTCGTCAGCCCAATGTCTGGTAGAACTTCAAAGTTCTTGGAAATGGTGAGCGGTGGTCCTTGCAGGACCTGGTCCCCCACTGTTTGTGGCAGAACTGTGAGCCTGGTGAGTGGCTGCTGTGTGCCCAGTCCTGGACTAGCTCTCACGGCTAAATGTCTGTAAGTTTTGTGGAGCATAATTGTTTGTTAGTTACAAGTTACCTATCTGGGTTTCTTAAGGTTTTCATTTTAATGGATGATGTTTGAAAATTAACATTGATTTGAAAACAGTTACTTAAATGTATTAATTTATGTTTAAAAATAGCAAACTGGAATAAGAATTATATTTCAAATACTATGCTTATGTAACCTTTTCAGAAAACCTTCGTAGGTAGATCATAAAGACCACCAGAGGGCCTGATCTTAGGGCCTTTCCTCTACATTTTTCAGAACGTTAAAGAAAAGCTTCCTGTCTGGTGGAGACCCCAGGAAGCAGCAGTGGAAGAGGTGGGTGGGGCAGTGGTGTTCAGTTGGACAGGCCACTCCAGGCCACGGCTCTGTGTTGGCACTGTGCTCAGCAGGCAGAGGGCACTCATCACCTAGATGATCTTTGTGCCAGCACTACTTGAAATGTTCTTAAGCTTCCAGAACATGAATTAAATGTTGCATTAATTCAGGTCATGTGTAACGTTTGCTAGCACAAACATTTTTTAAACGCAAACTAGAAGCAGAATTCAAGATTTCAAATTTGTGATTGTGGAGTTTGCTATTGTTAATGGAAAATGTGCCCGGGTTTTTGGCTAACCTTACCTGTTGTATTCTTTTTGCCAGTCATGACAGAACCATGCAGGACATTGTTTACAAACTGGTTCCAGGCCTTCAGGAAGGTGAGTGTCAGCATGTCTCTCTTAGACCGCGGAGTCTGCAGCACGGCCCCTGGGGGAGCTTTCCTCATGGGGTCCTGGCCCTGGAGGGAGGCCCCCTCTTTGGCAACAGCACCACCTGTCTTGTCGTGTGCTGAACTCACGAGTACCGTGGTGCCGGCTTCGTCCACTGTCTGCCTCACCGCTCCTGCGTTCAGAAGGAACGTGCTGAGTGTGCAGCCTTGTGGGGGCAGCGTCCCTGATCATACCTGCGCAGACGCGCAGCCAGTAGCCAGGGTGTCGATAAAGTTTAACTGTATTTAAAGTCAAATCTCATTGAGAACTGAAAAGAAATATTATGTAGTATAAATATCCTGAAAGTGGAAATGGCCGTTCTTTTTAAAACTTTTCTCCAGTTCTGAACACAGAGACCGTTGCTGTCCCTCTTTGTGGGGGGGGTGATAGGGGAGATGGGGAGGGACATTGGTCTCAGGGTCTGGGGGTGAGATGACATGGCAGTGCCTGCTGATAAAACTCAGGTGCACTTTCTTTCAAAGATAAAATATGTTAGGAATTCCTTTGGGCTGTGTTTTCTCATTGTAATGTTTCGGAAGAGGGTTATAATTTAAAATACAGCTTTTACTATGTTAGATTAGAAGATACTCATCTGGCTTTTCCTACATAACTTAATAACGTTGTTCTTCTTTTCTTCACCATTCACAAGTTCATTTATATAAGAAGAATTTAAGTTTCCTGACTAAAATGTAGATGGAGACAATCATCTTTTTATAGCCAAAAGTTTTTTAGTCCTAAGGCAAAGAATACATCAAAATAAAATGCCAGTACCTTTAAAAATTATTGTAGAGTATTTTAAACACAAAAGCAGGCAGAACCACATACAGAATCCTATGTGTTTATTACCCAGAGTCCACAGTTTTCCAGCTCACAGTGAATCCTGTTTCATCCACTGCCCCCGCCCATCTTCCTGTCCCAGAAGATAAGGTTCTTCTTAACACACGTAACCACAGCACCTTTATAAATCTAAGAAAATAATAGTAATCCCTTGGTGTCAAATAACCAGTCAGTGCCAACATTTCTAACTGCCTCGAGAACACGTTTTTCAAGTTTGTTTCAGTTTGTTTCAATCCGGATCCAGGTCAGGTCAGGCCCAGGGCTGACTGCTTGGCCCCCTCCCGGCCTCTCCTGTCTCCCAAGTCTGGACTTGCTGAGGGCACCCCGGTCCTGTGAACTGATGGCATCTGCAGGCCTGAGTGGATTCTGGCTTGTGTTTCTGGCAAGCCCACCCTGGTGGTTATTGCCTCTGAGCAGGTGCAGCCAGCCTGTCCGTCGGGTTGCCCTGGCCGCCCTACACCAGCAGAGCATCTGTCTGTGATTCATTACAAGCAGTAAAACCTGCCTCTTCCGGGGCCCAGCCCGGCACGTGTACTGGGCAGACTGCGTCCGCAGAGCCACGCATCACTGCTGGGTTCCTGAGGCCCATTTCACATCGATAGGCACAACTGTGCTCATGTCTCCTTTGTACACGGCATGCCGGGTTGGCTTTCTGGCCCCTCCAGCCACCGTCAGGTGGATGGAAACACGTGCAGGTGTTCACAGCATGTGGGGGTCCTTGTCCTTTCTGAAGCTCAGGCGCTCCCATTGGTGGTCCCTGACACCACCCTGGGAGTCTGGAATGGCCCTGCTTTCCGGACAGGTGGGTTCTGGGCTCCTCTTGTTGACTTCCTGCCCCAAGCAGCACCGGCCCTCTCCCCACAGAGTCCGGGTGCCATCCGTGGGCGGGATGCCCTGTGACATGGTTGTAATGGAAGGACATGGTGCAAGTACAATGACCCTGCTGACTGAGCAAGTTGCTCTGTGGGGGGTGTGCCCCCGTTTCCCCTTCGGGCCAGGGTCTCTTTTCTCACAGTGGTATTATTTCAATTTTACAGGTGAAGATAGTGAGACCTAGAGAAGTTTTCCTAAGTTACAAAGATAGTGAGTCAGTCCAGGATTTCAAAGTAATATCTGATCCCTAGACTCATTGTTTTTCTACCATACCATACTTCTTTCCTTGAGACGGAAAACCAGACGCTCAGCTTCCCTGTTTCTCAGACTCTTGGCCACGTGTTGCTTATCACAAGAACATCACAGCTTTGAAACCCTTCACAGCACAATGGCTTTGGCGCAGGTAGTCTGCAGCTCATCGTTGTGTTGGCTGCGCCCACAGTTGCAAACCTGATTTCTCAGGTGGAGGCCCCGTTCTGGCAAGCCAGCTTCACCTGGTGTGGGGCAGCACACTGGCTGCACCTGCTGCCGTCCGGGCGCTCTGAGCTGCGCCTTCTCCGGCTCCACTCCCGCCGCTGCCCTCATGCCAGCCGCTTCTCTCTTCCCTGTAGGTGAGGCCTTCTTGGTGGAGGGTTCGTTTTTCAGTTGTCTGTTGTTTCCTTTTTAAATAATTTTTTAAAAATCTGCCTTTGTGGAGGCCACATTTTATAAAATTTGTCAAACGGCCTTCAGCTTGGTCCTCCCGCCAGTGGGGCACAGAGATGCTCGCCAGCACGTCGAGCTCTGCCCGTCTTGGTGATGGTGCGTGGGTTGTTCTGCCTCCTGGACTCCTTCCTGATGGATACTTAGGACGTTCCCATCTTTGGCTTTAGCCAAAGGGGAGGGGGTGCGCTGAACACCCTTTTGCATACTTTTGTGGGTGTGGGTGAATATATTTGGCTTTATTCTGGAAGTAGAATCTCTAGACCAAGGGTTCTGCATTTTTATTTCTTTCTCTTGCCTCTTCGCACTGGCTGGAGTGGGAGTCGGCAAATTGCAGGCCAGATCTGGCTTGCTGCCTATCTTTACAGGGTTCATGAGCCAAGAATGCTTTTTATACTTTTAAATGGTTAGGAAAAAGTCAAAAGAATAACACTTGTGATGTGAAGGTTACGTTAATTGAAATTCCATCATCCATAAGTAGTGTCACTGGGATACAGCATGCTTACTCTTTCCTGCCTTCACGTGTCTTCACGTCACAACGCCGAGCAGGGATAGGCGGCAGACTGGATGGGGCGCTCTCGCCATCCCGCACCACGCAGATCTCAGAAACGCAGTTGCAGCTCAACAGCTGTTCGAGAGCTGTGTATGCCCTGGTGAGACTCTGTTGTCAGTGCATACGCGTCATGTCAAAACAAGTAAGAAGGAAAGTATGGACTCCAGATGTTGCCCTTTGAAGCCACAGTGAAATGTGCATGGTTTTGTTTCGGAGCTGTCCTCCTGAGTGCTCTCATCACCAGACTGAACGCACAGGACTCCCAGTGCACAGGAAAGCAACCTTTGGGAAGAACTGAAAGTCTAAAATGGAATATCTCATCACAGCAGGATTTCTTCACAGAAATAAAAGATGAAGATAAGGCTGCAGTCAAAGTGGGTTTCTGATTGGCTCATGTGTTAGCAAACAAGGAAAGCTGTCTACTGATGGTAAGTTAGTTAAATCTTGCTTCACCGCAGCAGGGGAGGTAATGCACCCAGAGAACGAGCTTCTCTCAGGGAGGGAGCTTCTGCAAGCACCATCAGGGGTCACTGAGAAAGCGAGGCAGGCGGTTTTGAGTGGTTTTCCTTGGCTTTGGTGTCTCCAGTCTGCTCAGCTGTTCGTTTGGTGAGCTTGGAGTGACTAAAGAAGAAATCTCTCCGAGCAGCCCAGAACAACTGCAGGCGGGAATATCTTCAAGGGGTTGAGAAACTTCTAATTCAGTACAACTGAGGTGGAATCTGCCAAGAGGTGTTACAACCAGTGGTGGTAAGAATGCGTGTGGATGAGGAAGATGCTCAGTTGGACGAACAAACCATGCCTGTGAAAGTGGAAGGTGTCTGGAGGACGTCGTATTCATCAGCAGGCATGCTGTTGAGGTGAATCTTTCCTGTGTCATTGAGCCAGCGGAGTCCGCAGTAGATTTCATCCGCTCTTTCATATGTTGCCGTCCCTGGGCGTCGGAGTTTCTGTCCAAGGTGGGGGGTGCTGAGCATCCTGACTTGCCCTCCCACACAACCCTTAATGGCTCAGTAGTGGTGCAGTGTGTGTGTGCAGTTTGGAGCTAAGGGCAGAGGAAATTTTCAGAATGGAACGAAGCACCTTTAACATTGAATGACTTCAGAAGTTACCTTTTGCCAAAGACTTGATAGTGTTTGGTAATGAAGTCAGGCAGCGCGACTTAGATGCAGACTCCACAACAGAGACTCCTGCTGGGGTCACGCTGCTCTACAGATGTCAGGCCGTCAGAAGTGAAAGGAGGAGGGAGGTCTCTGAGCCCGTGCAGATTGCAGCAGGCTTGTTTTCTGGGCTCCAGCTACAGGCCCAGGACCTCGACCTCATTCCATATTTCAGAGTCCACTAACTGTGCTGCTGTGGAGCTTCAGTCCACCCTTCAGTGGGGAACCACTAACCCTCAGTGTGATGGCATCACAGGGGCCAACACCAGGAGGAGAGGCTCACAGAGTTCTGTGAGCACCTCCTCGCTGACGCATGAGCCACATAAAGTCCTGTGCTTGTGGCCTGATGTCAGCATTTCTGTGTAAAAAGACATGTTCAGAAATGAAAATGTGTAAAATCTCGGTAGAGACAAACATGTGTGATCAGTTTTGATGATAAGGAGCACTAACTTTTAACCCCAATCAAATATCATCCCCCCCAAAGAGTCCATTTTTCTTGTTAGTAGCCTACAGTACAAAAAATCGTACTCAATTATTATTACTGTATTTTGAAATTTCATGACTTCTGGTTTCCGGTTCCTCATATAAGGAGCTTGGAAGTTGCCACTCTGTCCTAACAAATAAAAAGCTGAACAGACTGAGAAATCAGCCATTTTTCTTAGATCGTAAGAGGGGTGGACATAGGGCAAACTGCTGCCCCAAGATTGGAGACTGGTATGGGGGCCCCGTCTCCCCAGGGCAGAGACTCCGGAGCAGAAACCTCCCTGGGAACTGGCACAGGGCCGAAAACCTCTACTGTGCCTGAGGAATTGCTGGAGGCTCCCTGTGGACAATTCAGAGAGAAAAACCTGCAGGGAGATCCAGTATCGTGAGCTTCACCCCCAGGAGCTCGGCCACGGTCTCTCAGTGCTTCCAGCTGGGGAAGAACAGAAGCCGTTCTGAAATACTTCCAACAAGGCCTGTGCCCCGGGGAAACTAGCTGAGCAAGGGGAGCCGCTCAGCTCCAGCCACCCCTTCCCACGGAGCACTGATGAAGTTCAGTGTGGAGGCCTAAGCTCCCTGATCCCGAGACCTAATCAGAGGAGCACAGAGCCCGTCGTCCCCTTACCCACCTCTCACCGCATCACCAAAGGCCTGGTTACAGTAATTCCTCGTCCCTGGCACATCACAGCTGATTCACAAGAAAAAAACTACAAGGCTTGCTAAGAGACAGAAACAGAGTTTCAAGAGAACAAGCATCCGAACCAGACACGGCAGGGATGTTAGAATCGTCGGACTGGAATTTAAAACAGTGAATATGCTAAGGGCTCTCTAATGGACAACATGGACCAGAACAGGTGAGTAGTGTAAGCAGAAGGACAGACACCCTAAGAAAGAAGCAGAAAGAAATGTTGGAGATAAAACCAGAGTAGCAGGAACGAAGAAAGCCTCAGGTAGGTTGATTAGTAACAGGACTTGTGTGGGAAAGAACCTTGAGGTTGGGGATCTATCAACAGAAGCTCCCAAGTCTGAAAATAAAAGAGGGTATACACTAAAAATCAGAGTCTCCAAGGATGTGGGACAGCCACAAAGGTGTACGGTACACGTAACAGGAACACGGGACGCAGAGGAGAGAGAGAGAACAGAAATAATGTGAGCCACTAATGATTGAGAATTTCCCCAAACTAATGTCAGACACCAAACCCCGGACCCAGGATGCTCAGAGAACACCAGGCAGGATCAGTGCCAGGAACACGAGACCTAGGAGCAAAGGTAAGAATTCACCTGGCTTGTCCTCCAAAACCATGCCAGCAAAGAGACCGGAGAGTGCAGTGTTTAGTGTTGAGAGAAGAAATCACCGACCCAGAGTTGTGTGTCCTGCAGAAGGGGAGGAGAAGTAGAGACCTTCTCGGCAAAACAGAGGTCGAGGGAACTTGTTGTCAGTAGACCTGCTTTTTTGCAAGACCGTACAAGAAGTTCTTCAGAGAGAAGGAGGTGCGATAGGTCAGAAACTTGGACCCACACGAAGGAATGAAGAGCATCAGAGAAGGAATAGTGAAGGTAAAGTGAAAACTTTTGTTTTTCTTCATCTGACAGATGACAGTTTATTCAAAATAATAAGAGCAAGAATGCACTCTATTTCAATAAAACACTTGCCTTCGCCCCTGTCCCAAACCTGCCTACGTCATATCTCAGTTTTGCTGCTTAGCTCACACAGCCCCAGTGTCTGCTCTGTTTGCTGACGGGATGCTTGCCAGCCCACAGGCTGGCGCTCTGAATGGTTTGTTGGGTCTAAGTGGTGCCCATGGATGTTCTCGTCTCGTGCCTGATCCCGGAGGGGGGCGTGGGGTGGGAAGGGGAAGCAGTCTTTCACCCGAGTGTGACGTCGGCTGTGGGACCCCGTACGTGCCTGCATCATTGAGGAGCTGAGAGCACCAGGGAAGGACACTGGCTCATGCCCAATGTAGCATTGCATTTCTCACTCCCCTGGACTCTCGTAGCATCCTAGTTACACCAGGATTATAACTTGTAATTTTTACAAAAAATGAGATCATGCTACACAATCTGCCTTTTTCACGACATATTGTGGTGCTTGCTCCACATCAAAAATATGACCTTGGGACACCTGGGGGCCTCATTCGGTTGCGTGTCAGACTCTTGATTTCGGCTCAGGTCATGATCTCGGGGTTGTGGGATCGAGCCCTGCGTCAGTCTCCACGCTCAGTGGGGAGTCTGCTGCAGATTCTTTCCCTTTCCCTCTCTCTGCCCCTCCCCGCACTCACACGTGCACTCTCTCTCTCTCTCTCTCTCTGAAATAAATAAATCTTTAAAAAATATGTGACCTGTATCTTTTTTTTTTTTTAAGTAAGCTCCACACCCAGCATGGAGTCCAGTGTGGGGTTTGAACTCACAACAAGACCTGAGCTGAGATCAAGAGTCGGACACTTAACCGACTGAGCCACCCAGGCGCCCCTGATCTGTATCATGTTTAATGGCTTCACGGTATCCCAGGGTAGCAAGTAAATTAGATTTATCTCACATGTTGACTCTGTCAGTAGTGGATGGTATCTTGGATGCAGTGTTGAGAAGGATTCTGAGGCTGTCTTGGCCTCGCCCTCTGGCTGGCCCGGCCCCCTGAATCTAAGCTGTTTCTAGCCCTCCAGGTTTGTGAATAAGGCTCCGGCGACTGTGTGCACCCCTCTGTCCTTATGCATTAGTGTGGTTATTGCTTTAGGGTAGATCACCAGCAGAATTTGGGGGGCCAGCGGTTAAGTGTTTAAATAGTTTTAAATAGCAAATTACCTTGCTGAAAATTTACCACAAGTATCATTTGTATGCTGGTATCTTCCTGACATGGAGTATTGTTATTTTCAATCTTCTTTTCCTTCTGATAGGCGAAAAATTTTTATTGAGAATTAAAACAAGGTATTTGAAGCTGCCTCATTTCCACATTAGATGAGCATTCTTTCGCACTGACCGGCAGGACTGCACTGTCCTTGGAGAACCTGGTGGGAATGGTCTTTCACCATCAAGCAGTGCATTTCACACCTTTATTCTGAGCTAGCTTTTATATGGTTATTGGATTTCTTTCCAAGCTGATCCCAAATTTCCCAGACCAGTCTTCTGGTTTGGCACTTGGCCGTATTTGGTCCCAGCACTGCTGTCCCTTCCGTTCTGAGGGGCGACCACTTTCTGCCTGAGCCTGTTGCCCCTGCATCCGCGCACTCCTGCGGGATTGCACATGTGAAGCGTCAGTGTAGGTCCAGGATGTGACCAAGACGTATTCCTGGCCCTGGAGCTCGGATGCACGGGGGAAGACAAATGTGCAGGGAAAAAGTGCAACAAAGTGTTACGGAGTCAGGTACGCATAAGTATGTTTCATAGTGTGATTTGTAGGTTATTA
Organism: Callorhinus ursinus; assembly: GCF_003265705.2. Taxonomy (NCBI): domain Eukaryota; kingdom Metazoa; phylum Chordata; class Mammalia; order Carnivora; family Otariidae; genus Callorhinus; species Callorhinus ursinus. The sequence goes on from NW_027397066.1 coordinate 178,607, forward strand.
GCTTGAGCAACTTGGGTTTAAATTTTCTTTGCTACCTGCCGTGTGGCCCTGAGCAATGACTAGTAGCTTCATTGTCGGGCGTACGCTCCAGAGTAGTGGTCAGTAGCTGCCTTGTCAGAATCGGGGTTTCAGACTGCCACTCCTGCCGTCTCACAGCCCGGCCCCCACTCTGCGGGCAGCCAGCAGTGACAGGCCTGCTGACCACGCGGAACAAGCTGACTGACCTCGCTTCTGAGGAGGAGACCAGAGGGCAGTGTGGTGGCCTGGCCTCTCTTCCCCGAGGGAACCTGCCTGGGGCGGAGGGGCCGCGCCGCTGCCTCCCCAGCATTCAGCCAGCTGTGATGGCTTGCCACAGACACCAGGGGGCACTCTTTACCCGCCGCCGGGCACCCCTGGGTGGTCATGGTAGCTGTGAAAGGTCCCGGTGCATCAGCAGTATCATTTGTATGCTGGTATCTTCCTGACATGGAGTATTGTTATTTTCAATCTTCTTTGATGCTCTGAGGCTCTGAGGGTGGCAGCCGTCGGAACCCCCAGTCCAGATCTGTTGTTTTCTTCACATGACATTTGTGAACAGAATTTTCACGTGATCCACTGCTGCCTTAAGATTAAGAATGTATATTCATTTTTAATAGCGGAAATGAGAAAACAGAGGGAATTCTACCACAAGTTAGGCATGGAAGTGCCTGGAGATATCAAGGGGGAGACCTGTTCTGCAAAACAGCACCTAGATCCCCATCGGAACGGTGAGTGGGCTCTGTGGTGAGCCCCTTTCTCGGGACGCCCTGTGCCACCTCCACAGTCTGTAGTACAGTCTGGGATCGGACGTTCTCCATCACGTCTGGGGCAGAGCTGAGAAACGGGCCAGAGACAGAGGGGGCCCCAAAAGTACCTGGAGGCGGGGTGCAGTGCAGGTGGGCCTCCTGAGGCTTCCCTTCAGTTTTGCCTGCCCTGCTCCAGTATAAAATTAGTTTGTACATATTACAACAAATTACTCAAATATTTGATGCCATGGTGTTTTTCTAGTGACCACAGGGAGAGGTTTCTAGGCCACCCTGTGTATTTCTAACAATGTTAGAGGAAAGGAGAGGTCCTGTCTGGCCCCTAGGAAGGGCAGGATCTGCGTGCTACACCCCTGCGGAGGCAGAGGGAGGCATTTGGGGGCTGTTTGGGAAGCCAGGGATCTTGTCTGTTGAAACACTCACTTACAACGGGGTCTTCATTTTAAAGGTAGCGTTGGAGCGATAAAGACTGTAGGAGCCCTGCAATGCCTAGTGGGTAGTTGCTATGTTAAGCGTTGGGGTACTGGGTTGCGGGGGTGGCTCCTCTGCCCCTCTCCCCATCCCCGTCAGCCTCTGCCGGCTGTGCCCCCGTGCGCACACTCACAGGCCCAGGAGCAGCTGCAATCACTTGGAGGAGCACAGTGTCTTAACAGGTGCTCTGGGGACCAGCTCTCCCGGACTTCGCATCCTTTTGAAGGTGCAGCTGTCTTACATGAATGAATTTTTATAGCATTTTGAGCATGCTGTACAGTTAAAAAAACTAATGGTTTAACATTCTGGATTTCATAATACGGTATCTTCTGATTTTGCTCAAAGGTGAAGCCAAAGCAGATGACAGTTCGCACAAAGAAGCCGCAGACGAGAAGCCGGAGGAGGACAATGACTACCACAGGAGTGACGAGCAGGTAGACGCCGCTCCCGTGCGGCCGCGCTGCGCCGCACAGGCCCGGGCTCTCCCCTCGGGCCTCCCTCCACTTAAAGCGGAAAGGCCGAGCAGCCAAGGGAGTAGACGCGTTAAAGCGTCAGCACGCCTCTGTAGTTTTTCCTTCTTTACCTTTCCTTTTCAGTTGCCAAAGTAATACATGCTCACTATAGAACATTTTAAATATAAAAAGACGGAAGTCCACGCTCTGCACACCGCTCCCCAGGTGGGACAGTTCAGGGCCAGGCGTGACTCTGTGCATGTGCACATACTACAGCAAAGAAGGTCAGCCCAGGCATGTATTAAAAGGACGAGAAACAAGGTAATACTGAGGAATCTGTGTGTGTACGCCACGTCAGAAAGGGGAAGTAAACAATCGCAGAGATGCTGTAAAAGCATTTGATCCAATCCCATACCCCGGTCTACCGAGCTTTCCCATAGAGGACCCTATGGAAAGCTCTCACAGTCATCACACCAAAATCAGAATCATCATCTCAGTGATAAGAGAGACAAGAAAGTGCACATCATCAGCTGTTACTCAGCATGGTTCTGAAGAGTCTGGGCACACACTGAGGACACAGACCGAGAAGAGGTGTGTGTGTGTGTGAGACAGAGCAGAATGCAGTCCCTCTCGTGTCACACCGTTATCTGGCATAACCTAAGACCATCAACGGGGACACTGGTGGAACTTGTTGCTCATTAGGGAATAAGGTTAGTAATCTCAGGCATGGGGGCGCCTTATTCACATGACTAATAAAAACTTAGAAATATTCTAACAAGAATTGTGTGAGGCTAAATGAAGCCACTGAAACCTTATGGAAGAACATAGGAGAAAAACCCGAATAATCAGGTTTTAAGTATTTTTAAAAAGATTTATTTAGGGGCACTGGGTGGCTCAGTCGGTAAAGCGTCTGCCTTCGGCTCAGGTCATGGTCCCAGGGTCCTGGGATCGAGCCCCGCATCGGGCTCCCTGCTCTGCCGGAAGCCTGCTTCTCCCTCTCCCACTCCCCCTGCTTGTGTTCCCTCTCTCGCTGTCTCTCTGTCAAATAAATAAATAAAAGATTTATTTATTTATTTGAGAGAGAGCGTGCATGCAGGGGTAGAGGGAGAGCCAGAGGGACAGAGAGAATCTCAAGCGGACTCTGGTATCTCACAACCCACGAGATCAGGACCTGAGCCGAAACCAAGAGTCGGACGCCCAACCAACTGAGCCGCCAGGTGCCCCAATAATTATTTAGATTTAACAAAAGGTAGTATGAGTTTCTGTGGGCTTTTTGCTCATACTGCTGGGTTTATCCCATCTTCCCTTTTGTGGAGTCTGTGTTTCCTCTGGGGGGGCGGGCATCCCTCTTCATTTCTTTCCAGAGAGGGTGTGTGCATCACGGACTTTGAGTCCCTCCATGTTTCCCGTGCGTGTCTGCATGATAATGTGGCTGGGTATCGAATTCTAAATTCAGAATAACTTTGAAGACAAACCCTTCCCTCTCCTGTCACTCAGATGACCAGACTGAATTGTGCCCTTTTCACACCAAGCATCAGCAGAAGAAAAAGAAAAACAGCTAAGAGAAGTATGAGCCCCCAAATCCCAGTCCGCCAGCAGGCCAAAGTCCTCGGGCCCAGACACTGACGCTCAATGCTTGTCAGGGTTTACTGCGCGGCTGGGCTGCAGCCCTAGGTGTTTGTTCAGCAGAGAATTAGAGTATCTGGCGCTATTCTGAATTTATTCTTCATGGAGCACTGTGACGTTTCGGTCAGCTGGAAGTGTTGCTCAGACACCCTGATGGCTCAGCACCCTGCCCTCCCGCTGCTCCCACTGCCCTGGTCCCTGGTCCCACCCTTGTCCAGAGCAGGTTTCTCTCTGCCCGTGGGGCATGAGCGTGCCCACCCTGGACTGCTGCCAGGTGGGCCTGGAGTAAAGAGCAGATTCTGGAGCACTGCTGAGTCACTAAAGCAAACATAAGAAAATCAGCATATACACTTACTTTTAAGAACAATTTGACCCTCCTATAAGGCCCACATTCTGCCTGCTTTTGAGCAAATGGGCTGTCCAGTGTTCCCAGAGGTGCCCTTGACCTGTGGGGGTCCCTGCACAAACAGCCACAGGAGGGCTTAGTGAGAGCTTTGAACTGTCGGGCAGCATGGCCACATCCCCACTCACTGCTCACTTGGGAAGCACGTGCTGAGCCCAGCATAGCTGGGCGTGGTGTCCAGGCCCCAGAGAGGAGGAGCCAGGCCCAGTCTGTAGATGCCTGCCCTCCCAGGTGTGTGGGTTGTGGGATGTGGCATGCGCCTGTGCTATGCTGGTGGCTGGGGTGCAGCCTCAGCCCTGTGGGACAGTGGGGTGGGGGGATTGGCACCATCCCGCAAACCCCAAGCACCCACCCTGTCTGGGCCCCGACCCCCTCCGAGCTGGTGAGCCGGGGGAGGCAGGCAGCCATCTGCAAGGGAGGGAGGGTGGGGTGGAGCAGGGCCTCACAGCAAGGCCTGCCGAGGAGGGAGGAGGCAGTGAGCGTGGAGCCCTGCGGTGGAGTGGGTGTGGCCCGCCTACGGGGCAGAAGGCTCAGCTTGGGGAGGCCAGGGCTCCCCAGATGGGAAGGCAACCAGGCAGCCTCTGTGGCTCGAGCAGTGGGGTGGCATGGGGTGGCCAGAGTTTGGCTTGGGACATGTGTGAAAGTGAGCCTGTGGGACACACTGGGGACCTGGGGAGGACACAGGGCTTGGGGCTCTTACGCTCCGTGAACAGAGAACTGTGTGCTAGGCTGGATTGCTGGGTTTATATTTACATCTGTGTGTGTAGCCATAAACCATAGGAAACAGAACATGTGTCTTTCTACAACTGACTTTTTTCAGTCACAGTTATATTTCTGAGAACTTGGGGATGCATAATGTCAGCACATAGTGTTGCTGTGTGCTGTGTGCACAGGACAGCACCGGGGCATTGTTCACTGACCTTTCTGTCTGGTGTCCTGGTCACTCTGGTGCTCGGACGCTTGAGGGGCTGACTGGCTCTCCGGGTCTCCGAGGGGCTCTTCCCAGACGTGATGCCTCATCGTTGTCCTCATTCCTGTCTTCGTGTGTGTGCACCACTGGTGTTGGGCGTCTCTCCAAATGTTTCGGTTCTCTCGGTGCCTCCACTCTTTATCAAATTACTTATTCTGTCGTGGACTTTGTGTGCTGGGTAGTCTGACATTCCCTCATGCGTTGTCCTGGGTCACCGTGCACGGCCTCGAGGCTCTCCTTTCGTATTTCAGGAAGTTTCCCCACCGCAAGGTCGTAAGTATGTTCTCCTATGTTTTCTTGTAAAATATCTTAAAGTTTTACTTTTTACAGTGAGGTTATAAGCCACCAGCAGGTGATTTGTGTGTAGCTGGAGGAGAGGTCAAGTCTCTTTTCCTCCCGGGTTGACCCGTTGGCTCATCAGCATCAGTGAACAGGCCCTCTTTGCCTGGCTGATTAGAATCTTACCACGTGCGGGTTTCCACCCACGCTTGGGTTGGTTCTGCTCTGTTCCACTGCTGTTGTCTCCCCTTATGCCAAAACCACAGGGAATTTACTGAGTTACAATTATTTAATTATTTTACCTTAACAGGTAAGGGTTTCTGATGGGGCATATACCCCCTTATTTTTCTTCTTCAAAATCATCTTGACTAATCATGCCCCTTTGCTCTTCCAAATAAAAATTAGAAACCAACCTGCCACACTCCCTGAGCAATCTAGATGGAACTGGGCGTCCTGCCCCCGAGCTCACCTGCCTACGGGGGTCCCCTCTCCTCGTCGGTTTTTGTTTTGCTCACAGATGGTTCATTTCATCTGTGCCCTTGAGTGGTAACTTCTCTGCTTACCTTCTGCCGGGCTTTGCAGGCACAGCGGCCTCGTCTGGAGGACTACCCGCTGGCTCCTTCCTCCACGTCTGTGTGGTGTAGGTTTCCTTTATTTCTTTTGCTTCCTAAATTTGAGAGTTTATGTCCTCCATCATTTTGATCCTTAATCGTTATTTCTTAAATTTACCTTTCCCTTGTTCCCCGTTCTTCCTCCAGAATCTCTGTCACGTGTTAGATCCCTGTCTGTTTCCCCCTTTTACCTTTTCTTTGTTATGTTAATTGCTCTCTTGCTGTCTGTACTTCTTTTAGGTAATTTCCTCAAGTTGATCTTTCATGAAACTGGTCTGTCTTCCGCTGAGACTAATCTGTGGCTCAGCCACCGACTGAGTTTTTACAAATTGTATTTGGTTGTCTTTTATACCTGCCTGTTTTTTATTCATAGTGTATTTTGTTTTTAATTCCTCTATTCCTTTTTTTTTCTTTTTTTTTTTTTGGAGAGAGAGAACGTGCAGACAGTGGGAAGGGGCAGGGGGAGAGGGAGAATCTCAAGCAGGCTCCACGCTCAGCACAGAGCCCGATGCAGGGCTCAGTCTCACGACCCTGAGATCATGACCTGAGCTGAAATCAAGAGTTGGCCACTCAACCGACTAAGCCACCCAGGCATCCCTCCTTTGTTAATTCTTTTATCAGAATTTTGGGGGGTCTGATTGTGCCATTTTTTGTGGCTGCTACTGGAGAATTATTCATTCATGAGTGCTGTGTTGAGCGGGTCCTTCCTTTTGCATCTCCCAGGCACCCCCTGGTCCCAAAATCGCTTTTAGTTAGTTATGTTGAGGTTCCTTGTCACACACCATGTTCTGTGACCCCACTGAATTGTTGGTTGTCCAAGAGGTAACTGAACTTTCAAACTTTGTGCCTTTGCTTATGGTTTTCTGTTGAGCCCAGAGTCCTTTCTTCTCTAGTGCCTTTGCCGTCCTGTTTCAAGGCCAGGCATCCTGCTGCTTCCTTTATAAGGCCTTCTTCGGTGCGTTCATGCAGAGCCGGGGGCGCTGCCTCTGCCGGCTGTGTGTCCTTCCTCATCATGCCCACGGAGCGCTCAGCACAGCCTGTGGGGGGGTGGCAGTCTGCATCCGTTTCCCTCCGAGACCAGTGCCGTGTGTACAATGAGTAAATAATTCTCAGATTTACTTTGAAGTACTATGTTGATAAGACAGGATTAACACTGTTAGATTATATTTCACAAAATGGTAAACAGAGATTTTAGGATAACGTGTATAAAATGATTAAAGTAAAACCCTTTTCCACAGTGTTGAAGTCAAAACAGATTCTGATTTCACCAGGTCAGCACTGTGGCATTTCCCGGAGTGAGTAGGCATCTGAGAGAGCCTCAGAGTGCCACGCGGCGGGCCCCTGCTGGCTGCCAGCCGTACCTGTCTCTTACAGGTGAGCATCTGCCTGGAATGCAACAGCAGCAAACTGAGGGGCTTGAAACGGAAGTGGATCCGCTGCTCGGCCCAGGCAACGGTGCTGCACCTGAAGAAGTTCATCGCCAAAAAACTTAACCTTTCGTCTTTCAACGAGGTAATAGTTGTACCGCAGATGGAAACTGTAACAAATCATTTCTCATTTGTGAAAGTGATACTTCTAAAGTTCTTTGGTTTTTTTGTTTTTACATCTTTGTTTGGAGATTTCAAATCAGAAAAAAAAAAAAATCTCTGTTTTGCGCACTCCCAGATAGCGTGATGGGACGTGGTGGTGAAGAGAGTGGAGGGAGGGCCAGATGTGAGCAGGGGGAGCCCCCTTAACAGGAGGGGAAGCTGGTGGGGTGGCAGGGAGGGTGAGATGCAGAGCACGCTTTCCTCTGGAAGAGAAACTCTGTTCTTTCATTTCACCAACGGGTGGACGATTGGCTGGGCTGGGTAGGGGTGAAGCAGGTGGGACTGGCTGGGCTGGGTAGGGGTGAAGCAGGTGGGACTGGCTGGGCTGGGTAGGGGTGAAGCAGGTGGGCAGGCAGGTAGGTGAGATACTTTCAGGTACTTTGTGGTAAATGACGGGAATTAAATGAAAGCCAGCACCCCTGGTACGCACAGGGGGTTGGTGGATGGAAACTTGGGTGAGTATCTCGGCTCAGACGTCCCTGGGGAGCCCTCCTGAGGTGGCAACACTTACGGTAAGATGTTGGGATGGGGTGAATATATTTTGCATGTGGGACAGATGTAGATTTGAGGGACCAGAAGGCAGACCATAGTGGGTTAAATGATGACCCCCACCAAAAGATGTGTCCATTTTCTAACCCCCGGAACATGTGAATATGACTTTATTAGAAAAAAGGTCTTTGTCAATGTGTCAAGAATCTTGAGATGAAGAGATCATCGTGGATCATCCAGCTGGGCCCTAAATTCAGTGACAAAAGTCCTTAGGAGGGCAGACACAAATTGCCTCAGTAGATTGTAAAAGGTAGATATCTTACGAAGTGTCTTCTCTGACTACAGCAGCATGAAGTTAGAAATCAATAACAAAAGAAACACTGGAAAGTTCACAAAACTGTGGAAATTAAATAACATACTTTTTTAAAAAGATTTTATTTATTTATTTGAGAGAGAACACAAGCAGGGGGAGTGGGAGAGGGAGAAGCAGACTCCCTGCTGAGCAGGGAGCCCGATACGGGACTCGATCCCAGGACCCTGGGGTCATGACCTGAGCCAAAGGCAGACACTTAACCCACTGAGCCACCCAGGCGCCCCTAAACAACACAGTTAAACAACTAATGGATCCAAGAGAAATTGGAAAGTACTTCGAGACAAATGAAAATACAACTTACCAAAACCTGTGGGATACAGCAAAAGCTGTGCGAAGGAGGAAATTTATGCTATAAATACTTACATTAAAAACAAGAAAGATCTCATCAGCAACCTAAATTTACAACTTGAAAAACTAGAAAAAGAACAAAGCTAGCAGAAGAAGTAAATAATAAAGATTAAAGCAGAGATAAGTGGAATAGAAAACAGAAAAACGAGAGAAATTCAGCAGTTCTTTGAAAAGGTCAATAAAATTGATGGGGCGCCTGGGTGGCTCCTTTGGTTAAGCCTCTGACTCTTGATTTCAGCCTGGGGTGTGATTTCAGGGTCGGGGAACCGAGCCACGGGTCGGGCTCTCAGCTCAGCTCAGTCTGCTTGTCCCTCGCCCCACCCCCACCCCCACATGTTCTCTCTTTCTCTCTCTCTCTCTCTCTCAGATAAATAAATAAAATCTTTAAAAACCATATTTTAAAAAAAACATAAAATTTGACAACCAAAAATTTGACCAGTGGATTAAGAAAAAAGACAAATTACTAAAATCTAAAATGAAAGCAGAGGCATTGTTACTGATTCTACAGAAATAAAAAGGATTGTCATAACTTAGATAAATGGACAAATTCCTGGAAACACAGAAGTTAACAAGACTACATCACGGAGGCACAGAAAGTCTGACTAGACCTACGACTAGTAAGGAGACTGAATCAATAATCAGAAATCTCCCAACAGAGCAAAGCCCAGGACCTGGCAGCTTCACAGGTGAATCCTACCAAACATTCAAAGAAGAATTAATACCAGTCCTTCCCAAACTTTTCCCAAAAATTGAAGGGGAGAAAAACTTCCCAACTCATTCTGTGGGACCAGCCTTACCCTGATACCAAAGTCAGACAGAGACACTGTAAGAAAACAAAACTATAGACCAACATCCATGATGAACACGGATGCAAAAATCCTCAACAAAATACTAGCAAACAATTCAGCAGCATATTAAAAGGATTATACACCACAACCAATTGGGTATTTCTGAAATGGAAGCGTGGTTCAACATACAAAAATTGATTGATGTAATATGCCACACCAACAGAATGCAGAGGGAAACCACATGATCATCTCAACCTGATGTAGGTCTGCAAAGCACCTGATGTAGGTCTGCAAAGCATTTGACAAAATTCAGTACCCTTTCATAATTAAAAAAAAAAAACTCAACAAACTAGGAATAGAAGATACATGAAAATAAAAAGCCATATATGAAAACCCACTACAAGTATCAGACTCATTGCTGAAAGACTTAAAGCGTTTCCTCTAAGATCAGGAACAAGGTGGGGATGCTGCTTTCATCACTTCTATCCAACATTGTACTGGATGTTCTAGCCAGAGCAATTAGGGGAGAAAAATAAAACACATCCAAACTGGAAAGGAAGAATTAAAATTTATCTTCGTTTGCAGATGATATGATCTTAAATGTAGAAAATCCCAGAGATTACACACACACACACACACACACACACACGCGCGTGCATGCGCGTGTGCATGCGCATTAGAACTAACGAATAAATTCAGCAAAGTAGCAGGACACAAAATCAACACAAAAATCAGCTGCATTTCTGTACATTAGCAATGAATAATCTGAAAAGGAAATTACAAAAAAAATTCAATTTACAATTGCATCAAAAAGAATAAAATACTTAGGAATTAACCAAGGAAGTGAAAGACTTGCACAATGAAAACTACAAAAATTGCTGAAAGGAATTAAAGAAGGCATAAATAAATGGAAACACATCCCAAGTGGATGGATTGGAAGACTTAACGTTGTTAAATGTTAATAGTACCTAAGCAGTCTATAGTCAAAGCAATTCCTATCAGAATCCCAATGATGTTTTTTGCAGAAATTTAAAAACGCATCCTAAATTTTATGAAATCTCATGGGACCCTGAGTAGCCAAAACAATCTTGAAAAAGAACAAAACTGGAGGACCTTCACTTCCTAATTTCAAACCTTTAACTATAAAGCTACACTAATAAAAAAAAGTGTGATATTGGCATAAAGACAGACATCAAGATCAATGGAGTTGAATAGAGAGCCCAGAAATGAACCCTCGTGTATGTGGTCACGTGATGTTCAACAAAGGTGCCAAGGCCACTTAATGGGGAAAGAATAGTCTTTTCAACTGCATATCCCCACGCAAAAGATTGACATTGGATCCCTACCTCACACCATATGCAGAAATTAACTTAGATTAGATCAAGGACCTAAATGTCAGACCTAAAACAGTAGAGTTCTTAGAAGAAAACACAGGACAAAAGCTTCATGACACTGGGTTTGGCAGTGATTTCTTGGATAGGGCAGCAAAGTCACAGTCAACAAAATAAAAAAAAATAGACAAATTGGACTTTCTGAATGAAAAAATTTTGTACAGAATGTGAGAAATTATTTGCATGCCATACATCTGATAAGGGATTACTATCCAGAATATATAGAGAACTTCTAAAACACAGCATAAAAGAAACCAACCTGATTTAAAAATGGGCAAAGGGCTTAGACATTTCTCCAAAGAAGGCGCATAACAGCCAATAGCCATGAGAGGATGCTCAGTGTCACTGTTGTTACGGAAATGCAAATCAAAACTACAGTGAGAACCACCTCATACCTATTAGGATGGCTACTATTAAAAACTGAGTAAATAACAAGAAAATAAAAAATGGCAAGGACATGGGGAAACAAAACCTGTGTGGGAGGTGGGGGGGGCGATGGGGTGTAAAATGGTGCAGGCACCGTGGAAAACACTGTGGAGGGTCCTCAAAACACTAAGCACAGAATGAGCCCATGGTCCAGCCATTCCACGTCTGGGTGTGTTCCCCAGAGAATGGAAAGCAGGGTCTGGATGAGAGGCCAGCACCCCCATGTTCACGGCAGCATCATGTACAGCAGCTGAGACAGGGAAGCACCCCAGTGTCCGTGGACGGGTGGACGGATGGATGGATGGATGGACAGATGGACAGATGAAGGATAGATGGATGGACAGATAGAAGGATGGATGGATGGACAGATGGAAAGGTGGATGGACAGACAACAGATGGATGGACAGACGGAAGGATGGATGGATGGACAACAGGAGGATGGGCAGATGATGGATGGATAGATGGATGGACGGACAGATGGAAAGGTGGACGAACAGACTGACGAATGGATGGATTGACAGATGGACGGATGGATGGAAAGACAGATGGACAGATAGAAGGATGGACGGACGGATAGATAAAACGGACAACAATCCACACGATGGAGTGTTATTCAGCCTTAAACAGGGAGGAGGTGCAGGCACCTGCCACCACCTGGGTGAACCCTGAGGACACTGGGCTCAGTGACATGAGCCAGCCCCAAAGGGACAACACTGGATGGTCTCACTCCCGTGAGTCCCCAGAGGAGTCAGATCATAGAGATGGTGGGTGTCGGGGAGCTGGGGACGGGAGAGATGGGGAGCTAGTGTTTCCTGGGGGCAGTCTGGGAAGACGAACAAGTTCTGGAGGTGGAGGGTCGGGACGGTTGCACGACAGTGTGAACGTGCTTCCTGCCACCGACTGGACACTTGAAAATGGTGAGAATGGTACCTTTTATGTGTATTTTACCACATTTAAAAAAAACAAAAACAGAAATGAACTGTTGATGCACACGAAGAGAGGCAGAAGGTCTGAGACGCAGAACTAGTGGAAAGCTGTGAGGACAGAAGAATCCGGAGGGATGGGCCTACGGGCTTTCAGGCAGGACTCTGACGGGTTAAGTCGAGGGTGTGGTTTCAGGGCAGCTGGTGTGTTTGGTGGGGCTGCTGGGGGAGCAGGGCTCGGGGCTGTGCGCTGGGGGGATGGCCTCTGGGGAGAGGCTGCTGTGGCCACTGCCTGTGCAGAGTGGAAGGTGAACTAAGAGGTCAGGGCCCCAAGTCAAGGTTGGGATCCGTGGTGTGTGCTGCCATTTGGAGCCCAGGGTCAAGGTGAGGTCATCCAGAGGGTCGGTGTGGGTGAGGGGCCTGCCTGGGGGAGGTGGGGTTCGGCATCAGGCAGTCTTCTTGGAGCCAGCCCCACGTGGCCCCTTGTGTGCCCCGCTGCCCAGCCCTCCTGCAGATGCAGGGGCCTTTTCCCCTCGTCCTGAGGGAGAAGTTTAAAAGACCATCTGAGTCAACATCATTTGTCATCAGGGAAACAGATTAAACAATGAGATACCATTCCAGAACGGCCAAAATCCAGACCTCTGACCACCACAAGCTGGCGAGGATTCGGAGCAACAGGAACTCCCGTCCACAGCTGGTGGGAGACAACTTGGCAGTTTCTTCCAAAACTAAATATAGTCTCACCGTGCGGTCCAGCAATCATGCTCCGTGGTGTTCACCCGCATTAACTGAAACCTTATGTCCACACCAAAACCTGTACACGGATGTTTATAGCAGCTTCATTCATAATCGCCAAAACCTGGAAACAACCAAGACGTCCTTCAGTGTGTGAGTGGGTAAATTAACCGTGCTGCACCCGGACAATGGACTATTACTCATGCTCGCGAGAAACGAGCGCCCAAGCTGTGAAAAGACACGGAGGACCCTTAAATGCACATTACTGAGGGAAAGACACAATAGGATTCCGGCTGTGGGACATCCCAGAAAAGGCAGAACCACGGAGACAGCACCAAGATCGGCGGTTGTCGGTTTGGGGGGAGGAGGGTGAGCAGGTGGAGCACGGGGGATGTGGGGGCCGGGGAGCAACTCGGGGTGGCACTGCGGTGGTGGGCACCTGTCCTGATGCCCTTGTCCAAACCCACAGAATGTGCACCACCAGGGGGGGCCCCGCGGTCATCTGTGGACTCTGGGTGGTGATGACGTGTCCGTGGAGGCCCGTCCACCGTCACAGATGTCCCGTCCTGGTGCGGATGTGGAGAGTGGGGGGACGGGGGCGCATGGGAGATCTCTCTCTGAACCTCCCTCTCAGTGTTGCTCTCACCCTCAAACTGCTCTAAAAATAGTCTTTTTAAAAAAGAAAAAGACCATCTGAAGAACCCGTTTCCTTTTTCCACTGAGGTAAGAGGGACAAACAGCCAAGAGTTGACGGAGGTGGGGAGACAGGTGCAGTGGTGACCGCAGCCAAGGGCCCTGGCGGGGGCAGGGCATGGTGGTTGTGGACCCCTCAGGCCTCAGTTGGGTTGGGGCGGGGCCTTCCGAGCACTCCCCACCTGTGCCACCTGGAAACGGGACACGTCACCCACGGGTGACTGACAGCTGGCACAGCCCGGAGGCCAGGGGTGCCGAGTGCCATGCCCTTGGCGCCCTGACTGAACCCTTCTTCTCCCGCCAGCTGGACATTTTATGCAACGAGGAAATTCTGGGCAAGGACCACACGCTCAAATTTGTGGTTGTCACGAGGTGGAGATTCAAGGTAAGACTTTGTAAAGGTTGGATTGTTTGATCGTCAGAGTCGGCTACAAATGGCAACTACTTTTCTGTGCATATTTTCAACCAAGAGCTTAGAAATAAGTAACTGTCACAGGACTGTTGTGAAAGGCAGTCATTCTGAAATGATCAGTGCCTCAGCCACACGGGGTCCTTGGGTGAGCACCGCCCCTCCTGGCCAAGGTGACCCCCCCCATGCAGGACGCAGATGGCAGGACCCCGACTGCTTGGGGGGCAGCCCGGAGAAGGGGGTGAAAGCCGACGGGACTGGGTGGGGCCGCAGGTGTGTGCAGGCCCCGGGGCACCTGGGCCCCAGGGAGGGCGGCTGTCCGCACTGCTGGCGGTTGTGACCAGGCGCCATGCTCTGACTTTGTCTTACAGAAGGCACCGCTCCTGCTGCACTACAGACCCAAGATGGACCTGCTCTGAGCTCGGCCCCGGGCCGGGCCCCGCTGCACCGCCATGTCACCTGCGGGTGTCGTGGGGACCAGATTTCTGAATAGAGAGTATTTATAACTTTTGTATGAGAGAATTCACATTCAACAAGACACTACCAGCACCACGGTTACAAGACGAAACACTTCACAGTCTCAGCGGCCGAAGGGCGCCCCTCACAGACTAGATGGTAAACATAGCGGCCACACGACCTCTACTTGCTTTCCAGGCCTTGAAGATCTGGTCATTTCCGTTTCGTTTATGAATTAGGGTTCACGATAAGCCTCAAAAATACTTGTACGTTTACTGAACCCTTCCTAAGTTATTGAAAAATATCTCTTCATGGTGAATGACAATATTTATGTTGCCTTTAGCTTCCTGAAGACTTAGAAGGTATATAAAGGGTTAATTTAAAAGCATTCCATTAATACTATGAGTTAGCCACAGTATTTAATTTTCCACGTTAGGAACCATGAAAAGCCAACAGTTCCCCTGCCTCGCCCCCTGCCTGGCCGGTCACTCTGGGCTCCGAGGCTGAGGCCCCAGTGGGGCCAGTGGCCCTGAGGCGAGGGAGGGGCCCCACCCCGCTGCTCCCCAGACGCGGACGCAGCTCCGCAGGGTAGACCAGAGGTGGCTTGGCCGGCTTAATGCTGGTTTGCAGAGTCATTCATGTTCTTAAACATTACTGGTATTAAATAGGGCTCTGATCGTTCAGGGCTGCCACTTAAATTCCCTACTTAATTCTTTCCCGTGTTCATCGTGCTGGAGCGGGGGGTGGCACTGTGTGGGGGTTTTCCTGAGAAGGCACCGTGGGTCAGAGGAGGGCGTGCAGACTGCGGTTCCCAGCCCGGCCGCCCACGCCCTCCCGTGGACAGCTCTGCCCTGCGTCGGCCGCCCACACCTGAGGCTGCTGTCGGGGAGGCGCACCCTCCCGGAAGCAGAGGAGCCTGCTGATTGCATTTTCAGTTCCATAATGACCTGAAATGCCAGTCGCAGGCAACACACTCCTTGTTAACCCCTTTCTCTTCCCACATGTTAATATTTTTGTGGAATTAGTGAATAAACTCTGCCAGCACATAAGTATCTGTCCTTTTAAAAGAGTAACTCGGAATGTGTAAAGGCAGGAGGAGAAAGCAGCCGTTCTCCGGGGCCGTGAAAGTGTTGTCCTGGGGTTCTGTGTCCGTCTTTGTCCTTGTTTGTCCACGAGCTCTGGGTTCCTCCCCCTCCTCCTCAGTCACCCCCCAGGGGGCCGCCAGCACCGGTGTCCGTGACCGCCCACCTCCTTTGTTCATGGGGTATGTCACCATCCTGACTAGGATTTCTTCTCACTTTGCTTTGAAAGTTACGGTTGGGTTTCTTCTGCTTCCTCTTCCATATATGTAAGACCTAATCTTGGTGACAAGAAAACCGTTCAAATTAATTCAGTCCAAGTGACTCTAATGTGAGGCCTTTTAGAAACCTAAAAACAGGTTCTTTTAGGAATTGGTCAACATTCACCTCTCCCTGAAGCCCATTAACTCCCAGTTTGCCATGTTCAGTTCGCTAAGCTTGCTGTTCATCCAAATCCTGTCTTAGAGTTGCTCCACGAGGTTCAATGAGTAGTCGTGTATGAGTAAATATCACCTGTCTACCTCAGCATACACGTCACTGCTGACACGCTCTGCAACCACTGGTGCGGTTTTAGGTGTAGCATTGGAACTTGGGTATTTTCCTGGGTGGTGGAGGAGGGGAGGGTTCAACAGTGTAAGCATCCAAATTCAAACAAAATCAGCTCACGGTTCAGATTAGACTGAGTATCGCTGTGGTAATCTCATCATATATATTTGTAACTTTGTAGCTATCTTTGAAATCACTTGAATTTGCTATGGTGCTAAGTGGAGTTTTGATACACAGAGAGGCAGAGATAGTCGGAGCCTGGCTAACACCACCGGCTGGCTGCTGACCCTCCTGTGACCCCCTTTTGTAATCGTGTTAACCTGACAAAACCTCAGCAGCAGACGTACCTATTTTTCTAAGATTCCTCATGCAGACTGTCTTCACTGCAGGACGGCCCCAGGGACCCCCTGCCCCTTGGCCGACAGGAGCCCAGAGCCTGTGCCCCAGGGCAGCTTCCATGGTCCCTTCCCCACTGGCACACTTTCATTTCACTTCAAAAGGCTGAGTTTCATTTTTTCCAGCATGAAAGCCAGGATCAGTTTCTTTCTTAACAGACGGAGTTCCTGTGATGTGGTTTTCACGACTGTTTACGCTGGTAACACAAGTCCTGTTCAGTTACCTTCCTGCATCACTGTCACCGCAGTGGGACCTGCTACCTGGCACGCAGTCTCACTAAATGCAGTTTTCATGAAGATAGAAAATTCAGATAGAATATATAATATTGAATTTAAGATTTGGGGGGTTAAAAAAAAGAAAACTTAACTTTATAAAATTATTTATTCTATTTTAAGCCTTCTATCATATTTTCCCATCCAATTGTTTGGTTTCCGTGGTCCAGCTTTATTTACAGGCATATAAAATGAAATTGTGACATGTTTTGCAAGCTTCTTCTTTTTACTTTGAGTAGCTTTTAATTTGTACGTTTTGTTTTATATGGATGAAGAGCATTGTTTATGCTTTTGTGCAATAGGTTCCAAGATGCATTTATTAGACATCTGTTTAAATTGTAATGTCACATCTCTTCTGCTAAATCGAAAGGGAATGTCGGTGGAATTTCAAGATATGTACATTCAGCTATTTGGTTTTCTCTTTTCCCTGTTGTTATAAGAGTGCTGTTTGGGGATGGTGTGTGTGTGTGTGTGTGTGTGTGTGTGTGTGTGTGTGTGCCCTGCGCGAGAATATTTTAGGGTGCGTGACCGGGCAGGCAGCCGTGAAGTGGTGTGTGGCCGCCCTGGGTCTCCTGTTTCAGACCCTGCGCGCTCACAGCCCTGGATGCACCACCGTGTATCGACCACGCCTGGGACGGCCCTACTTCCCACGGTGGCGAGCCCTCTGGGGCGTGCAGATCTGATGCCTCCTTGTAGTGAAGTCTTGAGAAATCCATTTCATTTTCTCCTCAGAGCACACAGGAGGGCATTTTACAGCAATTTAAAATGTGTCATTGGATTGATTGTTCTAGGAACGAGCCAGCTGATTTCCACTTTATACGTGAATATTAGATACACTCTCAAGACGTTGAAAGTAAACAGCGCAGATAGCTAAATCAGAACAAATCCAGTTTCTCTGTTTCCTCAGGAAGTCATTCACAGTCCACCACATCACGTGTGACCCTAGCGTGATAAGCCAGTGTGTTCGTTTGCCTTGGTATTTAAACAAACTACGTAACTTGGGATGCGTAGATTAGAAAACCATCATTCAGACTAGCTATAATCTTCACAAAGATCCTGTCCCTGCCACGCAGGGACACGTGTGGCGCGGCCAGCCACCAGCCCACCAAGGAGGCTCTGCCCAGGCAACCACCCCCCCACCCCCACCCCCGCCTGCATCACGTGGTTCACCACGTCCATGAGCGCATCTGAAGGGTGGACTGAAGTTTGAGTGTCCCCTAAAATGTGTGTAGCATTAGTGTAAATGTCTATTCTGACAACTTAATTGGGTCTAAGAAAACCATTTTTCCTCAAATGATGTAGGGTCCAGGGGTGTGAGCCGCCATTAGCCTGATCGTCACACGTGTCGCAATTTATTGAGATGACAACGCAGATACATATTTTTGACTGTTTAATTTAAAAGTTTACATTTTTTATGCTTTGTGTTGGTGTGTAATTTTTGTACTATTGGTGGCTAGTTTTTGTCTAAAATCTTTTTTGGAATATTGCTTAAATGTTTTGATTTTATGATAGTGAAGCTTGTACTCAGTGTTTTGCCAATTAATATTATATGCTTGTAATAAAAGCAAAAGAAAAACTTACCTAAAATTCTTTAAATTCTTTAAAATTTATAATCTAAAATATTTGGTTTCTTGGGGTTTTTTAGGGTTTTTTATATATAATGTAAAACATTTGTAAAAGCATAAGATAGAGGATCTGTTAGGTACTACAGCGTAATGAGAAATACCACAGCCCCCACACTGTTCGCTGCTTCACCCTGTCCTGAACCCGCACAGATTAACCACCTTATCATTCTGCTTCACACAGCCCTGGGATCTGCACAACTTCAGTGAAGCTGGTTCAGTGTTTGGTACCAAAGGTCTGGCGGGAATGAGTGTAACGTCCACGCCACTCATCTGTTTGCTTGGAGTGAGAACCCACTTTGGTTTAGAGCTCCATGTGCCAATGAAAACACTGTTAGAAAAAGAACCTGCTAGTCCCTGTGGTGGGTGGACTGACAGTATTTTACTTCCCTGTTGGGATATTAGTGGGGTTCTCTAGAGGGCAGAAGCGGCAAAAGATACACGCATACACTATCTGTGTGTGTTGTCGGGAGCACGCTAGGGAGCACACGGGCTGTGTTTTCCCAAAACATCAGCTTTATTCAGTTGTAAAGCAAGATAAAAGCAGGTTTAGGATTCCAAATTCAATGACATTTCACTACACATTTAATTTGGCTTCATATACCTCACACAAACCAGAGCACATACAAAAAAAAAAATCACACAACAAACGATACAAGGGGTAAGATGTTAACAAACCAAATGCAAAGTTGGCCTGTGGGCAAGCAGTTGGGATGAGGACTTGGTCCAGTGCAGGTTAGCGCTCTGCATAAAGTGCTTATTATGTCCAGGCTGGGCGGAGGCCTCTGCCCTGTTCAGAGGTCAGTTGGACAGAGGTTTTGGTGGCAGTCGCCTTTCTAATACAGTCAGACATGAAAGGGTCATCATCTGGAGAGTCGGCACCTGCTGCAAAAGTCCTCCCTTTTTAAAGGAGTTTAACCGGGGTTGGGCCTTTGCCGGCCTCTTCTGGTTCTGGTTATCAGTTCCTGGTGGTGTCAGCCCGTGCTGGTCTTGGCTGCTCGCGTCACTGCTTGACTCGAGTGACTGCCGTCAAGGGCAGGAGAGGACCGTGCCCAGCCCAGGTGTCAGGCCGGACGTGCTCCGTCTCCCTCCTCCCTTCTTCCTACTCAGGCCCTCCAGGGCTTGAGTGATGCGCACCAGCAATGGGGTGCTCAGCCCACCAAACCGCATGCTGCTGTCATCCAGAAACACCCACAGGCACATCCAGAGTAATTTCACTCTGGGCACCCCAGGGCCCCGCCACGCAGACACATGAAATTACCCATGAGAGACAATTTGCGGGGGGCATTATGCCCAAAACTTTATTTTGTAAAAGTTACATAATTGACAGCAATCTTGAAAATCTGAGAAAACTGGAGCTGAAAATATGATGACCAAAATTATATTCTCTCATGGGTTTCAGATCAGTAAACTTGAAAGAAAAGTCCAGTGTCGGCGCGCCTGGGTGGCCCAAGCGTCTGTCTTCGGCTCAGGCTGTGATCTCGGGGTCCTGGGGTTGAGCCCTGCCACGGGCTCCCTGCTCCTCGAGGAGCCTGCTTCTCCCTCTCCTTTCTGCTCACACTCTCTTGCTCTCTCGTCTCTCCCTCTCAAATAAATAAGTAAACTCAAAGAAAGAAACGGACTTTGCCTATTTTACTTGCTTCCTTTTGGTAAGTGGTTTACTTCATTCATCTTACGAATGTCAAGCTATCACGTGTTCACCTGGATCCCGGAGTCGGCGGCAGGGAGCCCCAGGAGGGGGCATCTTTGGGGTTGGGCCCCCATTGCTGGTCCAAGCCTACACTGGCACCAGGTGAGGCTGGTGGGCACCAGGGGTCTGCGATCCTCTGGGCTCCACCAGAGACCAGGGAACGCCCCCAGAGAAGGCGACTGGACCCCTCTCTGCAGGCCTCGAAGGACTGTGTGTGCCTGTCTGCCGCTCTCCCCTGAGGTCATACTGGTGGTTTCACTCCTTCCGTGTGAATCCATGTGCATGAAAATGTGTGAGTCCCATTTGAACTGTACAGATGTGATTGTGCATCCCCGAAAACGCAACAGATGCATGTTTGCTGTGCCCCAGCCGCACAGAAAGGCCTCAGCGTCTCAGGAGCGGCACAGCATTGCCGGAGCCCAAGGTTAAACGTCTCCCTTGGACTTTGGTTCTTAAGGATAAAACCCCCAGTGGGTGCAATAAGACGTGCCCACCATAAGGGGCGGCTGTGGCCAGACCCGTGGGCTGTGCGGGGGATGCCTGCTTCACTGTCCCAACTCCATAGAAATGCACCTTTCACTGGAACAGGAGACTGCACCTCCGTCTCCTAGTTACGCTGAAATACGCCTGTGCCTACACAGTAAGTCACCTGCAGGACGCGCTGTTCACTCCCTCCATCGAAGACCAAAGGTAGGGGGCGCCTGGCTGGCTCAGTAGGGAGAGCCTGCAACTCCAAACCTTAGGGCCATGGGTTCAAGCCCCACGTTGGGCCTGGAGCCTACTTAAAAGAAAAAGACCATTGGTTACATTTTGTACCTTCTTATTTACATGGCAGTGAGATGCTTTCCCAGGTCCTGAGGAGAGGGACAGGTCTGTCTCAACCGTGTGCAGGCTCTACAATAGGACCCTTGTCAGCTTCATTTTTATTCAGCTGGATTTCATTTTGGTGTGAAAAATACATAATTTCACTGTGACATTTATTCCTACTGTTTTTTAAATGTATTGGGGTACTATGAAAATAAATTTGCTGCTTTAAGAACTTTTTTTTTTGAAGATTTTATTTATTCATTTGAAAGAGCACAAGCAGGGGGAGGGGCAGACGGAGAAGCAGACTCCCCACTGAGCAGGGAGCCGGACACGGGGCTCGATCCCAGGACCCTGAGCGGAAGGCAGATGCTTCACCGACTGAGCCACCCAGGCGCCCCAAGAACATTTTAGTCAGGGGGCGCCTGGGTGGCTCGCTCAGTTAAGCGTCCAACTCTCAGCTCAGGTCATGATCTCAGGGTCGTGGGATCGAGCCCTGCATCGGGCTCCCAGCTCCATGGGAGGCCTGCTTCTCCCTCTCCCTCTGCTTCTCCCCCTGCTTGTGCTCTCTCTCTCTGTCAAATAAATAAACAAAATCTTAAAAAAAAAGAGAGCATACTCTTGTTGGTGGGAAATCACTGCTTTAAGATCCTGGGGAGCACAAAACAGATACAAATTCTAGCTGAGAGTTCTGGTGATCGTACTGTTTACCATTCTGTTGTTTGTGGGGCCCCAGGGCTCCGGACGGTGGTCCCAGGACCTCAGAGCTGTGGAGGGATGGGGGAGACAGAGGTCCCCTGGGTCCACACCATTAATCCTGCACGGTGCCATGGCTGTGTGCTACACGGGCACGCTGCTGACTCACTGTTCTGCCCCTCCACACCACACCACAGAGCAGCTGGAGGGGCCACTGGAGATGACTGGGCCTGCCCAGCCCTGGGAGTGTGGCTGGGGTGGACAGACGTGCTCCCTGATAGAGGCGTGGCTGGTCTCAGACCCACGCGCCTCCCTCTGGCGAGAGGGCTCCCCCTCAGGGCCCCCAGCTCGCACGAGCAAGGGTTCCAGCTCCTGGGACCTGCTTGGTGACGCCCACGCTCGCTCAGGTCAGTAAGGCCACACCGGGCCACGCCAGAGTTGCAGGGCACGAGTTTTGTTTGGTGCAGTTTCACTGTGGGACTTCGTGGGTTGACTTCCAACACCCACAACAGGGCATGTTTGTGTGTCTTCCCGGGGCGTCCGCACTTTCTTCAGAGAGTCCTCACCTGTTTCTTGTCTGGTTGATTATTCCATGTGTTTTCCGTCGGGAAGGTGGGGCCAGGCCCGTGTGCTCGCTGGTGACCAGAGGGAGCCCTGCTCTTTGTGCTGAGCTGGTTCTGAGTCTCCAGCGGGGATTTCGTGGATGTCCACACAGATGATCAAGTCACAGCAAACCACGACCCTGTTCCCGACGCTTCTTCCGTTTACTCACTGTGGTCCTTTGTGGTTCGCATTCCCACCGAAGATAAGCACGTTGTAGTCTGAGACTGTGGCGGGGATTTTTTTTTTTTTTTTTTTTTTTGAGAGAGAGAGAGCGCGAGCACACGCTTGAGTGGAGGCGGGCAGAGGGAGAGGGAATCTCCAGCAGACTCCCCGCTGAGCGCAGAGCCCCACGACCCTGAGCCCATGACCTGAGCCGAAATCAAGAGTCGGATGCTCAACCGACTGAGCCACCTGGGCGCCCTGATGGGGATAGTCTTAATCTCTGCTTTTAAGCATGATGGTTGTGGGGTTTCGATACATATCTTTTACTAAGTGGAGAAATTGCCTTCCATGACAGCTTACTTAATATTTTAATCAGGAATATGTTATTTTATTTTTTAAGTTAAAAATTTTTAATTTACCTTTTTCCTTTGGTTTTGGAGTTCTTACACATATATGGATTCGTGCAAGCACTACAGTCAGGACACAGAATGGCTGATCAGCCAGAAAGACTCCTTAGCGCCAACCCTTTATTGCTACGCACCCTTCCCACCCATGGCTCCCGGCAACCACTGACCTTCAGCACCACACCTGCCTTCTCAGGAGCACAGTGAGCACAGACCTCTGAGGCCCCACCACCGCGTGTGTCCGTCTTCCCCCTTCCCTACGGTGTGAGCAAGCCACGGTTAGTTTGCCAGTTCATGCAAAGCTTCTGTGCCTTCAGTTTTTGACGATGGTGAAGAGAGCAACTGTGAACCTGTACAGGTTTGCATGCAGAACATAAGGTTTTCTTTCTCTAGAAGTAGAATTGCTGGGTCATATGCTGAGTGTACATTTAACTTTATGAGAAGCTGCCCTCATTTGCATTTCGGACAGCAAGGTGTCATACAGCCTTGAACTGTCAGTGTCCTCCCTGATTTTAGCCACTTTATAGGCATGCAGGAAGGTCTCACTGTGGTTTGAGTTTGCATTTCCCTGGTGGCTATTGATGTTGAACATCTCATTTGCTTGTCTGCCATTATATCATCTATGATGCATCTTTTGCCCACTTTTTAATTGAGGGTTCTTTTTTCTCATTGTTGTTGAGTTTTGACAGTTCTTTATATATCCTGGATACAAGTCCTAAGTTGGATATGTGGTTTGTAAAAATTTCCTCCAGTCTTTAACTTGTGTTTTCATTCTCTTGACACTGTCTTTGGCAGGGCAAATGTTTTTAATTTTGATGAGGTCCAATTTGTCAATATTTTTATTTTATGGATTATTTCATGGATTATGCTTTTGGTGTCATTTCTAAAACTCTGCTTGATGCCAGGTCATGAATATATTTTTCTGTTTTCTTGCAAACATTTTATACTTTTATTCTTATTTATATGTGATCCAATTTCAGTTAGTTGGAAGGCATAACAGGTGTACGTCACAGTTCAATTTTTTTGCATATGATGAGTAATCATCCCATTACCATTTGTTGAAAAAACTGTCCTTTCTCCACTGGATTGCTTTTGCAAGTTTTCAAAGATCAATTGACCATATGTATTTGGGTCTATTCCTGGACTCTATTCTGATCATTCACCTGTGTGTCTTGTCCCCTTGCCAACAACACACTGTCTTGATTGTTGTTGCTTTAGGGAAAGCATTAAAATTCGGTAGTCTGATTTATCCACCTTTGTTCTTCTTTATAAAAAAATTCTTGAGCTAGCCTAGCTCTGTTACCCTTTCATATAAATTTTAGAATCATTTTATCCATATCTATGAAAATGTCCTACCGGGATTTTTGGAATTATGTTAATTCTATAGATCATTTTGGGGGAGATTGATATGCCATGTTGAGTCTTCCCATTCATGTGTATGTTATATCACTCTATTTATGTAGGTCCTTTTAAAATTTTTATCAGCATTTTATAGTTTTCAGCATATGGATCCTATACATGTTTGGTTAGATTTAGACCTAAGTCTTTTGGTCTGCCTTTTTATCTATCACTCTCCCTTATTTCCTCCCTCCCTCCCTCCCTTCCTTTCTTTCTTTCCTAACATTTTTAAAATTTTAATTCAAATAATTATGTATAATGTATTATTGGTTTCAGAGGTAGAGGTCAGTGATTCATCAGTCTTATCTAACACCCAGTGCTCATTCCATCACGTGCCGCCTTAATGCCCGTCACCCAGTGACCCCATGCCCCAACCCCTTCCCCTCCAGCAGCCCTCAGGTTGTTTCCTATAGTTAAGAGTCTCTTATGGTTTGTCTCCCTCTCTGGTTTCATCTCGTTTCATCTTTCCTCTCCTCCCCTATAATCCTCTGTTTTGTTTCTTAAATTCTACATGTCAGTGAGATCATATGATAATTGTCTTGCTATGACTTATTTCGTTTAGCATAATACCTCTAGTTCCAACCACGTCATTGCAAATGGCAAGATTTCATTTTTATGGCTGCATAATATTCTGTTTTACACACACACACACACACACACACACACACGCCACATCTTCTTTATCCGTTCACCTGTTGATGGACATCTGGGCTTGTTCCACAGTTTGGCTATTGTGGACATTGCTGCTATAAACATCGGGGTGCAGGTGCCCCTTCGGATCACTGCATTTGTATCTTTGGGGTAAATACCAGTAGTGCAGTTGCTGGGTTTAAGGTAGCTCTATTTTCAACTTTTTGGAGAACCTCCATACTGTTTTCCAGAGTGGCTGCACCAGCTTGCATTCCCACCAACAGTGTAGGAGGGTTCCCCTTTCTCTGCATCCTCGCCAACATCTGTCGTTTCCTGACTTGTTAATTTTAGCCATCTGACTGGTGTGAGGTGGTATCTCATTGTGGTTTTGATTTAGATTTCCCTGATGCTGAGTGATGTTGAGCACTTTTTCATGTGTCTGTTGGCCATTTGGATGTCTTCTTTGGAGAAATGTCTGTTCATGTCTTCTGCCCATTTCTTGATGGGATAATTTGTTCTTTGGGTGTTGAGTTTGATAAGTTCCTTAAAGATTTTGGATACTAGCCCTCTGTGTGATAAAAAAATTTGCAAATATATTCTCCCATTCTGTCTGTTGTCTTTTGGTTTTGTCCACTGTTTCTTTTGCTGTGCAAAAGTTTTTCCACTTGATGAAGTTCCAATAGTTCATTTTTGCCTTGGTTTCCCTTACCTTTGGAGATGTGTCTAGCAAGAGGTTGCTGCCTGTGTTCTCCTCTAGGATTTTGATGGATTCCTGTCTCACATTGAGATCTTTCATCCATTTTGAGTTTATCTTTGTGTATGGTGTAAGGAAATGGTCCAGTTTCATTCTTCTGCATGTGGCTGTCCAATTTTCCCAACACCATTTGTTGAAGAGACTGTCTTTTTTCCATTGGACATTCTTTCCTGCTTTGTCAAAGATTAGTTGACCATAGAGTTGAGGGTCCATGTCTGGGTTCTCGATTCTGTTCCATTGATCTATGTGCCTTTTTTGTGCCAGTGCCATACTGTCTTGATGATCACAGCTTTGTAATAGAGCTGGAAGTCCAGAATTGTGATGCCACCAGCTTTGGTTTTCTTTCTCAACATTCCTTTGGCTATTCGGGGTCTTTCCTGGTTCCATACAAATTTTAGGATTATTTGTTCCAGCTCTGTGAAGAATGTCAATGGTATTCTGGTAGGGATTGCATTGCATGTGTAGATTGCTCTAGGTAGCATAGACATTTTAACAATATTTTTTCTTCCAATCCATGAGCATGGAACGTTTTTCCATTTCTTTGTGTCTTCCTCAATTTCTTTCATGAGTGTTCCATAGTTTTCTGAGTACAGATCCTTTGCCTCTTTGGTTAGGTTTATTCCTAGGTATCTTATGGTTTTGGGTGCAGTTGTAAGCGGGATCAACTCCTTAATTTCTCTTTGCTCTGTGTCATTGTTAATGTATAGAAATGCAACAATTTCTGTGCATGGATTTTATATCCTGCCACTTTACTAAGTTCCTGTATGAGTTCTAGCAGTTTTGGGGTAGAGACTTTTGGGTTTTGCACATAGAGTATCATGTTATCTGTGAAGAGTGAGGGTATGACTTCCACTTTACCAATTTGGATGCTTTTTCTTTCTTTTTGTTGTCTGACTGCTGAGGCTAGGACTTCCAATACTATTTTGAACAACAGTGGTAATAGTGGACATCCCTGCCGTGTTCCTGACCTTAGGGGAAAGGCTCTCAGTTTTTCCCCATTGAGAATGATATTTGCTGTGGGGTTTTTATATATGGCTTTTGTGATATTGAGGTATGTTCCCTCTATCCCTACACTGTGGAGAGTTTTAATCAAGAAAGGATGCTGTACTTGGTCAAATGCTTTTTCTGCATCTATTGAGAGGATCATATGATTCTTGTCCTTTCTTTTATTTATAACATATCACACTGATTGATTTGTGGGTGTTGAACCCCCCTTGGTGGGAATAAATGGGAATAGTGGGAATAAATCCCACTTGGTTGTGGTGAATAATCCTTTTAATGTACTGTTGGATCCTATTGGCTAGTATTTTGGTGAGAATTTTTGCATCCATGTTCATCAGGGATATTGGTCTGTAATTCTCTTTTGTGGTGGGGTCTTTGGTTTGGGGACCAAGGTAATGCTGGCCTCAGAGAAAGAGTTTGGATGTTTTCCTTCTAATTTTTGAAACAGCTTCAGAAAAATAGATATTAATTCGTCTTTAAATGTTTGGTAGAATTCCCCTGGGAAGCCATCTGGCCCTGGGCTCTTGTTTGTTGGGAGATTTTTGATGACTGGTTCAATTTCCTTAGTGGTTATAGGTCTGTTCAGGTTTTCTATTTCTTCCTGTTTCAGCTTTGGTAGTTTATATGTCTCTAGGAATGCATCCATTTCTTCCAGAATGCCTAATTTGTTGGCATATGGTTGCTCGTAATATGTTCTTATAATTGTTTATATTTCTTTGGTGTTGGTTGTGATCTCTCCTCTTTCATTCATGATTTTATTTATTTGGGTCCTTTCTCTTTTCTTTTTGATAAGTCTGGCCAGGGGTTTAACAATATTATTAATTCTTTCAAAGAACCTGCTCCTTGTTTTGTTGATCTGTTCTACTGCTCTTTTGGTTTCTATTTCATTGATTTCTGCTCTGATCTTTATTATTTCTCTTCTCCTGCTGGGTTTAGGCTTTATTTGCTATTCTTTATCCAGCTCTTTTAGGTGTGGGGTTAGGTTGTGTATTTGAGACCTTTCTTGTTTCTTAAGAAAGGCTTGTATTGCTATACACTTCCCTCCTAGGACCGCCTTTGCTGCGTCGCAAAGGTTTTGAATAGTTGTGTTTTCATTTTCATTTCTTTCCATGAATTTTTTAAATTCTTCTTTAATTTCCTGGTTGACCCTTTCATTCTTTAGCAGGATGTTCTTTAGCCTCCATGTATTTGAGTCTTTCCAACTTTCCTCTTGTGACTGAGTTCCAGTTTCAAAGCTTTCCTTCTTTTTTTCTTTCTTGGAGGCTATTGTGTTCAATTTCTGTTTCCAACTTTGTACTGCTTTTTATTGCTTGTATATAGTAATAAGATTGATTTTTGTGTGTTATCCTGTGACCTAGGTCACATTTAACATGGGATAAAATGTGTTGTCATTGTTTTAGAATAGTCTGGGATTTTCTACATAGATAATCATGTAGTCTGCATGCCTCCCTTTCCAATCTATATTATTTTTATTTCTTTTTCTTGCCCTTTACACTGGCTAAGACTTCCAACATTGAATAGGTGTGGTGAGAGAGGACATTTTTACCTTGTTTCTAATCTTAGGGGGAAAGCATTCAGCATTTCACCATTAAGTATTACACAATTACATAATTCTATACACTAAAACTCATAGAACTGTACACTAAAAAAAAGTCTTGGTGTATAATAATTTTTTTACAAAAAAATTTTAAAATGCAACAGGTACCAGCAATGAACAATTGGAATTTGAAATAAAAGACACAATACTATGTACATTAGTACCAAAAAGAAATGAAATACATAGGTATAAATCTAACAATATATGTGGAAGATCTATATGAGGAAACAATAAAACTGAAGAAATAAATCAAAGATGCTCTAAACAAATGGAGAGATATCCCATGTTCATGAACAGGAAGACTCGGGCGCCTGGGTCGCTCAGTCGGTTGAGCATCTGCCTTTGGCTCAGGTCATCACCCCTGGGTCATGGGATTGAGCCCTGCTTCAGGCTCCCTGCTCAGTGGGGAGCCTGCTTCTCCCTCTTCCTCTCCCTCTGCTGCTCCCCCTGCTTGTTCTCTCTCTCTCTTTCTCTGTCAAATAAATAAATAAAATCTTTTTAAAAAATGAATAGAAAGACTCAATATTGTCAGGATGTCAGTTCTTCCCAAATAGATCTGTAGATTCCATGTAATCCCAATTAAAATCCCAGCAAGTTCTCTTGTGGATATTGACAAACTGATTCTGAGGTTTATATGGAGAGGCAAAAGACCCAGAAGAGCCAACACAATATTGAAGAAGAACAAAGTTGGAGGACCAATACTATCCAACTTTAAGACTCACTATAAAGTTACAGTAATCAACACAGTGCAGTATTGGTGAAAGAACAGACAGATGCATCAATGGAACAGAACAGAGAGCCCAGATATAGACCCACACAATTTAGTCAATGATCTTTGACAAAGTAACAAAGACAATACAATGGAGAAAAGATAGTCTCTGTAACAAATGATGCTAGAACAATGGAAATCCACATGCAAAAAAAATGAACCTAGACACAGACCTTACACCCTTCACAGAAATTAACCTCAAATGGATCATAGGCCTAAATGTAAAATGCAAAACTATAAACTTCCTAACAGATAACACAGAAGAAGATCTAGATGACCTTGAATTTCACAGTGACTTCTTAGATAACAATACCAAAAACATGAAAAAAGAATTGGTAAGCTGGACCTCGTTAAAATTTAAAACTTCTGCTCTGTGAAAGACACTGTTAAGAGAATAACACAAGCCTCAGGACGGGGTAAAATACTTGCAAAAAACACATCTAGTAAAGGATTATTATCCAAAACTTACAAACACTTAAAAGTCAACAATAAGAGGGGCTCCTGGGTGGATCAGGTAGTGAAGCGTCTGCCTTCAGCTCAGGTCATGATCTCAGGGTCCTGGGATTGAGCCCTGCATTGGGCTCCCTGCTCAGTGGGGAGGCTGCTTGTCTCCCTCTCCCTGTACCCTTCCCTGGTTGTGATCTCTCTCTCTTTGTCAAATAAATAAATAAAATCCTTTAAAAAAAAGGCAATAATAAGAAAACAAACAACTTAATTAAAAGGGCAAAAGACCTGAACAAACACTTCACCAAAGAAGATATACAGATAGCAAATAGCATATGAAAAATGCTAAAAATCATGTCATTAGAGGATTGAAAATTAAAATAATCATGAAACAGCCACTTGAATGACCAAAACCTGGAATACTGACAACTTCAAGAGCTAGCATAGCCACAAGACACTCACCACTGCTGTGGACCAGCGTGGACGTGGAGCCACAGGACACTCACCACTGCTGTGGACCAGCGTGGACGTGGAGCCACAGGACACTCACCACTGCTTTTGGAAAGGAAACTGGTGTAACCCTCTTGGAAAATGGTTCAGTGGTTTTTTACGGAACTAAACACACTTACCACATGATCCAGCAGTCGCACTCCTTGGTATTTACCCAAATGAGTTGAAAACTTACATCCAGGGGCGCCTGGCTGGCTCAGTCAGTGGAGCGAGCGACTCTTGATCTCAGGGTCGTGAGTTCAAGTCCCATGTTGGGCGTAGAGCTTACTTGAAAAATAAAAAGGAATAAAATATACATCCACACAAAGTTTTCACAAATATTGATAACAGCTTTATTTGTAATTACTAAAACCTGAAAACAACGAAGATGTTTTTCAGTAGGTGAATGGATAATAAACTTTGGTCCATCCAGGCAATGGAATACTATTCAGCACTAAAAACAAATGAGCTGTCAAGCCAGGTAAAGATATCTAAGAAATGTAGATGCACATTACCAAATGAAAGAAACCAGCTGAAAAGGCTACATATATTCCAGTTATGTGAAGTTCTAAAAAAGGCAAAACTATGGATACAGTAAAAAAATCCATGCTTGGAGGCATTTGGAAGGAGGAAGAATCTGTGGATCACAGGCAGTAAAATATTCTCTATGATACCTTTATGTATTCTGTGGATCCATGTCACTGTACATTTGTCAAAACCTACAGAATGTACAACACAAAACATTAAACCTAAACTATATAGACTTTAGTTAACAACAATACATCAATATTGGTTCACAGTTGTAACAAATGTATCACATTAAGGCAAGATGTTAACAGTGAGGGAAACGAGGGGTATCTATGAGAATTCTCTGTACTTTCCACTCAGTTTTTCTGTAAACCTACACCTGCTCAGGAGAATAAAGTCTATTAACAACAACAACAAAAAAAGACAACTTTTGGGCGCCGGGTGGCTCAGTCAGTTAAGTGTCTGCCTTTGGCTCAAGTCATGATCCTGGAGTCCCGGTATCGAGTCCCGAGTCGGGGTCCCCGCTCAGTGAGGAGTCTGCTTCTCCTCCTGACCCTCCCCGCTCTCGTGCTCTTCCTCTCTCTCAGATAAATGCACAAAAATCTTTAAGAAGGAAATTCTAAAAAAAGACAATGGACTCCTCAGAGGAAGATATACAGTGGCCAACAAGCACATGAAAAAGTACTCACCATTCATCATCAGGGAACGCAAATTAAAGTCAAGATGAGACACCAAACCCATGAGAATGACTAAAACTTTAAAGATTGTTACAGACTGAATGTTTGTGTCCCCCCAAAGTTCATATGTTGAGATCCTAACCCCAAAGTGATGACATTAGGAGGTGGGACTTGGGGTGACTGGATCATGAGTGGGATTATAAACGGGGAACCCCGAGAGCCCCCCCACCCCCTCCGCCACTGAGGACACAGAAGATGTCACCTGTGAACCAGGAAGAGGCTTTCACCAGACACTGAATCGGCCGGCACCCTGATCTCAGACGTCCAGCCTCCAGAGCTGCGAGAAATACTGCTGTTTAAGCTGCAGCCTGTGGTGTTTTCATTAAAGCAGCCCAAATGGACTGAGACAGCGACTAACAGCAAACGTTGATGAGAATACACTGCTCATTCTACATATATTACGGGCACAACCGCTTTAGAAAACAGTCCTGCAGTTTCTTCTAAAGTTAGGCATATGCCAGCCATGACCCAGCAATGTCACCCATAGGTATCCACCTAAGGGAAATGTCCATAGACTTTATAGTAGCTTATTTTCGAAACAGGATACGACCCAATGTTCATCAGCAAGACGACAATCAAGGGGGTACATGGGTGCGGTGCGACGCTTGCCCAGCCATACAAGCCCACACACCACCTTGGCTGTGTGGGCCTCGGGGCTGGGTGCACTGCCAGGTGACAGGTGTGGGAACCGGGTGCCACAATCTCCCCACTCACCAGGGGCAGCCGGTGATCCTTTCCAATCCCATCCTGGGGACGTGCTTCCTCGGAAGCCACACCAAAGACAGGTGCTGGTGTCCAAGTCTGTCACTTGGAGATGCAGGGACCACGAGATGGGAAGTGGGGACAGGGTTCAGAGATGGAAGGCAGACAGTGAGAAAGAGAAATGCAGCTGTGACTTCCCAGGGCTGACCCAGCACTCCCAGGAAGACCCCGGTGTCCCGCCTGAACAGACACAGTTTTGCAGGACAATACAGCCGGGCAAAGCCACCCTGCGGATAAAGACAAACACAAGCACACTTTGCAATCATGCTGAACACAGACAACAAACATTGTCTGAGCCACGGAAATGACCCAGCATCCCCTCTCCTGGCTGGCTGCAGTGGTGGCCGTGCTTGGCCGTCAGCGTCCACCTGGCTCCAGGCCTCCCCCTCCTAGATGAGGTGGGTCCAGATGCCCAGTTACGGAAAACGTCCTAATTCCTGACCGGCACCTGACCCCAGGCGAAGGCCTTTTCCTCAAGCCCGCCCCACAAACTGTCCAACGTAGCCCAAATCCTAGAAGTCCGTTCTCACTGAGATGCCCGTGGTTCCCGTCATGTGTGTCCCCTTTCGCAACTTGTTCAGCTACAGGGTGTTTCTAGTGGATTTTGGCAAGAGGATATTGACACAAAAGAGGTGGTTTCTTGAACCAGCTGCATGAGGTTCATTGCAGTGGACACAGGGTAAACACACATCTTGGAATTGTTCCTCCTTTTTGTTCCAGGATGAAAACAGCCGGGTGGCTCCCCGCTCGGGTCCATCCTGGTGGTGGCTGCTCCCTGGGACTTCGGGCTGTGCCACCGGCAGAGCCGCCTTGGGGGAAAAGGAGTCGGGTGGACACCAGCAGCTGGGGGCTGAGAGCAAACACTCTGGGTCCTAACTTGGCGTCTGCTCCGATTGCTTAGATAACTGGATTTCTTGGGACTTAGTATTGCCACCTTTTTTGTACCTTCTATTTGCTTCCTTTCCCCCCTCCATTTCTATTCCTGGTAGATTAACCACGTTTCTCCACTTCTTTAAACTTCTACCAGTTTGTGAATCATATATGCTTAGTTATATTTTATTCCTTCAGTGGTCACCCACAAGTCTTTTAACCAATTTATAATGACATACTGAAAACACAACAGTACATTTCAATGTGTTCTCTGTCCTACAGATAATTTACAAGTTTAATTTCCAAACATATGGGGGTTTCTAATTATCATTGTTGTTGATCTCTAGACTGATTGCCCTGAGGCCAGACTGCATGTTCTGTCTTATGCCAGTCCCGTGATTTATGCTGGGACGAGCTTTCTGGCCTAATCAGAAATATTTACTTTTTGTAAATATTTACGTGAACTTTAAAAGAATATGCATTTTTTCAGTTGAGTGCAGAGTTCTATATATGTTCAATTGGCCAAGTTAGCTAATGGCATTAAATCCTCTGTGTCTTTTCCTGATTTTCAGCTCCTTCCTTACCCAGGAAATGTGTTAAGTGCTTTATCCTTGAATCAGATCTTCTTGGGTTACATGTTCTTTTCCTCAGAACTTTGAATTTTATTGAATTCATGTTCTTACTATGTTGTTTCTTGAGTTTTCTGCTAGGTTGGGCTCTTGGTCCATGTTTGCACTCAATATTTACTTGTTTGCTTGTTTCTCTATAGTGTGTCTATTTGGTTGCCTTGCTGGTTCTTTCCATTTTGCTTGTGCCAGGACGGTCCCATCCAGAATACATTTCCACCTTAGATATAGCACGGAGAGGTTTTACACTCTTCCCACCATTTCTGAGAATGACTTACTTTTTCTTCTGCATTGGACTGCCATGGGGCTTCGGATGACCCTGCATGCCTCTGTGACCTGAGAGTTTGGTCGGGGCTGGGCAGAGTTCAGGTGGGCCAGGTCATTCAGTCCTACCTGTGTTTGGCTGAGATGATGTCAGGCAACCTGGCCAGGTTCACCCCACCCGGCAGGGCTGGGGCAGCAAGGCAGGCAATTCGCATCATCCCCAGGAGGACAGAGCTCTGGACCCCTCCTTCTCCTTAGGAATCTGCCGGCTCTTCCCTGTTTCCCTGTAACCTGCCTCCATGCAGCAGCTCCCGCCTTGCCTGTGGGGAAGCAGTGAGAATATTCGGGAGGAAGCTCAGGACTGACGTCTCCCATGTGGCTTTTCTGCGCTGCAGGCAGGTGAGCTGGTTAGGGGTTGAACCTGCACTTCCTTCTCTTCTGTGTCTTTCATTGGCTGCTAGTTTTGATGACGTTCGAATTGGATTCTGCCTTTTCCAGATTAATTTTTTAAGTAAACTTATAATTTTAGAACAGTTTTAAATTTTAAAAAAAGTTATGAAGATAGTGCAGAGGGTTCCCATATTCCTGCACTCAATTTTGCCTATTATTAACATCTTTTATGAGTATGGCACATTTGCCACAATGTGTGAACCAACACTGATACATTTTTGTTAACTAAAGTTCATTCTTTATTCAGATTTCCTTAGGTTTTACTTGGTGTCCTTCATCTGTTCCAGGATCTCATTGAGGATATCATATTTTTTAGGTGTCATGTTTCCTTAGGCTCCTCTTGGCTGTGATATTTTCTCAGACATTCCTTGTGTTTTATGGCCTTGACACTTAAGGAGTGCTGGTGTCAGTTAATTTGTAGAACATCCTTCAACTGGGGTTAGTCTGACATTTTTCTCATGGTTGGACTGGGGTAATGGTTTTGGGAGAGGAAGACCACAGAGCTGAAGTGCCCTTCTCATGACATCTTATCAAGGGCACACACTATCAACATGGTAGATCACTGTGCTGTTGATCTTGATCTGGAGGTGGTGGTTTCGTCTGCCTTCTCCACTATCAGCTACTGTTTTTACCCCTTTTTCATACTGTGTTCTTTGGAGGGAAGTCACTGTGTGCAGTCCACACTCAGAGTGAGGGTTTTTTTCCATCTCCTTGAAGGCAGTGTCTACCTAAAGTATTTGGAATCCCACATGGCAGATTTATCTCTTCTCTCCACTGTGTTTATTCATTCACTTATGTCTGTGTGGACTAATGGATCTTTATTCCGCACTTGAGTTATAACCCAACACCCTTACTTTGCTGTTCAAAGCGTTCCACCTTTGGTCACTGGGAGATTGGTCAGTTGCCGCTGTGTCCCTTTGACATGCCCCACTGTTGTGGGTTTGTCTGCTAATTAGCATTTCCTTGCTTCCAGGCTTATTTTGGATATTTCCTGCCCCAGTCATAGGTGAATTTCTCCTAGTTGGTGAATTCTGATTATCTACTTAACTCTATTTCTGCTCCATGTATGAAGAATTAACTGCAGGAGAGAGAACCCATACTGAGTGTCAGTTGTCCATCTCGGCCTGGAAGTTGCAGCCAGGCCCAGTCCTGGGTGGGTGACGGGGGGAGGGGGGAGCCAGGAGGTGTAATGGGCTGTGCCCCGCTCCCTGAGACCCATGGTCAGGGCCTAGTGGACATGTGTGCACAGAAGTTCTGACCGATGCACTCCTTTGAGAGAACCAGGGTTTTTGGCCAACTGGACACAGCACAAGGCCCTCCTCTCTTTACTGCTGCACTAAAGGGTTGTTCTTAAAGCAAATCAAAGGTCAGTGCTTGGGTTGGCCTCGAAGGTTGGCTAGTACATGTTAACGTTTGCCTTTCCAAGAACTGTCTTTGCACAGGGAACTTCAGAGAAAGCTGGACTAGAAGCAGGAGATGTGACCCTGGGATTGGCCTCTCGGCCTACGAGCTCCCCAACTGCTGGGTCTCCTGCTGCAAGACGGTAGTAGCCTGAGCTTTGGCTACACCCTCACCCAGTCCCTTCCCACCCCCCAGGCCTTTCCCTAGCCAGACACCACCACTTCTCTCTCTCCTGGCAAAGCCCTTTTTTACCCCTGTGCAACATAAATCCCAATGCACTCACTCAACTGAGGGTGCAAGAAATAGTGTTTTGTTTCATAAAAATCAACTACACCTCAACTCTCATGTGTTGTCCTAAGGCTCAGAGAAATCACCGTGGGCACTACTGGGAACTGATGCGCAGCCCTGGGCAGGGCCCTGAGTTGGGGATGTGGGGCCCCGTCAGCAGGGAGGCGCTACCAACTTCATCCTCCAGGAAAAGCACAGTGTGAACAGTGCAGGACTCTGGGGGCCGGCTGAGCCCACCCTCCTGGCTTAGGATCTTCTCCGAGCCTCAGGCTGCAGAGTGAAGTCGGCCAGCCAGCACTGGCCATCGGCGTCTGCGCCCCTTACTCCCAGGCTCTGCCCTCAGGCCGGTATGGGCCTCTGCTTGGCCAGCTAGGGCCACCTGGGCCGCACCCCCACGGGCTGTAGCCTTGGCCACTGGTGTGCGGACGGAGCAGGGGCAGCAGGAAGGACGACGCCACCCCGGCTGGCTTCGGCTCCCTGGCCGCGGGGCAAAGACTTTGCTGTCGCAGCCGAGGACAAGCCGCACGTGGCAGCCCGGACGTGTCCCCCGTCCGGTGCCCGGCCTCCTGGCTGCTGCTCTGCGCCCAACTCAGAACCAGGTGCCGCCTCCCTGCAGGCGACTCACAGGACCCAGGCCGTCCGCTCCTTGCCCCAACTCAGCCTGCGGAGGGCACCGCGAAGCCTCCGGGCGAACTCGGGGAAGGAAGGCGGAGGACGCAGGACCGCGGGGGGAGCGGAGCCCGAGGTCCGTCCCAGGACTCGCCGCGTGCCGCGCGTCGGCGTCTCCCCGGTTCTGATGGGCCCCGGCTTCTGCCACGTGACCCTCTCGGAGCCAACTGCGGCGGCCCAACCTGGCACACGCTTATTGGCTCAGGCCGGCCAGGTGGGCGGGGCAGAGCCCCAAGGGGCCGCGGACCACGCTCCGCGGGCGGGGCTTTGGCTCCCGGACCCCGCGTCTTAGCGCTCACCTCGAGTGGCACTGGGCCGGGGTCCTACCCTGAGGCCCTTCCATGAGTAAGTCCACGCAGACGTGTGGCCGACACTGGCCTGGCATTGAGACAGCCCGGGCGCCCCCCACCAGCCCGACTACCAGTCCGCCCCCAAGCTCGGCCGCAATCCCGCCCCCAGCCCAGCCCCACCCCCCGCCCCAGTCCCCGGTCCCTCCCTGTGACCCGCCGAAGCCGGGCTCCCGGCTACCCACCACTCCTCCGCGACAGGACCCCCTCCTTTCCCTGGACCTGAGGGGGCCTGCTGAGACAGGAGTGGAAACGGTTCCGAATTGTGTGGACAGGTGGCCCGGACTCAGTGTTCAGTGAGCCCCGCCGGCTGCGACTGTAGACAGCAGGACTTGTCTAGCTGCGGATTAGCAGAACTGGACAAAACGGTCCTTAATTGCCAGACCTTTAAAATTGTGACCTGACAGCCTTGACAGTTAAGTGGCCTGTGAGTCAAGCAGCTCACACAGCGCAGGTCCCTGAGAGGAGAGGAAGCAGGAAATCGCTGGCGGCTGGCAGGGGGCAGGGAGCAGGAGGGAGAGGCGGTCATCAGAGCCAGGAGCTGGCCAGACCTGCCTGCCTGCAGAGTGGGACGATGTGTCTGCAAGGTGCAACCTATCCAAGTGTGCTCTGCTTTGTCAAGACTTAAACACCCAGAAAGGAAAGAGACTCTGCTAAGAGTCAGTGTGGATCTAGAACAAGCATCTGGAGCAAGACCGTAGGCAGCTGGAGTCACGGTCACTGCTCTGAAGGGCCCCCGGGCATGGCTGGTCCTCTGTCTGCAGTGCTCTCCCATGGGAGTCCCACAGGGCTCCCTCTTCTCCCTGGGGCCTCTCTTCACTGCCTCAGAGGTGAGATATTGGTCCTCACCACCCTCTCTGCCCCCTTAATCCACTCAATTTCCTCCACAGAAGAAACCACCACTTGATTTATGTTTTTATCATCTGTCTCTTGTCACTGGAAAAATCAGTTCCAGGAGGACGCGACGTCAGTTATCCCTGGTGCATAAAACTGAGCTCGGCACGTCAGAGGGATTCAGTAAACACCAAGTGAGCAAGCATCTTTACCTGGAGTCCTCAGACACCGTCACCTGAGGTCGCTGAGGAAGGGCTAGCCAGAGGGAAGGGGTGCCAGGTCACCTAGCATATCCAGGTTGTTGCTCAGGACTAAGCCCAGTCCCTGCTAGGCTGGGTGGTGCGGGGAGTGGAGACGGAACGGTGGATGCCATTTTCAGTGCCCTTCTAAAAGGGGCCATCCTGGGGGTGGGGGTGGGGAGGCATGCAAAACCTAAAGGCACCGAGTTGGCTGCAAAGACTCTGTCAGTGTTTTGGATCCGGGGAGGGAGGATGGACAGCTGCTCTCTCCTCAGGGGGCAAAGGCACACTGGGTGGTACTCGGGGCTGGGGTCCAAACTCCCCCCGGAGGCAGGTCCTCCCATACCCCCCTTCCTGACACCACCCAGCCCCTGAGGCAGAGGCAAAGGAGTGATGGCTCTGGAGCAGGCTTCAGGGCACAGCTCTGTGGGGAAGCGTGCAGGGGGCAGGGGTGGGGGATGAGTGTAGCCTTTCTACTTGCCAAGACTGGGCAGGTTTTGCTGAAAGCATTTCTGGCCAGCAGTGTGAGGAAAATCACAGGTGACCCAGACTTGCTCCCTGGAGAGAGGCCCCCAGAAGTGGAGGCCACACACGTCCTTTCTGGGGATACAAGTAACCGTGGCACCTTGGGGTAGGTTTTGGGTATGGGACTGACATGGGTGGGGGCCCAGAAGGGAGAGAGCAAGGCTGTTCTCTGGGCCGGGTCAGGGTGCCCGGGGTTCCACGGGCACCTCCTCCAGCGTCAGCCCAGATGGGCAGGCTTCCCCGGTGGGGCGTGGGACCCAGAGCTCCCTCAGGGCACAGAGGCCTCCCTAAGGCCACAGGGAGGAGATGGCCACCACAGGACAGACTAGAGACAGGATCCTCAGGGCTGCGAAGGAGTTTAAGGTGGTGGGGGGTTGGCCGAAAGTGTGGCCAACACAGTGGGACCTGGGCCCTCCAGGGCCTGGCCTATCTGTGGGGAAGGCAAGGCCTGTCAAGGGGTCTGTGCAGGTGGGAGACTCATGGAAGGAGGGGGGAGGGGAGAGGAAGAAAGGGAGCCCCAAAGGGGCTGGTCTGCCTTTTAGATGATTACCCTGGGTCTGCCTTAGAGAGAACTGGGTGAATCTGGGTCAGGGCGGTGGGGAGACCCTGCAGTTGTCCCAGGACAGGGGAAGGTGCCTCCTATCTGGCAGGACGTGGAAGTGAGTGAGACCTGTCCAACGGGGTCAGGCCCCTCCTGCCAGGACCCCAGTCTGCCCTCTGGCTGCCAAGGCGGAGAGAATGGCCACACGGTGTGAAATCACTGTGGTGTTTTATTGGCTGTGATTCCATCCAGAGACTACACACGCGACGGCCCCCGACATGCAGGAGGAGGCCCAGGCGCAAAGACAGAAGGACGGACGACATCCACAGTTTACGCTAAGCTCGGCTGCTCCGGGCGCCCCATGCGCTGGGAACGGGATGCGGGGTTTCTACGAGACAGCGCCCTGTCTGCTCAGAGCTGGCTTTTCAAAGTGTGAAAACAGGCATTTAAAAAAGACGTGGGACCAGGAGGAGTCAGAGAGGGCGCGGGACGCACGGGGCGCACCGAGGCGGCGCGGGGGCGCCCGGACACGCTCTCACGTCTTGGAGCAGGGGGCGTGCGCGGTTCGTATTGCGGTCTATTGATATGGCTTCTCTAAAGAGCGACGGAGGGCCACGCCCCTGGCCCGCAACACGTGGACACAATGAATTTGTGATATGGACAGAAAGAGGCCCCGAGCACCGAGGCAACGGGCTTTCTGTCACGACAAAACTCCCCAAACACGTAAGACCTCATTTACCTGAGATTCAACATGTCGTGATGCAAAGGAAAACAAGGGTGAGGGAGACGGAAGGGTTCGGGAGGCCCGCGGCGGTTCCCGTCAAACCCCGCCTCCGCTGAGCGCAAGGCCACCGGGCAGTCCCCACCTCGAGGGGCGGGCTCCCTGCGGGGGAGGGCAGGGCCGGCCTTTCTGTCTCCAGACGCACCGCACTCATCTGAGGGCTCTGCGTCTCCTCCCAGATCTCCTTGAGGGAGTGCGGGTGCACAGGGTGAGGGCAGGGGATCCCCCCATCCAGAGCAGCCTCCGATGGTGAGACTGGAG
The DNA here is from genome assembly GCF_003265705.2 of Callorhinus ursinus. Taxonomy (NCBI): domain Eukaryota; kingdom Metazoa; phylum Chordata; class Mammalia; order Carnivora; family Otariidae; genus Callorhinus; species Callorhinus ursinus. Next base: position 218,301 of record NW_027397066.1, read on the forward strand.
GTGCCAACCAGGGAGGGGAGTGGGCTGGGCCCACGGACTCGGAGGGGCACGAGTTAGAGGGATGTGTGAGAGTCTGTGTGTATTCCACACTGAGGGGGGGGGTGTCTGGGAAGTTTCCCCCTAGGCCTATTGCTTTGTTTCCCTTAGTTTAGAAGAGAGCCAGGTCCCCGGTATTTCTAAGAAGCTAAGCCTTCCAGAGGAGTGGGCCGAGAAGGGAGAGTGAAGGACAGGGAGAGACAGATGGGCAATGGATGGGAGGGGTGCAGGTGGAGGTGGGCAACCTTCAGACAGGAAGATTCAGAGATCCTGCTACCCAGGTGTCATTGTGGGGATGGGGGAGGCTGCTCGCCCCTCCCTGTTCCCCTCCCAGCCTGCATACCCGCCTTCCCCCCACTATGGCTGTGCTCCTGAGTTTGGGACCAGACTGTCAGTGCCCACCAACGCAGGAATGGCGCACCGAGGGGTGGTCAAGATGCTGGCCCTTTCGGTGGCCCTGGCCTTGGGCACTGCTGGGTGGGTGTGAAGGGCGGGAGCAGTAAGGGACATCCCAGGCTCTGGGGGAGGGTCCAACCCAGAGGAGCACGTGGGCTGGTCCCCGGGGCCTGCAGCACAGACCACAGGGGCCCTGGGGAGGGGCGGGCGCCCCTCCCCCGGTGGCGGTGGCGATGGCAGTGCAGGGAGAGGGGTGGGGGTGAGAGGGGCGTGCAGGCTCCCGAGGTATGAGGGGGGCATGGGGCTGATAGAGCTAGGACTATGGCTTATATCGGCGTTGGGGGCTGCACTCTGCTCCCGACATCCCTTCAAGGGGCCTCCGCGGAGGGCATGTCCAGGGGGGAGGTAGGCGAGGGCGGCGAGGGGGGTAGGGGCTCCGGGCTCTGGCGGGGGCTGCCGTCCGGCGCAGGGTCGTTACTTCTTGAACATGTCCTGCAGCGGCCCGGGCAGGTACTTGATGACCGTGTCCAGGATGCTCTCATCTTCCTCCTCCGGCTCGTCCCCACAGCCCGGCGGGATGGCCTTCTTGGGCCTCGTCAGGCTGCCCTCCGAATTGGCCTCCATGGCGGCCTGGGCCTCGGCCTCGCGCTCCTCCTTCTTCTTGATACCGTACTGGGGGGAGGGGAGTGGGTCAGACTGCGAGCGGGTTTCCCAGCCCAGGCCTGGCTCTGGGCGCCACACCTGGACCCTTCCTGCGCCTGCAGGATGGGCCAAGAGGCTTCAAGAGGCAGTGCCCGCGGCTGTGAGGGTGTGCGGGAGCCCCTGGGCCCACCGACTGCCGCCAAGACCCCAGAAGACAAATTCCCCACACAGGAGGGTGCCTGGAACGGTGTGGGGGACCCCATGGGGTGTGCAGGGGCGACAGTGGAAGCCGGGGCTTGGGGGGCTGTGTTGAGTGGGGAGTAGAGGGAAGGGGGAAGGTCAATCCCCACCAGCGCCAAAGCTGCGCCCCCGCCCTGCCCCCGGCCCCTCCCCCCCCATCCTGCCTCACCCTCCCAGGGAGCTGGCGCTGTGCTCAGCGGGCCTGAGCTATGGGCTAGGAGGGGCAGGCAGCATGTCTGCCGGCCGCGGTGAAGAACCCACTGGTCCGTGGCTGGTGGGCCCACGCCACCCAGATCCCTGGTCGGGTGAGGCGTGGTCACACCTCAGGCCTGGACAACTCTCCCTAGATGCCGCCAGGACCCCCGCCCCTACCTGGACAGCGAGGGGAGGGTGCCCAGTGGCAGTTCTAGGTGGATGTTCTGGAGCCCCGCCTAGGCGTGCCCTCAGCCAACACTCCCGGGCACCCCTGAGCCCCCCATTTCCAGTTTCCCCTCTGTAGTGGGTAGAATGGTGTCCCCCCAAAATTCTTGTCACCTGGAACCTTAGAATGAAGCCTTATTTGGAAATAGGGTCTTTGCAGATGTTATTAAGGTAAGGAGATCAGCCTGGTCCCTGAATCCAGTGATAGTTTCCTTGTAGAGGAAAGACAAGGGCAGACAAAGCCACAGGAGAGTGGAGAAAGGCTGGCTACAAGCCAGGGGCACCGAGGACTGACAGGGGCCACAGGGGAGACCAGGACGGGTTCTCCCCTGCAGGTTTCAGAACGAGGGCAGGCCGCCCACATCCTGATTGTGGACTTCTGGCCTCCAAAACTGAGAGAATAAGTTTCTAAGAGATGGACACATGCCCCCTCCCCCCAGGCCTACCACTGGCCCTGCAGGAACCAGCCCTGCAGGACGGAGGAGGAGGAGCCTGTGGTCACCAGGAGGCCTCCTGCTTCAGGGCTGGTGGGAACTGGGCGGGGTCACACTGGACTCATGGGTTTCGGGGCTGGTGGTCTCTGATGGGCCAAGCTTGGGACCCATGGAGGCTGGAAAGAGGGGCACCCCTTGGCCAGGTCTGAGGTTCTGGATCACACATAGGGAATGCACAGGGGCAGAAGCATTAACAAGGGTAAACAGAGACAACGGGGGAGAGCGTGTCGGTGTCAACGATTATCCACAGACTCCAGATTTCTACTGGGGACAAGCACAGGATCACTGGCCTCAGGGAGGAGGTGTTCCTGCCCAGGGGGAGGACTGGCCCCATGGCTCACTCATCTCTCCTTGCCAACCCCTCCCAGCAAAAGTGGATTCTGCTTCTGGTGCTTGTCGGGGCGGGGGTGGGGGAATGCCCCACTCTCCAAGAAGGACCTTCCCTCTGCTTCCAGATTTTGGGGGGGCTGGCTGTGTCCCACCCCTAGCCTGCTGACGATGCTGACAGAAACCTCTGCACCTCTCCACTCCCTGAGGCTGCAGGTGGCTTCGGGCACGGGGAAGTCAATGGCCACCTTCAGCAGAGGTCAGAGAGGAAGAAGCCATGCTCTCTGCCCACCTGTGACCAGAGCACAGCCTGGGGCTTCCTTGGGCACTTGCCAGACACTGAGAGAGGAATGAGGGGTTCATCCGTGCTTCTTCAGCAGGAGCCTGAGCAGCCCACGGTCCCCTGTGCTGGGAAGGTCTCAGTGAGGGGCTGATGGGGGCACCCAGGGAACATCCTGGGCAGCAGGCACATGGGCCAGAGGGCCCGTCGTACTGAGCACTGGTGTCAGGTCAGCCAAGGCACAGAGTGTGACAAGCTGGCCAGACACTGGGCACTCCCTTGCACAAGCAGCACAGGTCCTGTTCCTGGGTCACTACTCAGGGACAAACTCACGGCAGAGGGAGTGGCGCTTAGGCTTGGAAGGGGAAGGAAGGACATATGGCTTGGAGCCCTGTGGGGTGGAACGTGGTCAGGGGAGAGAGACACTGCCAGAAACTAGGTCAGACCAGAGAGAGCTTCCCTCCAGCCCAGGGCACAGACTCCAGCAGACTCCTCCAGCCACAGACGTCTGTGCACGCGGCAGGAACATTCAAGCGCCAGGGTGCCGGTCTGTGGGCTGGACCCAGGAGGCTGTGCTGCCTAAAGCCTGCACTCACACTCACCACGAAAGTGCCTGTGCTCGGGGGACACGCGTGTTACGGCGACAGCACGTTGTGTACAGTTGAGCACAGTGATCTCCCCGACCAGAGAGGCAAGCTCTGAGCAGCCACTGTCTGCAGTGTTGGGGCTGTCCCCTCTGGCGTCCAGAAAGGAGACCCCAGCCCCCAGCCCCGTCACTCCAGTGAGACTCAAAGTCATGCCAAGGCCGCGGCCACTGGGCTCCACCTGAAGGTCACAATTACTCTGTTGGGGGGGGGACTCCAGAGCTGGGGTCCACCCCAGAGCTTGGCTCCAGTGTGATCTGCCTAAGAGCTGATCTGAGGCTCCTGAGCTCCGGGGACAAATGTCCAACCACAGCTGGTCCAGGCACTCACTGGAGGTGCCTAGCCTCCACACTGACCACGAAGATGGCAGGGTCCCACCCCACACCCTGCGGCTGGGAGGAACCTGGTGCTAATTAACAGTGAGGATCTGTAATATTCCAAAACAACAAATAATCGGCAATCCCATGCACACTTATACTATCAGCACAAACCTCAGACTGAACCTTGAGTGATCAAGGGGATGTGGGGGACTGGGTGGGCTGGGAGGGGGGTGGTTGTGGCTCAAAGCCGAGGATCACCAAACCTGGTGGTGGGCATGCAAACCAGAAGGTGAGTATGCAAATCAGGAAATGCATATGCAAACCAGGCAGCGCATCCGCAAATAAGCACAGGTGGGTCAATCTCACAGGTGCACCATGATGGGGTGGGGAGAGGGAGGCTCTGCCCACCGACCCCTAAGGTGAGACATCCTACAAGCCTGCTTCTGCTTTCCTTGGATGAGGTCGCCAAGGGACCTGGGTGCCCCAGAGGACACGTGACCCTGGCCCCTATGCCCTCCATCTCATGGACCTCCCACCCATCTGATGGAGCCCTGGACTGGGCAGCTCAGCACCCCCTTTTCTGACCAGCCCCCATGAGGCCTAGGGGTATGTGGCACCAGGGCAGGACTGGAGGAAGCTGGGTCTGGTGCTGGGGGCCAGCGAGGATAATCTGGGGGAGCCACACCTGAAGAGCAGGGTTCCCACCTGTGGGGAACAGGAGGAAAGTGGGAAGGGTTACGTGGGCAGGTGGAAGAGGGCTCTGCAGAGAAACCAGTGGACGTGAATGTCAGGCAGACCTCTTAGGGGCAGGACCTGGGAGCTTGGTCACTCAATGGTGCTCCGGGTGCAGCGGGGACCAGATGCTGCCCCCACCCAAGCAGATGCCCTGCCCTCACCACTTGGGATGGCTGCTGGCAAGGGGGTCAGCTCCAGCCCTGCACCCCACCCCATCAGTGCACAGCCTCCACTCCTGGTCTGAGCTGCCTCCATTTCCAGGAGGCCCTGGGGCTCAGAGGAGGGAGTGGGCCACATTCTGGAGGTTGGAGTGGTGGCACTGGGAAGACCTGGGCTCCAGCATCCAAAACATGCCAGACCCCCTCCTGAGCTGCCTCCGACCCATGAATGGAGGGACTCACCATTGTCCCCGTCTGCCCAGCACCGGCACCACCCCCTACCCAATGCCTGGCCAGGTGACCACTGTCTCATTTAGCTCTGCAGCCACACAGGAAAGGCCCCTGCCTGGCAGACTCAGTTTTGTGGTGTCTAAGTGGACCCCAGCAGGTGTCCCTAACATACCCACACCTTCCCTGCAGCTGGACCCTCAGGGGACAGGTCCTGGGCCACTCGTCCTACCTAATCCCACGATAGCTTGGAAAATGATCAGCCTGAGCAGGTAAGGGAACCACGGCCCAGCCCGAGGTGCTCTGACCCCTGCCCGTGTGACTGGGTTCAGTAGATGCCCCCGTGCCCACTGGGCCCACGAGAACAGAACCCAGATGTGTGCAGGAAGGGGCGAGGCCCAGCCTCCGGGGCTGGCAGAGAAGGTGAAGGCCCCCAGCACATCCAAGGGGATTCCAGGTAGGGGTGCTCACGTGGGGAGAGAGGGGGCCCTGAGGCTCTGCCAAGGGGTGCAGCCCTCCACAGAGCCACCCCAGCGCTGGGGGTCTTGAGGACAGATCCATCACTCGGGGGAGCTTGGTGAGGGTCCTCATCCATGAAGCATTAGGAGCAGTGTACCCAGGGAGGCGGCACCTCCCACTTCCACCAGGCCTCATGCCGGGACTGTTCCCCAGGTCCCCATCACTCTGTTGTGGAGCTCAAGCTCATTCGAGCACCCACTCCCTCACTCATTCACTGGCTCAGCACCCACAGGGCCAGGCTCCGTTTCAGTCAACAGGAACAGAGCCAGGCACAAAACAGCCAAAGCCCCCACCCTCCACCTGGGGGTGGACAATGAACAGCAAACAAGTAAAAAACAGGAGTGTGTTGGATAAAAGAAGGTTTGGGGAGCCAAGTAAAGCAGGAGACGGGGAAGACTGTGTGGAGGGTGGGGAGGGGAGGGAGGGGCCTCAGGGAGAGATCCAGAGAGAAGCAACCACGCAGCGGCCTAGGGGCACTGGGGACGTGGACCCCAAGGAGGCCCAGTGCCCAGTGGGCATAAGTCCCCACAGGCCTGGGCTGGGGCTCCGGATGAAATGGGAGCCAGCGGACGGTTTGAAGAGAGGAGGGACATAAAGGGCTTCCATATTAAAGGTGAAATGAGTGGAGTCTGTTGAGCCCATGAACTCACACGAATGCACATGGGTCTCCGAGGGCCAGGGCCAGGCTCAAGGGAGGGGGCTCACTTGGCACCTGCCTCCTGATGGGGGAGACTGGGGAGGCCACCCCCACTCCACACCCCCAGGGGCTCCGAGGCCTGTCCAAACACTGTGAGCTGTCTGTGAGGCTCAAGGCCAGGCCCTCCCAGGATCCGACACTGGGGTGCACACCGGGGGCAAAGCCACGGGCAGCTGGGTGGCTGGACACAGACAGACAGACAGACTTCGGAACACAGCTGCTCCAGCCCTCTCTCTCACCGCCTACCGCCCCCCGCCCCAATCCCTCTGTCTCTGTCCCTCCCTCAGCTCCCTCCAGCCATGGCCACCACCCCCCGGTCCCTCCCCTCTTAGAAGACATCCTGCCTGGGCATCTGTCTGTCTCTGTCTCTTGGTTCTCCCCCTCCTGCCTCATCCCCCCATTTCCTGATCCATACAGTCATGCCCCCCGACAGCCTAAGCTGCCTGACCCAGAAGGGGCCAGTGCTGGGGCAGAAAGGGGCAGGTGGTGCTCGTGAGTGGCTCTCACAGCAAAATCAGGAGCTTTTTGCAGGTCCCCAGAAAAGGTGTCCAGTGACCAGTGGTGGGATGTTGAGGTTTGCGGTCCCCACACCCCTATCAATTCGGGGGCCCCACGTGGGCTCAGAGATGTGCAGGCACCCCAGCTGGGCCGTCCCACCTTGGGAGGCCTGGCCCTCAGGCTGGGTGGAGCTGGCCCCTCCCTGGGTACACTGAGGCAGAACTCAGCAGGTGGGAAGATCCTGCTGTCTAGGCTCTGCCACCCTGCAGCCTGGGCATCTCAGAGTCCAGGGCCAGGGACCACGGAGATCTCCTGAGGGGACCCAGCTCCCTACCAGCAGGTTTTATCCGCAGGGCCTGGGGACACCTCTCTCAGAACCCAGAGCCAGGGTCATCAGGGTTAGGGGCAGGAAGGAACCAAGCAAGGCAACACTCCCCCCTTCCCGAGTCTCCTACCCGGGCACCTGAACCCAGTGACCGCCAGGCCACAGGCACCTTTGGTGGAGGAAGCCCAGCCTGGCTTGGGGCCAGGGTAGCCTTGAAGACCTTGGGAGGCCATATGGTTTGGGGGAGGCTGAGGGCTCACGTAACTCCCAGGTCCCCAGGGGAAGGCCCATTGCCTCACCTGGCACCCAGCCTGGCCCACCCTGGATGGGGCTGGAGCAGCTCCCCCAACACCGGCCCTCTCTCCCACCCTTCCAACCTGGCTGCTGGATGGTCCACGGAAGATGGGCCGTGGACACACCCCCGGGGGCTCGGACCCCCTGCGGCTCTGGCACCGTGCTTTGTGAGCCTTGCAGCCAGCTCAGCCTCCCTTGCCCCCTCCCACTCTGGGCCTCGGTTTCCCCATCTGTGACTGGCACAATGCTTTCACCATCCCACTCACTGGGGAAGGGAGCCCAGATGATTCCCAGGAAGGCTGTGGCTGCCAACTCGAAGCCTACCCCCCCCGCCGGCCCTGAGCCAGACCTGTCTGCAGGCCTTTTTCCCCCATCACCCTGTTGTGAACCTCAGAAGCTATGAGGACCCTCCAGGGCTGCTCGGGTGCATTCCCCTGCCCATGATGACTCACCCCACTCAGGGCCTGCCTGAGAGCCGGCTGCCCCTGGGCAGCCTGGCGGGACAGCTCCGGGAGGGGCAGGGTGGGAGAAGGCCTTCTCCTGCAGAAACCACCATCTGGTCCAGAGAGCCTGGGAGACCCAGTCATGAGGGTGGGACCCCGGCCCACTGTGGAGGGCAGGAAAAACTTGGTGTCCCACAGGGTAAGCCCTAATGCTGGCGAGCCTGGGCAGCAGATGTGGATTCCCGGGGGTGTGCGGACCTCTCCTGTGCTGCTCCCCTCCCGTCAGACCACCTCGCGGAGCTTCGGAATGTACCATCCAAAGGTCTGCTCCGTGCAGCCAGGCGAAGGAGGGCAGGAAGAGCCCCAGTCCAGGCTGGCTGAGGTGGGGGTGCCCTGGCCGGAGCCCAGCTGTCCCCACGCCCCGTGCCTACCTTGTCTCGGATGCCCTGGCGCATGGCCTCACGCTCGGCCTCCATCTTGGCGTACTTGGCCTTGCGCTCTTCCTCTTCCTGCCGCAGGGCCTCCTGGCGCTCCTCTTCCTTCTTGGCTGCGTCGGGGTCCTTCTCCTCGTCACCACCGAGCATCTTCCCCATGTCCTTTGTGGCCCCTGGGGACAGCAGGGTGGTGAGTCAGGCCAGTTCCCCCCTTTTGGCCGCTGCTGCCCAGCGAGGGTCCTGGCCCAGGGCTCGGGCCTCCCTGCATCTCTGCTCCTGCCCTCCCGGCCCTACCCCCAGCCAGTTCTGGAAGTTTCTATCCGTGGAGGGAAGCCTGGCCTGGTGCGTGTCAGGGGAGGGAGGGGGTCCGTGCAGCAGGGACGTGTGATCACATGTGCATGCATCTGCCCATCTGTGTGTGCGGCTGCGTGCACGTGTCCGTGTGAGTCCGGGAGGGGCTGGGCATGTCTTCTGTGGGGCTCGCGTCCGACAGAAGGTGGCAGAAGGAACGGTTTGAATGCATGAACAGGCGGGCTGAGGGGCAGCCCCGGGCGAGGTGTCTGCTGAGGCTCTGGCGTGCAGGGGCTGGGGGGTAACCCCGGCCCAGAGCTGCTGGAGGGCTGCGTGTTGGAGCACCAAGGCCCTAATTTCTCTGCTGCACCAGCCGCCACTTTTCTCATGAGCTCCTGATTCACAGGCAACAACAAACACCTCCCTGGACGCCCTCTGTGACTCGACCCACAGGACAGAGACATGTAATTACAGCTCAAGCTCAGCTGGCACTGCGGTGAACCCCGGCCCTTCAGTGGCTCCTGGGCGCAGAGCGGCCCCACGTCACAGGCATGGGGGGGCAATCTCAGCCTGGGGCGCTCAGCCCCTTGGGGCGGCCCTGCCTGGCCAGCGTCCCCATCACCCCTGTATGCTTCCTCCGCAATGGGGCCCCCCAGCCCAGGGCTCCCCTGTGCCTGCCGTCCTGAGCAAGGACCAGTGACCAGCCATCCCAGTCGCGTCGACACCCTTCCATCTGCCTCTGTCCTCTGACCCCGTGATGAGCCCACATGAGCACTGCCCAAGGCTAGCTGAGTCCATGCCTTGGGCATAAACTGTGAGGTGGAAATGCACAGAACCCCCTCTGTTAAGTCTGTGTGGGTGGGCACGACCATCACTGCCCCTCTCCAGAAGTGCCCCCATCCCCAGGTCCGTACTGCCCCCTTCTCTCTAAATCCAGGGACTCCGTGTTCTGATTCTCCGTTTCCCTCTCCTTGGCGCTCCTGGACTGTCATACTCAGTCTGCTCCTCACAGGTCCGTGCAGTCCTGAGCCTGGAGACACTCCTCCTCCGGCAGGTGTCTGTGCTGTATGCTGCTCCTGCCGTTACTCAGGACGGACCCCCAAACCGTGTGAGCAGAGGACGTAGTTTGCAAGACCACTTGCTGTTGGTGGCAAGAGAACAACTCTTAGGAGCGCCTGGGTGGCTCAGTCAGTGAAGAGTCTGCCTTCGGCTCAGGTCATGATCTCAGGGTCCTGGGATCGAGCCCCACGTCGGGCTCCCTGCTCAGCGGGGAGTCTGCTGCTCCCTCTCCCTCCACTGCTCCCCCTGCTCATGCTCACTAGTTCCCTCTCTCTCTTTCTCTGTCAAATAAATAAATAAATAATCTTAAAAAGAGAGAGAGAAGAACTCTTTGGTGGAGTGCTCTGGGCTGAAAACTAGACGTGCGTCAGGCTGGGCCATGCCTCTCCCCGTGGGGCTTCCTAGCTGCTGGAAACTACCACAGGGTCTTGGAGTATGGGACGCCAAGGCCACCATGTCCCTGCGAGGACAGGGAGGCCTCCTGCACCGGGTATTTGGTACAGATCCAGAGGAACGGAAAACTAAAACCTCAGGGTCCATGTTCAGGCACACCTGCAAAATTTTATAAAGCCGATTTGAAGCCAGTGATTCAAGGGAAACCATGTCATAGAGTCACTTGCACGCTCTTCTAACAGTTGTCCAGATAATAAGCAGAATCTCTCTGCCCCCCAGGCCGCTCTCAGTCTGGCAGGCGTGGGGGAGGCAGCAACAACCCACAATCCAGGGAGTAGCTGTAATTTTCCCGACTTCTCTGGCCTGCTGGCCACCCACAGCATCGAGGTTCCGCTCTTCTGTAAACCTCCCCCCTCGAACAGCTAATTCACACTACAGTGAGAGTGACCAACAGCTCTTCCTCCCTCCTGAGAAGGACTGGTGTATTAAAGCAGAGCTGGGGCAGGGGCGGGGGAGGAGGCGCATGGGTGGCTCAGTCAGTTGAGCCTCTCGGTTTTGGCTCAGGTCATGATCTCAGGGTTGTGAGATCGAGCCCGGCATCATCGGCCTCCGCACTCAGCAGAGTCTGCTTGAGATTCCTCTCCCGCCCCCCGCAGTCCTGCCCCACTCACACTCTCTCTCTTTTAAAACAAACAACAAACAAACAAACAAAAAAGCCAAGCTGGTGAATGGTCTCGCCCCCTCTCTCTCCTGGGAGGGAAAAGTGTAGGACAGCTGGGGAAGGGCGGGAGAGGCACCCTGACTTGGTGGCCCCTATACCTCCTTCTCCAACACAGCACATGGCCTGTAGCCCTATCCACTGAGCACCAGCTGTGTGCCGAGCTCTGTTACACCAGAGCGGGCCTGGGGGGGGCTTAGGGAAAGCCAAGGGGGGCCTGGCCCATCAGACGGAGGGGTGGCTCTGGGAGGCTGCATGGCCTCTCCTAGGCCAGGGGTGAGAGCACCAGAGGTCACCCCACAGCGGTGTGGGTTAGTGCCACACCAGCTGGCTGCAAAGCCACTCACTGTCTGAACGGGACCCGCCCTCAGGGCAAGCGCCACTGGACCCTGGTGTCCCCTTTGTGGCCTCCACTGCTTTGCTGAAGAACAGGCTTCCGGAAGCCCCACCTGGCTGGGAATTAGCAGAAGCTGCAGGAAGCTTGGTCCTGGCATGGAAACCCCACAGGCCATTTGCCGCCCTGGCATGGAAGCTGGGGAGCCTGGGCTGGCCCAGTGGGGGTGGGGCTGGCGGCAGGTGCCTGGGGGCCCGGCCCCATAGCTGCCGACCGCATTTCCAGGTGAGGAAACAGACACCGAGTGGTCCCACCCCAACCCCAAGGTCCAAGTCTCTGACGCAGAAGGTGGGTGGACTCTGGCTCGCGGTCCCACAGCCAGGGTCCCACGCTGGCTCCATGGGGGCAGAAGCGTGGGGAAGGAGGCCGGAGTCTACCCCCCTTTTCCCTCACTCTTCTCTGAGCCTCAGTTTCCAGGTGAGAGGTGGAGAAAACAGTGCATGGGGTTGGGGGGGCGCAGACCCAGCTGGTGCTTCTCAGCCTGGGCCCTACACAGAAATTTTCTCCAAAGGCCTGGGGAGGCTGGGTGGAACAACAGGCTCTGATGTCCCCACCTCAGGAACTCTGCACTTGCTGCTGTTTTTCCAGAACTTTGTCCACTGCTCCCAACCCAGACAGGCTTTCCTGGGGCTCCTCGTGCATACTAGTCACCCCTGTAACAGTGGTCACTGCCATGGCGCATTCATTTATGGTGCATTATACGTAATTGAAATGATGCATGTTTAAATAATATGTTATTGTTGATTTTTAAAACTTTATTTGGAAATAGTTTTAGATTCACAGAAGTCACCAGGTACAAAGGATTCCTGCACACACCTGACCAGCTTCTTGCATGGTTGGCTACGACACACTCATCAAAGCTAGTATGATCATCACAGGTGCAACACTGTGAAGCAACCACAGACCTTACCTGAATGTCACCACTTTCCCCACTAATGACCCTTTCCTATTCCAGGATCCAACCCTACATACCATGTTACATTTAGATTAAAGTCAGTTTTTAAAAAAGAGAAAAGTATTTTTTACCTTGAAATAAGTCTATGAGAAAATTACAAAATTTAATGGAAAACTAAACTATTTCTAAATAAATGAAGACATTGTCATGTTCATGGCTGGGGAGATTCCATAATGAAGCTGTCAGTTCTCCCCAAAGTGAGTCTCAATCACATCCCCAAGAGTTAAAAAGGAAATTCTGTGAAATATGACAAGCTAAGAGTTTTGCATACAGAAAAGCTAAAAGTCCCCTAGAGGCCAGACAGACGCCGAAGAAAGGACCAGGAAGTAGATGGCCGAGCAGACAGCTCATGTGCACTGTGGTGTGATGCAGTCTGGCTGTGGAGGGAGCCAGAAATCGGGATCAGAGGGGACAGGCAGCCCCACAAACACACAGGACTTGGGCACGTGACCGGTGACGGAGGCGGGGCCTCAGAAGCCTGGAGAAAGAACCAGATTTCTCTAAATGGGGCTGGGATAAATTTCTGGTGGGGAAGCGTGACCCAGGACTCCTCGGTGACACCACAAATTCTTGTGGATTACAGATCTGAAAATGAACCCAAAATAAAAACGAGGGAAGAGAAAACAGCCCTCATCAGCCAGCTTTATGTTCCCACAGGTCCCGTTACCTGAAATGATACTGTAAGTTTATTTGCTTGCTTTTTCTTGTCGGTCTCTGCCAACAGAAAGTGAGCTCCACGAGAGCAGGAACCGACCAGCTCATGGCTGTGTCCCCAACACCTAGAATAGCGTCTGGCATGTCTGGGTGCTCAACAAATATTTGGCAAATAACAAACTAAAATTTTATTTATCTTTTTTAAAGATTTTATTTATGTATTTGACAGAGAGAGACACAGCGAGAGAGGGAACACAAGCAGGGGGAGTGGGAGAGGGAGAAGCAGGCTTCCCGCGGAGCAGGGAGCCCGATACAGGGCTCAATCCCAGGACCCTGGGATCACGACCTGAGTCGAAGGCAGATGCCCAATGACTGAGCCACCCAGGCGCCCCAACAAATGGATTTTTATATACTAACAGCAAACAATTAGAAAATGAAATTTTAAAACAATCCCATTAAAAATACTGACAAAAACATAAAATACCTATGTCTCTGTTCTTAATAGATGTGCCAGTCAGCTTCACCTAAAACCACAGAACTGCTGGGAGGAATTAAGGAAGACCAGAATGAATGGAGGGATGTACCACGTTCCAGGACACAATACTGCTGTGACGTAGGTCTTCCAGGGGCTGGTCTGTTTGTTCAGTGCAACCCCAAGGAAATGCAAGCAGGTTTTTTTGAACAAATTTAACAGCTGATTCTAAATTCATGCAGACATGGAAGAAAACCTAGAATAGATAAAACATCTTTGCAAAAGGAGAGTAACTCTAGAGGACTTACATACTTGACTTCAAGACTTCCTATAATCAAGACAGTGCGGTGTGGACATATGGGTCAACGGAACAGAACAGAGCCCAGAAATGGACCCACCCATATATGTTCAGCTGGGGTTTTTTGACAAAGCTGCAAAGATAACTCAATGAGGAAAGGACAGTCTTTTCACAGGCAACACTGCAACAACCAGATATTCCCATGCAAATAAATACATAAGTAAATTTCTTCCCTTACCTCACTCCTTACACAAAGCTCAATCATAGACCTAACTGTAAAAGTTAAAATTACAAAACTTCTAGAAGAAAACATAAGAGAATAATCTCTGTGAGCTTGACTTATGCAAAGATCTCTTACAGAGGTGACAAAAAGCATGAACTTAAAAGAAAATATTAATCCGCTGGGCTTCATCAACATTAAAACCACACGCCCTGCGGTCTTGCCACCCCCACCCCTGTGGGACAGGCAAAGCAGGGGTCTCAGCCGCCACGGGGCCCCCCTGCCCTGCCTCCAGCTGCAAGGGTGGAGGGACACGGGCAGCTTCCCACCATCCATAGGAGAGTGTCTTGGAGTTCTACTGATTGTCATAAGAAAACAAAATGAGTATTATAAAGATACCAGGTTCCCACCCCCACCCCCCGCCCCCCTCTTTTGCTGGTGACGTGGTCACATACCTAAAGAACTCATGACACCCAGGGAAAACCTACCACGACTCATCACGGAATATGGCTGGCTAGACGTGATATTTATAGATATAAATTCATTGTTTTGCACCATCCAATCAATAACAGGCTGAGACACAAATGGGACAATGTTCTAGCCACAATAATTATAAAGAGAGCAAATACTTAGGAATAAGTTTAACAAGGAAATCCACAGAACCTGTAGGTAGAAAACGTCTCCTAAATGTAAGGCTTTGCAGACATTGTGGATTCCTGAAGGGCAGGCTTAACACAATGAAGATGCCAGTTACCCCAAACCTAACCCTAACCGTGTGCAGTCTGGGGGGTACTTCCAGCCGAAACACCAACAAGTCTTTCTTCTTTCTTTCTTTGGGGTTTGGACCAAATTAAGATTCATCTGGCAGTTTAACTGTCAGAGACAACCTGACCTGAGTGCCACGGGGAAATGCCCCCTCCCCGTGAATCCCAGAAACGTCCAGAGAGTTGGGGACAGCACCAAGGTCATCAGATTGGAGCCGTTTTAATCTTTTTTTTTTAAGATTTTATTTATTTACTTATTTGAGAGAGCGAGAATGAGAGAGAGAGAGAGCACGAGAGGGAAGAGGGTCAGAGGGAGAAGCAGACTCTCTGCTGAGCAGGGAGCCCGATGCGGGACTCGATCCCGGGACTCCAGGATCATGACCTGAGCCAAAGGCAGTCGCTTAACCAACTGAGCCACCCAGGCGCCCTGGAGCCGTTTTTAAAATGTGGCCATGTGCGATGCCTGGGTGGCTCAGTCGTTAAGCGTCTGCCTTCGGCTCAGGTCATGATCCCGGGGTCCTGGGATCGAGCCCCGCATCGGGCTCCCTGCTCAGTGGGGAGCCTGCTTCTCCCTCTGCCACTCCGTCTGCTGTGTTCCCTCTCTCGCTGTCTCTCTGTCAGATAAATAAATAAAATCTTAAAAAAAAAAAAAAACGTGGCCATGTGTGCTGTGGGGAGTGCTGGGGAGGTGCGCCCTCTCTCCGTCTGGGGAAGGGCCAGGGGTCACAGCAGTTTGGGCAAGCAATGTGAGTTTTCAGCACATTTAGAGCCCGCCCAGACTTCGACCCCGCTGCCCCACCCCTCCACACAGTCCCGTTAAAACAAACACTCCTCCCTGTAGAACGCATGCCCAGACACGATGCAGCCTGTTTGTTTCAGCTGTGGCCCCGGCAAACGGCTGGAGACAAGGTGACATCTCAGCCACATGGCCACACGGGCACTGGCCACGATGCACCCAGGTCAGGGAGTCCAGGTGGCCATGAGCGTAAGGGGCCACCAGGAGCTCTGAGAGCTGGGTACAGACAAATGAATATCACAGATGCCTCATTTGGAAAGCCAGCAGAGAAAGCCCTATATGCGAACACACCCGTGTTTCATGATTATTTAAAGACAGAAAAAGGGTAGGCAGGTTACAAACCAGGTTCACACCAAACCCAAACCCTGAACAAAATAGCATGAGTCCTTTTCAAACTCAGGGAGTGTTTACAAAAAGCAACCAAATATGGTTCTACACCACAAAGAGACACCCCTTTACACCCATGACTACTGAAGAACAATAACAATAGTTTAAAAAAATCGGAAGGGCACCTGGGTGGCTCAGTCAGTTGAGTGTCCGACTCTTGGTTTTGGCTCTGGTCGTGATCTCAGGGTGGCAGGATAGAGCCCTGTGTTGGGCTCTGATCTCCGCGGGGGGTCTGCTTCTCTCCTTCTTCCCCTGCCCCTCCCCCTGCCTGCGCTTTCTCTTGCTAAAATAAATAAATAAATCTTAAAAAAAAAAAAAGGTAGAAAACAAGCCTTGGCGAGGATGTGGGGAAATGCACCCCGTGCACCATGGGGGCGACGGGGTGTAAAATGTTGCAGCCACCATCGAAAACAGTGTGGAGGGTCCTCAAAAAATTACATTTAGAATCACCATGTGACCCAGGAAGTGTTCTCCTGGGTCCATGCCCAAAAGAACTGAAGAGAGCATGACTCACAATAACTGACAGGTGGAGACAACCCAGCTATCCACCGATGGATGCATGAACAAACGTGGTCCAGGCACTCGGGAACATTATTCAGCCTTTAACAGGAAGGAGATTCTGACATGGGTGAACCCTGAAAATATCATGTCGAGTGCAATTTGCCAGACATGAAAGAACAAACACAGTAGGAGTCCCCTGCTAGGAGATTCCCCAAGTAGACAAAAATCACAGAGACAGAAAGTGGATGGTGGGTGTCGGGGTGGGGAGTCAGTGTTTAATGAGGACAGTTTGGGAAGATGAACAAGTTCTGGAGGTGGAGGGTGGGAACAACAGTGTGAACGTACTTCCTGCCACTGACTGAGCACTTAAAAATGGTCAAAATTGCACATTTTATTCTATGAATATTTTATGACAATGAAGAGAAGCATAAATTTAAAACGACGTACATTCTTATGTCTGAAAAAAACCTGTCGGGCTGCAGAGATAACCTCAATGCGTGAGGACTGGGGCCACATCTCTGACAGCCCCCAGGAGAGGGCCTGATGAAAAGTGAAAGCAGGAGCAAGCCCCGCCCCGGGCCCCTGTGAATGTACAACTTCTCTAATGATGCATGAGTTAGGGAATAGGAGTGGAACCGGCATTGCTGCCTGTCTGGGAAGCAGAGTGAGGAGGCCTTGATCCTGCAAACCTGGGGGCGGGGGCGGCCAATGCTGCAAATCCCCCAACGCTCCCGTTCCTGAGGCAGCAGGAACACCCCAGTCACACCTTGGCTCCGAGCCTCCCAGGAGAAACCCTAGCGAGCAGGAGGCAGGGGTGAGCACTGAGGACGGGGAAGTCGGTGT
Source organism: Callorhinus ursinus (assembly GCF_003265705.2). NCBI lineage: Eukaryota > Metazoa > Chordata > Mammalia > Carnivora > Otariidae > Callorhinus > Callorhinus ursinus. The sequence goes on from NW_027397066.1 coordinate 235,176, forward strand.
GCTGAGGAAGACAACAGGGCGGGAAGTCGGTGTGCTGAGGAAGACAACAGGGCGGGCTGGATTCAGGGTGTGGGCAGGGCCGCCTGCTCGGGGCAAGAAGATGGAAAGAGAGCGTAAAGGCATCCAGAATCAGGAAAAATGCACGGGAAATCGCTGCGGATTGTAAGGGTGTTAATATGACCAAATAATACATTATATTCCAATACGTTTGAAAATGTGAACAAAGCAGCTTTTCTAAAAAATGTTGTCAAAAACGGAGAACTATGTCTAAGAATTCACAGATGGATTCTTTCAAACACTTAGGAAAGATAATTCCAATGATATTTAAATGTTCTTGGAAAGGAGAAAAGAGAAGGAAATCCCCCAGGTTATTTTTGTGAATTCCGCATAAGAATGATGCCAAAAACTGGCAGAGGGAGCAGTGGCCCAGCTTCCCCTCCAACAGTGGGAAACGCCACACCAGAGCCCGGTTAGGGAAGGGAAACTGGCCTTGCAGCGTTCTACAGGAAAACAGAATTTGTTCTCAGTGGGGTGGGTCCATTTTAGGGAAGTAAAGTTGGTTCTCTATTAGAAAAAGATGATGCTCCTGATGCGGTCCACACCCCCCACTAGAACAGTGCTGCTCTGAGGCTCCGCGGGTGGCCTAGCGCCTGGCTTTGCCTTCCTCTCTCCCGGACGGATGGACCAACGCTGCGCAGCTGGCCCTGTCCCTCCACCCTTGCGGCCAGGGGCAGGCGGGGAGCACTGACGCTCTCCACCAGGAGGAGGCCCGGGGGCTCCTGAGACCCCCTGCCTGCCTGTCCGCCGCCTCCTCCCCCAGCCCCGTCCTACCTCCAACAGGGGCGGGGCTGTGGGGGGACCGCGGTGCGGCCCGTGTATCACCACCGCAGATGGGGGCCCTCACTAGCACAACCTATTTTTAAAAACAGCTTTATGGAGGCATAATTGTAATCCCGCCCCCCAAGCCCCCCTTGGAAACTGCTGACCTACTTTCTGTCCTTCCCAGATTCATGTGTGTTCCCTAGAAAGTTGTATAAATGGAATCACAGAACAGGCAGTAACTGGGGAATTGGGGTCTGTGTCCACCACTGAGCACAGTACTTTGGAGATCCATCCATGCCGTCATGTGCACCAACAGTTCGTCCCTTCTTACCGTTGAGTAGGGCCTGTCACACAGATGGACATGATCTGCTTATCCCTTCCCCTGTTGATGGACATCTGGGCTGTTTCCAGTTTGGGTCTTTGGTGACCGAACTGCTCTGCACATGTGTGGACGTGTTCTTCCCGTTCTCTTGGGCAGAGGCCTGGCAGGGAATTGCTGAGTTGCATGGTATCTTATGGTTCACTTTCTAAGAAACTGCCACAGTTTGGGCGCCTGGGTGGCTCAGTTGGTTAAGCGACTGCCTTCGGCTCAGGTCATGATCCTGGAGTCCCGGGATCGAGTCCCACATTGGGCTCCCTGCTCGGCAGGGAGTCTGCTTCTCCATTCTGACCTTCCCCCATCTCATGCTCTCTCTCTCTCTCAAATAAATAAATAAAATCTTAAAAAAAAAAAAAAGAAAGAAAGAAAGAAACTGCCACAGTTTTCCAAAGTGGTCACACCACATTGAAGCCCCAGCAGCACTGAGCAAGGACTTGCACTTCTCTGTATCTGTGGCCACACTTCCTCTTGTCTGTTTTCAGATTCCAAATGTCCAGGTGGCTGTGAAGTGTCTTTGTATGTGCTTAGTAGCTATTTTTACCTCTTACTTGGTGGAATACCTATTCAAAGCTTTTGCACACTTTCAAAAACTAACTTTTTTATTCTGGATCTACAGAAAATTTTTGAAGAAAGATAGTACAGAGAGTTCCCCCATACCCAGCACCCGGCGGCCCTGTTGTTAACACGTTACAGTGATGTGGTATATGTGTCACAATTAAGGAGCCACGCTGGTAATGGTATTACTAACCGAAGTCCGTGCTGCGCTCCGACTTTCTTCGTTTTTCCCTGATGTCCCTTCTGCTCCAGCGTCCAGGACACACATGACATTCCACAGTCACGTCCCCTTAGGTCCTCTTGGCTGGCAGTTTCCCAGGCTGTCCTTGTGTTTGATGACCTTGACAGCTCTGAGACTTTCCGGGAATTTTCTGTCTCACAATTAGGATTTGTCTGATGTTTTTCTCAAGACTGGACTGAGGTTCTGGGTTTGGGGAGGTGGACCCCAGTGCTGCAGTGCCCCTCTCCACACATCATGTCCAGGGCACCCGGGACCAGCGTGGCTCCTCACCACGATGCCGACCTTGACTTCCCAGCCTGGCCCACTTGCAAAGCAAAGCATTGGTGTCCATGGCCTTGAGCTTCTGCCCATTTCTTAATCGTGTTGCCGGTCTTCTTATCATTGAATGGCAAGAGTTCTTTATAGATTTTGGATACAAGTCCAATTTTATCTTAAAGATGTAAATTTTGGTTTTCTTTTTCCCCCATTTCATTCATTTCTGCTCTGAACTTTATGATCGTCTTTCTTCTGCTCGCTCCAGGTTTCCATTTGCTTTACTTTTCCTGGTTTCTGATGTTAGAAAGGTTAACCATTTGAGGTTAATCACTTGAGACCTTTCTTTTTTTTTGAATAGGGGTGTTTAGTGTGCTTCTCCCCCCTGAGCAGAGGCCCCCACCTGGGGCTTGATCCTAGGACCCTGGGATCATGACCTGAGCCGAAGGCAGACGCTCCACAACTGAGCCACCCAGGCGCCCCTTGGTTTATAATACTTTCTAATTTCCCTTTAGATTGCTTCTCAGACCTATGAGTTATTTAGAAGTGTGCTGTTTCGTTTCCAAGTATTTGGGGGGATTTTCCAGATTTCTTGTTCCATCCCACTGTGGTCTGAGAATATACTTGGCGTGCCTGAAATCTTTCACGTTCACTATGACTTGTTTTATGGCCTAGGACACGTTCCAGCTTCGTACCTGTTCTGTGTGTCTGAGAAGAATGTACACTCCACCCTGACCGGGAGAAGTCTCTGAAGTCAATCAGCTCAGGTCCGCGGACAGTGTTGTTAAGTCTTGAATGTGCTTTACCGCCTTACTGTCTGTTCTACCAACTACTGAGTGTCTCCATCTGAACTTGGGGATTTGTCTGTCTGTCCTTTAAGCTCTGCCTGCCTGTCTTCACGTACGTACCTTGAAGCTCATCTCTGGCGTAGAAAAGGTTGGGACTGTTACCTCCCCCTAATCTATCAGCATCTCTGTCACCAGGAAGGGACCTTCTTCGTCCCTGGTGACAGCTTCTGCTCAGAAATCAACCTTGTACGATAGTAACATATCCACTCCAGCCTGCTTTTGATCAATATTAGCATGGCTTATCTTTCCCATCTTTTTACTTTTACCCTATTTATGCCTTTATATTTAAAGTGAGTTTCTTTTAGGTAGCATAAAGTTGGGTCTTGATTTTCTACCCAATTTGACAGTCTCTGCCTCTTAACCAGAGTGCTCCAATAGCCAGAGCAGAAAAGGCCCTGGACCCTGGCGCACCTATCTGTCAGAGCGGGAAGAAGGGCTGGCCTGGGTTGTGGGGGAAAGTACCCACAGACAAAGCACAGCTCTGGTCCTGCCTAACGGAGCCCCAGAATAAGACAGGAAAGAATCCAAGTGCCTAAGCAACCTGACCACATCGGGAACAAAGCTCACGAATATATTTAGGAAAACAAAAATATCCAGCACCCAACAGGGTGAAACTCAGAATGTCCGGCACTCAGTGAAAAATTACCAGACATGCCAGGAAGTGGGCAGTCCAGCCCATGACGAGGAAGCCCCCCCAAACCCTGATGAGCCGACGGTATCAGGAACATACAGTGGAAACACCGGGGACGTTGCAGAGTTCAATGGCAAGTGGCAAGCACAGAAAGCTTTAGTAAATAACAGAAAATTCACCTGAAATGTGCAAATCATAAATACGGCAACTACAGGATATCCAAAAATTGCACTGAGTAAACGAAAGATGTTGAATGAAAATTAAGAGAGCGTTTTATCTATTCAACCAGCACCAGCCGACGACATCCTGTGTGGGGAGCATTCTGGAACACCGTCAGGGACACAGATCTGTGTGATCTTCGTAGAGGGCAGGCGGGGAATGTGTGTCCGAAGAATTTCAGGTATGCACACCCTCCCACCGTCTTGTAGTCCCGTCAGCCAGGAGGTAACGGTCTTCAGAGAGGCCACTCCTCCTGCAGCCACAGCACCCACACGTCCATCCGTCTGACAACCTGCCCCGAAGACCGGTCTCCTGCGAGGAGTTACCTCCTGTCCGGCGCCTGTCACGGCCAGGCGCAGCGCCTGACCTCGTGTTTGCTGATGCGGTCCCCACACTCGAGTATAGGCTGCATCAAGACAGATCCTGTCTGTGCGTCTGGCTCGTGGGGGGAAGGCGGTAAATCCTGACGGAGGGTCCGTCACAAGCGCCGGACCTGTGATGATGCGCTGGAAGTCGACAGCTGCGAACACACGCAAGCTCACACCCGGCGTCCCAACACCAGGCTAATTCTGCTCACCCTCGTGCCACGTGTCCTGACGCACGCATGTGCCCGTGCAGGTGACAGTGTACCAAGATGTGGTTAAACGTGACGGATGGAACGCCCTCTCTACAACCCCCTAAAATGGGAGTAAAGACATTTACAAGTGTAATCACACAAGGTCAGACAGGAGAGGAGACGAGGGAACGAGGTCTGGGGAGGAAGGAAGGCTGACGCGCGGCAGAACCTGAGCAGAGAGCTGCTGAGACACGGATCCACCAGCAGAGCTGGGAGCGCCAGGCCCTGTGGGGTCTGGGCTGGGGCCCACACGAGGGGCCCTGTGCTCCCTGCATGAGGGTCCACCATCACCCAGGCAGCAAGGGGGAATCAAGAAGTCGTCTCCCTGGGGAAGCCGAACCGGAGGCCCCACAGACTCAGGCACTGGGAGCAGAGGTGACAGTCCAGCCCAGAAGCGGCTTAAGTGGACAACTGTTTCCTGAAAGAGAGGACCCACCCAGGCCCCTGTCCACCGCCTTGCTGGCAGACCCTGTCATCCAGCCACACAGGGTCCATTTCTGGAGAAGTGACCCACACGTCCACACAAGACCTAGAGATCCTGATACCTGGGGATCCCAAACACAGAAAGCACTTTACCACGCGTGTCCCACAGGGAAGCCCAGGAAGTCCCCCACAGCACAGGAGATGCGTAGACCGGCATCGCAGCTCACTGGGAAGGAGAAACGCACAGCCGAGGAAAGCCTCCGCCATGAAGACAGCTCCCAAATCAGGGGTGGGAGGGACCCAGAGGAGAGACGGGGCCGAGGACAGGGGAACTCTGTACAAGGGGGTAGTTTAGACATAAAAGAGCTCTTGGAAGTTAAAAATACAAATGTAGAGATGAAAAATTCGGTTGAAGAGCTAGGAAATAAAATTAAGGAGACATCCCAGAGAGCAGAACAAGAGACACAGAGATGAAAGACAGGAGAGAGCAGAGAACTCGCGCAGGAGAGTCACGGGGCAGGGAGGCCGGGCCCTCAGTGGGGCGGCCGCGGGGGCGACGGAGATCGGGGCCCAGGGGAGGTGAGGGACCCACGGCGGGCCCGAGAATCCCGAAACGTCAGAATGCCAGCGCTGGAGAGAAAAACCGTACAAGCCTCTCGAGAGAGAGCGGATAAAAGCAGGTCACGTAAAGAGCACTGAGGATAAGAATAGCATCTGATGATTCAACAGCAACTTGAAAATCTGGAAGACAACAGGAAAATAACTTCACAATTTGAGGGGCAGAATTCTTTTGAATCTAAAATGTTGTTCCCAGCCAACCGTGCGTGTAAGCACAAGACAGAGCCTTCCTGTCTCTGCACACGGTCACAGAAAGCTCCCAAGGACCCAGCCAGTGTCGAGTGACAGCCTGGACAGCAACCAGGGACAAGAGCGAGCAGGAGGTGCCAGGGTCCTGGGGCAGCTGCTCCAGAGGAAACACAGCCAACAGTCCATGTGGGACCAATAACCGCACCCAAGTGTCGTGGGGAGGGCCGCTTTGCTGGTGTGAAAAGCCTGAGAGACAGTCCGCAGAAAACTGGGCGAACGGAAAACGAGCCCTGTGTCAGCCTCAGGGCAGACTGGAGGCAAATACACATGTATTTGCACTGCCCTGCTTGGCTCACCAGTGGCACTGTGTACATGGCCATGATGGTACCAGCCCCAGCAGCTGGTATGGCCACGTGAGGAGCACAGAGCAGGAGGTCCGGCAAGAGCTCAGTGCCCCCCAGTCCAACAACGTCTGAGCCAATCCCAACGACGTGACCGAGGGACAGACAGGAAGGCATAAGACAAGGACACCTCCTGTGGGCCGACAAGAAAAAGTTTATTTACGGTCCATATTATCCTGTTCAGTCTGGATGAGATTACACCCTCACCCCAAGCCCCTGTCAGGAGGATGTGGGGGAGGCTGGAAATTTCGGCAGACGGCTCCGTGAACTCCGTGAACTACGCAGATCCCGCCCGCAAAGGGGCAGGTTTCACCCCTCCCAGGGTCACGGGAGTGACGCTGTTCCAGGGTTTACTGCTGAACCCTGCTTGAAACCAGCCACCCTGCCAGGTTAGTACCCTGCTGGCGTTAACCTGCTGACCCCCTTGAACTAGTTCTAATAACTGACAGCATAAAGGTCTTTGCAGAGTCTTTTAAAATTAGCAACAGAGGGGCACCTGGGTGGCTCAGTCATTGGGCGTCTGCCTTCGGCTCAGGTCATGGTCCCAGGGTCCTGGGATCGAGCCCCGCATCGGGCTCCCTGCTCCGCGGGAAGCCTGCTTCTCCCTCTCCCACTCCCCCTGCTCGTGTTCCCTCTCTCGCTGTGTCTCTCTCTGTCAAATAAATAAATAAAATCTTAAAAATAAAATAAAATAAAATAAAATTAGAAATAGATCTGAAGGCATCCCTCCTTGAAAAGGAATTTTTAAATAATGAGCGATTCTCACAGGTGCATTTGAACGCAACACTGTCTCAAATTCCACATCACTTCTTTATATTTTTCTGTATTATTTCAATTCCCTACGATAAGCATCCACTTTCATGTTAAAAAAATAAATATGTATAAATATCTCTTACAAAGTTGAATGCAAAGATCAAAATATTCTTTTTAAAAAAAAAAGATTTTTATTTATTTATTTGACAGAGACACAGCGAGAGGGAACACAAGCAGGGGGAGTGGCAGAGGGAGAAGCAGGCTTCCCGCGGAGCAGGGGGCGCGATGTGGGGCTCGATCCCAGGACCCCGGGACCATGACCTGAGCCGAAGGCAGACGCTCAACGACTGAGCCACCAGGCGCGCCAAATATTCTTTATGTATAAAGAGGACACACAGCAACCGTAGTCCCTGGGTCCACATCCCAAAGACAAAAGGTGGGCGTGGACGTAGGGAGAGCACAGGAGAGCACAGAATTCCCAGCCCACAGTGTCCTTCTGGACCGTGACAATTAGAGCTTAAACAATGTTTTAAAAGGGCATGTAGGCTCCAAAACCTGCAGAAGGTTTTTAAAAAGAAAATTAAGTCCACGTATTAGGATAAAATAAGTAAAATAGCACGAAAGCATTTTACAAAGGTGCGAGTGGAAACGGCAGAGGTCAGATCAGTTACGTTAACTGCAACGATGCAGGACGCTGGCCGTTCCTGGCGGCAGCAAGGCCCCCTCACTGGACGCCCACCCCCACCGCCACTTAGAGGGGTCCGACTCTCCTCGCCGTCCTGGTCAAGGAACAAACGAGCTTCCAGGGAAAAATAAAGCCTGTCACTGGCCGCAGGGTCACTTCAGCTCCTACCCTCAGCGCACTGGTCAAGGTCCCAATAACAAGCAAAGATGACCGTGGCCTTCCGCACTGTCCTCACCAGCACAGAGCCGGGCCTCTCCTGAGTGCTGGGTGCCTGGGTCCCCCGCCCTCCAAGCCCTTAGGAAGGGAGGCACCAGACACTGGGGGCCCTGCCTCACCCTGCTGCCATGGGGCTCAGGGCCCTGGGCCTGATGTCTGGATGGTGACCTGCAGGTGTCTCCTGCTCGCCTCCAAGCAGGCCACCGGAGCGGCCACACTGAATGCACGTCCCTAATTTTCTGCAAGGCCCCTCAAGCTTTTATGCACGCTCAGAGGGGCCAAAACCACCTCCTCTCTGCCTGTCCACTCCTTCTGTGGTTTCGCAAACCTTTATTAGTTGTCTGGGGATTTTCCTCCTGCCGTGAACAAAGCCCCCCTCCCCTCGCCTCAGTGACCACCAGACGCTCCTGCCTGCTGGGGAGGGGGCCCAGGGCCCGGGGCTTGTGGAGCCTGAGAGTCTCTGGTCTTGGCTTTCAGCAGAGGACAAACGGAGACAAGAGCAAGTGAAAGTGCCTATTAGTGAGCCCAAGCCTGGGGGCAGATGGCGCGGCCGCCCGGCTCCGGGAGGGTTACAATCGTCATGGATCCGCCCTTCCATTCAGCCACTCTGCACTCAAGTGGCTGCCCACTCGCCAGTGTTGCCCATGAGGCAAGATGCTGCAGCCATGGGCCCTCGGGCCGCTGGTCCGCGGCACCTCATCTGCTGAGAGGGACAAAGGCCAGGGACGGCCCCCCACACCTCCTGGCCCCGAGTCTCAGGGACCTCCCACAATGTCTCCACCTTGAGAGCGAGCCCAAGGGCAGGGTGGGCTCTGCTGGGCAGGGCATCTACTTGGACAGACAGAAGGAGAGTGGAGACAGAGGCCAACACGGGTCTCTCTCACCCCCGTGGACCAGGCACAAAGCCTGGGGTGGTAGTCCACATTTCCAGAACCTTCTTTCTGAAGGAATGCTAAGTGCAGGATGGTCCTGGTGGGCCTGAGGAGCCTCGAGAGCCCGAGGCCAGCAGCTTGCTGAGGGTTCCCCAGGACTTCGACCTGATGTCTCCTCCTGCCACAGGCACATAGCACTTGTTCTTCTTGTCTCTCCCAGGAGGCCCCAGGCCTTGCTGGTCAGCTCTTAAACCACTGGGAGCCAGAGGGTGAAGGCAGAGGCCTGGGGCCAAGATGGCCTGGGGTGCATGCAGTGGACAGCACCCTGCCCTGATGAAGCCCACCGTCCCAGCACAGGAAACAAAGCTCAGCACGGGGCTCTGTCATTTCTGCCACAACGAAGCTGCCACGTCCCACGGTAGTGTTATAGGGACACCATCAGTGTCAAAAGGCACAGATGTGGACACCAACCTGCCTGTAGGCTCTGTCAGAGCTGCTCTAAGCCAACTGCCTGACCTGGGTCCCAACCTCCTGAGTCCCAGTCTGCACTGGCACCCAACACCCAGCATGCAGCACCTAATACATAGTACCCCCAACACCCAGCATCTAGCACTCAGCACCAGGCACCCAGCATGTAGCACTCTCAACACCCAGACCCAGCACTCAGAACCCAACACCCAGCATCCTCAGCACCCATCACTCAGAACCACACTCAGCACCCAGAACCCAGTACTCAGTACCCTCAGTACCTAGCATACAGAACCCAGCACCATCAGAACTCAGCACATAGCATTTAGCACCTGGTACTCAATACATGGCATCCGGCACTGTCAGCAACGAGCACGCAGCACTCAGAACCCGGCACCCCAGACCCTCTGCTGGGCTCTGAGCAGCTTGGATGCCACAGTTCACAGTCAAGCCCGTGGGACCAAAGGGGACCTACCGGGTGGAACAGGGACTCTCCCCCAGCCCTGCCAGGCTGCCCCTAAGAAAAGGAAGCCAGAGCTCCTGACCGATCCCTGCAAGGGAAGAGAAACCATGTTCTCCCCTGCCTGGGAGATGAGCAAAGTGAGAGCAACCCTAGAAAAGAGAGATTTGGGGGCGCCTGGGTGGCTCAGTTCGTTAAGCATTCGACTCTTGGTTTTGGCTCAGGTCATGATCTCATGGGTTGTGGGATCGAGCCCCGCATCAGGTTCTGCACTCAGCGGGGAGTCTGCTTCTCCCTCTCCCTCTGCTCCTCCCCAGCTCTCTCTCAAAGAAATAAAATCTTAAAAAAGAATAAAATCTTCTTTTAAAAAAAAAAAAAAAAAGAAAAGAAAGGGCGCCTGGGTGGCTCAGTCCGTTAAGCGTCTGCCTTCGGCTCAGGTCATGATCCTAGGGTCTTAGGATCGAGTCCCGCATCGGGCTCCCTGCTCAGCGGGGAGTCTGCTTCTCCCTCTGCCCCTCCCCGCTCTCGTGCTCTCTCTCTCTTTCTCAAATAAATAAAATATTTTTAAAAATAAAATTAAAAAAAGAAGAAGAAATCTAAAAACGAGAGATCCATACAAAGCCCAAGACCAGACAGGTCAGGAGGAAGGACCACGCAGCACCCAGCCAAAGCCTCCACCTCCCCCTAGACAGGACCAGGGTGCTCTGGGCAGCCCCCGACCAACAGCAGGAGTCTCAATGCTCCCCCCTTGCCCAGCCGGGGTGCGCCCCCTGCCTGATCCATTACGACCTGAGCTTGGGTTTACCACGCCAGAGTCTCTGAAATTTGTTGGCATTAGGGTCTGCCTGGACTTGATGCTCATTCTGCTAGTTTCATGCCCCAGCAGTAAATGTGCAGTGTTCCGAGCCAACCGAGCAGCCCCTGATGTTAGTGCAAGATCACTGTGAGCCCCGCCACAGAGGAGCTATTAAAATGAATGCTTTAATCCCAACCAGAATTTCTTGCCAAACAACAAGGAAAAAAATAAATGACTTTATCGGTTGAAGTGCAATATAGTCATCTTATCCCCACATTGAGGCTAAGGCTTTATAACTGATCTGCAGCTTAATCAACTAGGAGTATCGTCTCTTGAGGGAAGACCTGTCCTTCACTGTTTTAGGGAGAAAAGGCAGTTTCTCTGATGTGTCTTTCCAGCCTCCAAGAGATGTTGGATACGTGGTGTCTCTCCTGAGCCCAGGGAAGTGAGCTGGTGCCCATTCTGAACGAATGTTGGTGCTTTATCACTGACTTTTTGCTGGCTGCCTGTGGAGAAGTCCAGCTCTCAGGGGTAAGCAGGGGAAGGAGGGGGTACCCGGCCCTTGGAGGGCTCATGGTCTGGGGGTCTTGCATCTGAAAATCAAGATTTCCCAAGTTGATGTGAGCCCCGTACTATGAGCTGCCCAATACCGCCCACCTTGTTCGGAGGGTGATGTGCCCACCTTGGCCTCACCTTCCATGACAGAGAAATGGAAATCTTCAGTGGGATCCCATAAACACATGTGCTAACCAGAACAGGGGGCTGTCCCTTGGGCCCTCCCCTTTCTGCCTGCCCTGTCCATGTGATGCTGGAAGAGCGCCAGCCACTCTGCCACTGTAAGAAGCAGGCTAAGCATAAAAGCCTCGGGAAGCTCATGGGGAGACGGGGCGCAATGAGAGCTCAATGAGAGCTAAAGCTGGGTCCCAGATGGCACCACGGAGCAGCTGAGCCACCTCCTGACACCTCTTCATGTAAGGGAAACAAACCTTGGTTCGAGCCCCTCTCTGTCTCTCTGATTTGAGTCAAAAGCACCTTCCCCAGCGCAGAATTCTGGTGCTTCCCCTCCCAATCTGCCCCTTCTGCAGCCCAGCTCAGCCCGTGGCTCCACCATCCCCCCAGAGAACCTGGCTTCACCTGGTAGTGTCCCAGCTAGGCAGCCCCAGGTCCATGGGAGGCCCCTGATAAACAGAGCTAACTCCAAAACAGATAGGGTAGGGGGGCCAGTGAGACCTGCCCCACCTTCGGGACTTGGGTTTGGGACAGGTTGGGGATGCCTGGCCTTACCCCCAGTGTACAGTCCCATGAGTGGACACTGGGGGGTCCAGACAGGACCACCTGGTATCTCAGGCTGTCTCTACAGCTCTGACCTGAGGTCCTAGAGGGCAAGGCAAGGCAAGTCTGCGTAAGAGCCACCTCTGATCTGCAGAGACCTCAGGATCCCTGATGCTACGTCCCCAAAGCAGCTACAGGTACACGCAGGACTCAGCTGGGAGTCAGAGACCCAGCAGCGGGAGAAGGGGGCTCGGGATGCTTTATAGAAGCAGGTGCCGGGCAGGGAAGGAGGCCCCCCTCAACATGCCCATGGAGGTGGAGGAAGGCACCAGCACTGAGGGAGGCGCTTCTCTGCCCAGGACTCCCGGCTCCCAGAGGGAGACTCACCTCCAACCCCAGCCCCCCCCATCTTGTGTGAGTGACGAGGGGGGTACTGCCCTCCCTTCTCCAGGACCTGACGCTGGCAGCCTTGACACATCTGGGGACTGACCCCCAAGAGCCCCCAGCAGAGAGCACACAGCCTACCACCCAGAGGGTGCAGAGGTCCCCCGACCACAGCAGCCCCCGGAGGCTCTCCCTGGGGTACAAGTCCGTGAAATGCTTTTCTTCTGTCCGCGGAGGTCTGGGTGACAGTGGTCCATCTTCCTCCCATACATGTGCAGTCTGGCTCGGCAGGGCTTCTGTCTCCCCTCGGATATGCTCGCCTCAGGACGGGGGCTGTTCATTCCTGCATCCTCCCCGTGCACTGGGCACAGGCCCTGATGCCTGACTCCCCAAGACAGGACAGCCTCCCCCCAGGACGGCCCCAGGCCAACTCGCCACAGGACACAGGACACAGGGACCACACGTCAGGGAGCCACTGGAGTGTGCTCGGTGAGAAGAGCCCCGTGGGCTTGGTCGTGGTGTCCCCTAATGTCCTTCCCGTCTCCTGCTGCCTTCCACACCCGGCCCCGCCCTGCAGCCCTTGGGCCTTTGCACGTGCTGTGTCCCAGGGTCATCTGCCCACCCTTGAATCCCACCTCAGATGCCCCCTCCTCCGTGAAGCCCTCCTCTGCCCCCACACCATCCCCGAGAACCTGAACATGCCTTGGACATGCAGTATGTCACACCAAGGCAGATCAACAGGATAGCTAGCCATGAACCAGTTGTTAGGGACAAAATAGCGGCTGCACCTGATTTAGCCTGATGAGAGTCTACACCAACCACCCAACCCCATTAACCTGACAGCTGCCTATGCTCTCGTCCACAGTGTCTCGTCCACAGCGTGAATATAGCTCAGGGCCGCTTGCCACTTCCTGGCCTTGAGGGAAAACTGTTTTTTTTTTCTTCAAACTGCACCCTTGAAGACTCTGAGCCCCAGATCTGTGTACAGTGGCCCAAGCACGTGGCCCCCACACAAGGCCACCTTGTTGCGGTCTCCAGGCCACCACTTGAGCTGCTCCCAAAGACTTTGCAAGTGTTCTCTTCTTCGAGGGACTGAGCATTAAATCTGGGGTCAATCTTGGGATGGCCCAAGAACATAAAGGCCTCCAGGATATTCTCTCAGTGAGAACAAATTTGTCAACAGCTGGACGCTTTTCTCAACAATTTGGCCCCAGGAGAATTCTCCTCAGCCAGCCCTGTGTGCCCATGGCACCCACAGCTCCCTGGCCTTGGTGCAGACCCCAGCAGAACAGTGTCCAGGGGGATCACGTTTGACTTTGAAGGAACCAAAGGTGCCCCCTAGTCATCCCAGAAAGAATTCAGGCCCTAAGAGCAGACACCCCCATGGGCTCCACCCGGTCCCTCCCAGGCTGCATCTCAAAAGAGAGGCTGCCACCATGCAAAGCCCTGCCAGGCCCAGAGGCCCAGGGACTGGAGTGTCTGGGCAGATCCTGCCATCGCAAGGAAAGGAGCCCCAGGAGCCATCTGTCCCCTCTTTTGTGGTCCATGGCTGCCTACGTGCTCTCTGAGGCTCTGGGCGTCTGTGAGGCCACCAGTCAGTGCTGGTGGCCGTGCTGGTGGCCTTGCTGGGGCGTGAGTCCCACGGCTCACCCACAGCGGCGCTGCCAGTCCCACTCCCACCTGCCAGGCCCCCTCCTGGCCTGCTGGGCCCTGTCCTCCCTCACCGCCCAGGGCAGCCCCTTGTCACCACAGCAACGCCTAGCCACCCCTCTTGTCCTTCCCTTTCTTCCAGGAGCAGGTGCTCCCAGGTGGTCTCGTGGTCCCCAGAGCTGGTGGAGGAGACCGCCTTCAGCAAGGGTCACACTGCGCTGTAGGGGCAGAACCAGAAGCCCACTGGCCAGGCTCGGGTTCCACGGGGGTTGGGCCGCAGGGACTGGGCAGCATCGGCCATCGACAGAGGCTTATAGGAAAGGCCTGGGGTCGCCAAGCTGCATCTGAGCTCCTTCTGGACTGGCACCCTCTGAATTTTAGGCTGCCACTCAGTTCATCATACGCTGAGCCCCAGAGTGGGCCAGCCATGTGCTTCGGGGCGGCGGGGGGGGGGCGGCTGTGGACGCCCTGTTGGTCTACCTGACATGGGACTCTCCAGGCTGTCACCTCGAAGCCTCTGTCCCCAGCAAAGGCCTTCCATGAGACGCATGATCAGGACAACACAGCAGCCCGTGAGCTGGCCACAATTTAACTGGGCTACCTCGAGGCCTGCCCCCAGTAGGGCCGAGCGAGGCCTGCCCCCGTGGGGCTCCCTCCAGGCCCTGTCTCTTCCCTTCCTCCTGCTGCACAGGGACACGGTCTCCGTGTCTTTAGCCCCGACTCTACTTCTCAGTCTGTGTCTGATACATCTGTCTCTCCGTCTCAGCGTCTCTCTGCACCATGCAGCCTGCACTTCTGTCTCTTGTCCCGTTTCCTTGGGTGCCTCAAGGCCCTGTCCTTTCCCCCGGCGGTTCTGTTCTGACCCTCCCCCCCCCACAGATTCCCAGACAGCCGGCGCCCCAGTGCCCCTCTCCCTCTGGCCTGCCCCTCCCCACGTCTGTCTTGCGTGTCCAGGGCACCCTCTCTCCTACCCCACACCTGCTCTCTGTTTCTCGGGTCCATCCCTCTGGGTCTGGGTCTGGGTCTGGATCTGGGTCTGTCTCTGTCCCTCTGTCTGTACGCACTCATCCTAAGAGGCCAAAATGATGCCCATCCAGGGGGAGAGAAAGCACAGGAAAAAAACACAAGGTCTCGCCCTGGAGGTCAGATGCAGCCCCCAACCTCAGCAGTGGACGACAAGTAGTGGGGGGCAGCGCCTGGCGGGCACACCCCGGGGCTGGCTGCTGAGAGGGTGCGCCAAGGCACCTCTGCAGGCTGCCCTCACCCCCCCACTTGCCGCCTGCCCCTTTGCCGCAGCAGGAGAAACTTGGGGCTGACATGGAACAAAGGGGATCCAGGCTGGCAATTACCCAGCTAATTCCAGCCATGTAGACAGCCAAATCAGATACTTCAGGTTTCTTACAAACCCACCTCAGGGCCTCAATTAGCCACCTAATTAATTATCTGTACCAGCCTGGGACCGGCTGGGTGGGAACATGGATGGCTCCCGGTGCCAGGATGCTTGTCCCTGAATCATGTCCTGGTGATGTAATCATTATAATTAGACCCAACCTGCAGCCTACCCTTGACCACAGAATCCCAGGAACAGGGGCCCCGGGCCAGGTCCAAATGTCTTTTCATTTGTGGCAGCAGAAATGCAGCCATTCTGCAAAAGCCAAGCCCACCCACAGGGCCCCTGTCCGGGTTTGGTGGCACGGCCCCGCCATCCTGCGCTCCGTTGCCAGCATAGCAGCCCCCAGCCGCTCCCCAGCTCTAGCAACGAGGTCCCGATTCCCCCCACCCCTGCAGCGGCACCACAAGGACGGCCTTGTCACACATCACCTGACTCACGCCAGGCTGTGCACGGTACCAGGTCAGGGTGTGGCCCACAGAGGCCACCAGAGGGAAACATCCCAAATGGCAGAGTCGGGAGCTGTGGCCACAGGCTCCCAGCCCAGGGAGCTCCGGGGAGCTGGTGTTGCAACCAGGGGCGCTGGGGCCCACAGGATGGGCCCCCTGGGCCTCGGCTGACCAGACGGCTCTACCAGGACACACCTATCCCAGTGCAGACTTCAGCCCATTGCCCTGCCCACCTCCTAGGCCAGCGTCTCTGGCCTCAGTGACGACTCTGGACGAAATAGGCACCGGATTCCCTTCGGATAAGAGTCAGCAGGGTTCGAGGGCGGCCCCCTCCCCACACAGCTGCCCTGCCTCTGTGGCAGGGTTCGAGGGCGGCCCCCTCCCCACACAGC
>NW_027397066.1:251166-320932 GCF_003265705.2 Callorhinus ursinus
TGCGCGCTGCTGCCCCCACCCTGGGTGAAACCCACGGGGTCCCTGCTGGACACCACAGATCCAGCTCCGGTCCCCCACCCCCACTCCGCCTGCTGCAGCTTCCCATGGCTCTGCTCACCAACAGCAGAACCCCCATGGGGCCCACCAGACGCTGCCAGTTAGGGTTGGCCCTTGGTGCCCCTGAAACTCACCCCCCGCTAGCCTCCCAAAAGCGAGGGTGCTGCTGCTTCACCCTTGACCCCAGCCTCAGCACTGTCTGGTGGGCTCTGCCCTGAGCACGGTACACCAGTGTACACCCTCCCCCACTCCCCGTGCTGGCCAAAGCAACTTGGAGGCTCTGGCTTTGGTTCCTACCCCTCTTCTCCCTGGCTCTGTCCTGAGGGAGGGAGCGGGCAGGTGTGTTTCCGGGGACGTGCAATGAAGGCATCTGTGAAGTCTGAGGGTGATCACGTGGTACCCCCGTGTGTCTGCATGCCATTGTGGGTATGAGGCCAGCTGGGTGCCTTGTGCCCCCACGCCCCCGACTTCCTACCTCCCAGGGCCTGTTTCATCACGAACTCCATGACGATGGCTTTGATTCCTCAGCGGCTCCTCCAAGGGTCCGAACTCACATCCAAGTGTGGTGGGGAGTTCTCTGCCTGGGGGAGAGGAAGTGGTCACAGGTCACCCTGGCGAGGCCTGGGGGAGGGCTTTTTGCTCATCCCTACCCGAATACCCCTGAGCATGGGTCTGTGGTCTGGAGAGAGCATCCTTTGTCGATTCCCCCACCTCTATGGCTGGACCCCGACACTGACAGGGACACCTGAGAGGGTCTGGAAGGGTCTCAGTGGAAGAGGGTTTCCACTCCACACCCTGACCAGGGCAGGTAGATTCCAAGACCCCAGCTGGACCTGCAAAGTGGCCTCACGTGGCCCCTGGTTTTCTGAATCCATCTTATGGTGGCTACTGCAGCGATGGGGGCGGGAGAGTGCAGCTCAGAAGGAGCCGGGCTGTGTGAAGCCGGGGCAGACTCAAGGGGTGTGTGAAGATGACTGGCCCTTCTGCCTCCTTGGTGGACCCTGGGCCACAAGGGGGTGGGGGAATCCATCTAAGAGACAGAAAGGGCTATGGTGGGGTGGCGCCAGAGTGGATGCCCCTTCAGAGAGGTCTCTTTGGCTTCTGACAGAGGAGTCTCAGGGGCAGGTAGACCAGGCTCCACCCAGGGGAAATTTGAGGGCCCACTGCCCCCAACCCGCAGCAGAGATTCAGGAGAGACTGCAGGAACCCAGCCTTCAGGGAAATGGAAATTGGGGGTCAGACCGCCCCCCTCCACCTGCGTCTGCACGGGTGGGGCGCTCCAGGGTTCAGGTCAGCTGAACTCTGGTAGGGAGGGGCTGCCTGTAGGATAAAGCAGCTCCAAGTCCCTTCCCTCCCCACTTGTGGGGTCTCTCCTGGCAGGGAAGCCCAGGGCTCTGGAGATCCAGTGTTTTACGGTGTTTTTCTCTGCAGACGAAGGAGACCCGCGTTTGTGCGGCCTGGGGAGGGCTGGCTGGGTGGGAGTGCCCCCGCCTCCCCGCAAAGCGCTGGCGCGCAGGGGCGCCCTTGCCGCAAAGCAGATTCTCTTCCAAACTTCTCCCCTGGCTCCTGAGGCGGTGGGGAACTCAGGCCCCAGCCACAGAGAGGCTCGGGGTGCTGCTGGAGCTCCCCCAGGCTTCCCATTGCCTCCCCGCGCGGGCCGGGGCTCCCGCTGCCGCCGCACCCCTTGGCTTTGCGGGCGGGCGAGTTGCCCGGCTCTGCTGAGCGGCCCTCAGGCGGGAGCGCGCCAGGAGAAAGAGACACAGGACATGGGAGGGGAAGGGGAGACGCGCAAGGCAGGAGCAAGAAAGAGGGAGGACGCGGGCCGGGACCACGGGGCCCGCTTCAGCACCGCGCGGGCGGACAGCGCCCACCCCGGCCGAGTGCGCGCCCAGCCGGGGCCGGGAAGGGGCAGGCTGGGCAGGGGGCGGCCTGGAGTGGGGTGCGCGCGGGAGCGTGGGTTACCTTCCCGGGGCCGGGGTGCGGGCGGGCAGGCGCCTGGGCAGTCAGTGGCGGAGCGCGCTCGGGCTGGCCGGGTCCATGTGGCGCCCCGGGAACTGCGGCGGCGGCTGAAGGGCACGGCGAGGAGGGCGCGTCACATGGAGGCGCACCCCGCCCCCCGCCCGCGTCCGAGCGTGACGACGAGGGCGGGGCCGCAGCGGCGAGGCGGGCGCCCGCGGGGGGCGGGGGCGGGAGCGACGGAGCCGCGCCCCCCTCTCCACTCCCAAACCCTGCCCCCTCGCCGGATTCGGTGGAATCCAGGAGCCGGCGCCGGTGACCCTCGCCCGCCCAGCAGCTTAGAATCTCAGACACTGCCCCCACCCCACCACCACCATGCGACCTCCTCGGTGTGGACCCGGGCGGGGGTCGCCCTCCTCGCAGACAGGGTCCCACAACCCCACGCCCGCGCCCGTGCGGGGCACCTCGTGAGCGCAGGTGGGACCCATACGTGCGCAACCCTCAGTGGCAAAATCTCTCTCTTTTTCCGGCCGGAGGGGAGAGGCCTGGGGGCTGGGGGCCGCGGCTCCCCTCCCCATTCCACTTCACCAGGGCGCGCAGGGGAAGGGGTTCCGGTCGCCTCAGCAACAGTGAACAGGACCCGGACCAGTGCCCCTGCGCGCTGCCCGCGACCCACACCCCGCCGCTCTCGGGCCCCTCGGGATCCCAGGGCGGGAGAAGGGAGCCCCCAGACTCTGAAAACCCACCCACCCCTGGCGGAGAGAGAACCGCAGCCCGGCCCGGATCTACTTTTCAGTGTGACAGCGTCTGAGAGAGGGAGAAAGCCACCCCGAGTTTCATTTCAGTGGGACGAAGGCGGGAGACCCCCGCCCCCTCGGACGGCCACCGCGGCTGCGGCGGGAGAGGAGACGCGCGCCGAGTGCGACTGGCGCCGGCGGCGCAGGGCGGGGGGCCCCTCGCGGGGCAGGGACGCGTGAAGGTCACTGCAGACAAGGGCCGCTCCGCCCAGACTGGCCCCGCGGCCCCGCCCTCCCCCGGGCCTCCAGGATTTCCCCGGCGGCAGAAACCGCACTGCGGAGAGAGCCGGGTCGCCGCAAGGTCGGCCTCCAGTCCCGCCGCCCCTCCCGGGGGTCGGGAGACCCCACCCAGCAGCCGGGGCACGCGAGTATTGTGAGCGGTACTATGGGGAGGGGCTGCGGCTCGGCGGCGGTCCGGGTCTCAAAGAGCAGCGGGGGTTGAAATGTTGCTCGGGCTTCTGACCTCCTGGTTGGTGGGCAGACAACCCGGGTGGCCACTGCATTAACTTGTCACCGACCCCTCCCGACTGAGTCAGGACTTGCAGGACCTGGGGTGGAAGAGGCGACCCCGGAGCCGCTTCTGCCCCTCCCCCCACCCCGGGGAGACCACGCCCCCTGCTCCTCTCCGCCCCTCCCCTCAGCTGCCCCCAGAAGCTCAGACTCGGCTCTAGAAGACTTGCAGGCCCAGCCTGTTGGGCGCTTCGGCTCCCAGCTCCCACCCCTACTGTGCCTGGCAGTGGCCCGGCAGGGGCCCAAGGGGAGGGTACGGAGGAAGCCAGCCCTGCTCCCTGGGAGTGCGGGTCAGTCTCCACTCAGCGGCGGGTCTGGTTAGCGAGGTTCCTAGGGACCCTGCAGGAGGCCCGCGTCCCAAGACCTACAGCTCAGGACATGCAATGATGCAGCCTCTCCGGATCCCAGGGCCCCGGGGTCTGGCCTCAACATTCTCACTTTGTCCTGCTGACAGGTCCTGTCACTGAGATCTGGGCCAGGAGGTGAAAGGGGAAGGGGTGCTGCCCAAAGGGGACAGAACATAAGACTCAAGCCAGGGCTGCAGGGAGCCCCTGCAGCTGGCCTGCCCAGACTGCCCCCCCCCCAGGAATATGAGGAGCACACATCTCATCTCTCCCGCAGCCCTTCCATAGAGGTGGCTTATAGCTCTGGGCCTTAAACAGGTCTGGAGATGGGCATTCTGTGGTCAGCTGTTCCCAGATGTGTGAGGGTCTTGAGGGTCTACCTTGAGCCCCAGCTCAGGATCTGCCCAGGCTGGGCCTTTCCAGGGTCCTCAGAACCTGAGTGTGGATGCTGGAGGGAGAGGTCTTGCCCAGGAAAGAGCTCACTTCCCACTGGACCTCTTCCCTCAACCCCTGCCACCAGATGGACCTGGAGGATGAGCCACAGCTGATCTCCTGTGTCAACCCACGGAGGACCCCAGAGGTGACCTCAGCGGAGTCCACAGCAGGCCCCACAACCAATGACCCCAGGTACCCTCATGAGCCACCTGAGGGAGACGCCCCGTTGACCGTAGGGCAGCCAGGTTGGGCAGGGTCCTGCCGTGTCGTGTCAGGGCAGTGCAGGCTCATAGAACAGAGGAGTACAGAGGTCCTGACGTCAGACCCCAGATGCTGTCTGGCCCTCCCAGTGCCTCCCTGTCCCTCTCTCTGTCATTCCCCTCCTACACTCACCGCACCCACACGGTGACCCTCCTCAGTTCTCACAGGTGCCCAGGCCCTGAGCTGGGGGTGCGTGGCCCAACCAGGACTCAGGCTCTCCCAGGGGAAAGAGACAGTCCGGGGTCAGAGCGACTGGTGCCCCACTCCGGGAGAGGGAGGCTGGGCAGCTGTGGAGCCCAAGAAGGGCCAGCTCTGGGCAGGTGGTGAGGACGTGAGGTGAACCAGTTGCGAACTGCCCCCCTGCCTGGTCTGCTCCCGTGGTGGGGGAGGCAGGGCTGCACGTGGTAGTATTGGTGGCCCTGTGAGTGCCCAGAAGAGGACCTGGGTACTGGTGAACCGTTCCCAGACCTGCAACCAGCCACAGAGAGGTGGGAGCTTAGCAGGAAACTTCCAAATAGCTGAGGAAGATCCAGGAGTGAGTTCAGAAGGCACCTGGATGTGGGCGCAGTCCAGGGTGGTGTCAGGGCACAGAGGCGGTGGTCCTGGGCTGTGGGTGGATTCCAGGGAGCCAGCATGATGGGAAGGGTATCCCACCAAGAGGTTAGCATTTGGGACATGCGTGTTTGGACACAGCCAAGGCCTGGCGGTGGGACCCTGGCCAGCCGGCAGCACGGGTATACAGCTCCCAGCCCAGCCCTCTGCAAGCTCTCGATATGCATGACCCTCCAGATTGGCCCCTCGAGGCCAGAACCCCTGATCCAAAGCAAGGTTTGCCGAAGACCATAGGATGCTGAGTTTGGACCCCCTGCCATCCAGAGTCCCCTTTGTAGCCTCCACAGAGTCACTCCAACTGGCAGAAGAGAAGAGCTGGCCACCCTGCCCCAGCCCTCCCTGGAAGCCCCTCCCGGGGGCCCCTTTGCTCCCTCCAGGGAGGCCTGGCACCTACCAGCCCCATCTGTCCCATGGAGGGTTGGCCATGGCTCCCACACCCCAGGGCACCATCCTGCTCCAGCCCGGAGAGGGCCCTGGAAGCACCTTCAGGGGTTGTTGGTGTTGCTCTTCAGTTTTGGGGTGGGGTCTGGCAGGGGGCTGCAGGCTTCTCAGGAGGGGCTGGGAGGGACTTTTGGCACTCATGGGCTTGCCCAGAAACTTCAAATGCAAACTTAATAATTTAACACACTGAATGATTCAGTCCCCAACACTGGTGCCATCCGCACTGCTGGTTTCCCGCTGGATTTTATTACTGCTTGGAAGGTAATAACACGGGAAACGCAGGGCAAAGTGAGACCACGGTTGTCTTTCCTCAGAGCTGGGGCTAGAACCACGACTCTGAGTGCAGGGGACCTTGTGTGCCTGCCTGATGCCATGACCCCTTCGCTTGCCACCGTGGGCAAGAAACGCCTAGCCTCTGGGGTCCCATCCTGGGTGCTGGGGCACACTAGGCCTGGTCAGGGTCTTGTGACGAAATGCACTTTCTTCCTAACCATCTGGTTCCACAGAGGCCCTGTCCCCATCCCCAACAGACAAGCGGTCCCCTAGCTCCCCACCAGGAACCCCATGGACCACTTTCCTGAGGAGCTGGGCTCAGAGCACTGCCCTATTGGCCTCAGACCCCAGCTCCCAGACTCCGGGCGCTGTCTGCCTTCCCTCACAGGGCCTTTCCCTGAGCCCAAGGTCATCTCACTCCCCAGCTCCATGCTCATCTCGTGTTGACCAGCGCCTTCCTCTTCGCAGGCTCCGGTCACTGCCAACACAGCCCTGGGGCAGCTTCCCTAGAGCAGCCCCTCTGTGCTCCAACATAAAAACACCCTGCATGGGTTTGGACATAGAATTCAGCCTCTCGCTGGCTGCCGTGGGGCAGGGCCTGCATAGAGGCTCCAGGACAACCCCAAGTGGACATAGGCAGCCTGGGTGAGGGACGGGAGGCGTGGAGGATGCCGGGGCAGGGATGAGTTTGCTCCTGGAGCTGAAGGTCTCTACCCTCTGGGAGCCCAGGCCTCCAGTGGGGCCTCCGTGCCCCTCACTGCAGCTCCAGAGCCCAGGGGGCTGGCCCTGGGCATAGACGTGCCTGTCCCACCAGGGTCTCCTCCACAGTCACCAGGACAGCGGGCCCTGACACAAATGTCCAGGCTGGATGAATGCCCTGGGGCATCTCTAAGCCTTGGGGGACATCTGGTCACGTCCACTGGTTTGGTGGTGACATCAAGCCGGGGGCTCTGGGCCCCTGACTCTCTCTCTGACCAATGGTCCCTCCCTGGAACCTGGGGGACCAGAGAACCCACCGGAGGACCTCCCTGAGCTGCAGACCAGACGTTCTTGCTCCACAAATGGCCCCCCAAGTTCTCCTGCCCACCCCCTAAGTTCACTCTGCACCACCCCAGAGGCCTCCTCCACCCTCCAAGGAGCCACCGGACCTGCCCTGAGGACCAAGCCCAGTGGGTCCCTGTAACAGAACCTCCTTCCACACTGTACTTCCCAGCCCTGACCTGAGCCAGGCTCAGCCCCCAGACACTGGGCACCTGCCTGCACAAGCACAGGCATGAGCCACAAATGTGGGCTGGCAGGGGCGCCGAGAGGGCCTCTGGCGTCCTGCGGGGGGTGGGCGGTGCACAGGGTCGCTTGGAGGCTTGGCGGGGCAGAGTCAGCCAGTGACCCTGATCCAGCCCGGACTCGGCCAGCCAACAACAGAGCTGGCCCTTGCAGGGGCGCTCCAGGCTAGAGAAACCCCTCTTAGGAACGCAAGCGCCAGACAGAGGCACGGCCCAGCTGGCTGAGGCTGCCCGGTGCTTGCCAGACCCAGACCCCTGTCCAGTGACACCCGGAGCACAGGGAGGTCCCCCTGGGTCCTGCTGGGACGCCCACTGGCTCACTTGGGAAGGAGGTGCAGGGCTTGGCTGGATCCTCCTGCCTCCTGGGTCTTGACCTTCTGGCTGTGCTTGGGTCCAGGGGCTGGGGAGGTCAGGTGGCTAACTCAGTGCCTGCAGGACTGCCTGTGTAGGCCTCGCTGTGGGGCAGTTCCCTCTCAGCGGGAGCTCGAGGTCCCTGCAGTCTGGTGTGTGCCCAGCACGGGTGCCGAGCTGGAGAGAGGGGTCAGGTTCAGTGACTTCCCTCGGTGGCTTGCAATCGGCTTCCGTGGGAACACTCACCCCTGAAAGCCCCACACCAGGGTTTCTTCCCTTTTTCCCTCTACCCGGTCCCCACTCCACTGCTTCAAGGGCTCCTGCGTGGTCTGGGGGTGGACAGGGAACCCCTTGCTGGGCCTGCACCCACTCAGAAAAGTGGAGCCCTCTGGGGTCCCAGGCCTGCAGGACCCTTACCTGCTCCTCCGTCCACCCCCGGGGCCAGCCTGAGACAGGGGACCCTCCCACTCTGCCCACCCCCACCCCCATGCACTAACTGCTGTCCTTCCCAGGTGCTGCTCCGGGGCGGTTGCTGTGAGAAAGGCAAAGGCCGCTGCTGGCCCAATTTCTCCAGGAGCCGAAGGCCGAGACATGGCAGAGGTTCACCACACATCCAAGGGATGGACACCGGGGGAGGGGGGCAGGGACCAGAGACGGGGGGGGTCGGAGCCGGGGGGGGGGGAAACGGAGACCTTGGGGGGGGAACGGAGACCGGGGGGCTTCATTAGCTGATGTCTAAGCCAGGCCTCAGCAGACATTTGGGCTTCAGGCTGAATGACCCAGTGTCACCTAGACCTGGGGAGGCCGCATTCCAAGCAGAACGGAAAGGAGTCCTGATCCAGGGCGGGGGGGGTACACCACCTGTCCGGGGCCAGGGGCGCATCTGGAAGGTGTGACCCCATCCTGTGCTACAGAGAGGGAGACTGCCCACCCAACCTCACCGCGCTGGCCGTAAAGCAAGGGCTTCTGTGGGAACCCGAGAGGGCCCGGCGCCCCTCCTGAGGACTTCAGACCTGGGGAGGGAGGCACTCCCAGGACTGCATGCAGAAGACAGGACGATAAACACGGAAGGCGTCCCACACCACAGGACCAACCAGCCCCCTTGGCCGCCCAAGGGCTGGTGCTCCAGGCCAGCAGGGCAGGGGCACGGGGTAGACCGCTGGGACCCCATGGGAAGAGGCAACCAGGCCACACTGTGGACAGTGCCTTGTCCTGGCCAACAGGACGCCGGGAAGCCTTGGGGGCAGCCCTACCCCTGGCAGGGGGGCATCAGACCCGCCGCCCGGGACCGGGTGTCCTGGCCTGCAGCCTGCTCAGGACCTGGCTGAGCGTCTGGAACCACCTCCCACCCCTCCTATACCTGTCCTGGGGGCTGTGTCCAGGAAGATGATCCCATGCGGGCTCTGCCCCACATGGCCAGTGGAGGCAATCCTAGGTCAGGGTCTGGGCTGGGGCAGGGGAGCTCCACAAGTAGAACTGTCCTGCAGTGGCCCCTCGGCTGCCCTGGCAGTGCCCCGTCCTGTCCAAGCTCTGCACCACCCCCCAGCCCACCCCACCCTCACCCACTCGCAGCACGGCCGCTGGTGCATCATGCTCCGTCAGCTGGGGCGGGTCTACCAGTGGACACACCCGCGCCAGGGTCTCCCCAAAGAGCTCCTTCCACACAGCTTTGCCCCCTTCTCTCCAGCTCCTGGGAAGGGGCGAGTGGTGCCTGAAAGGGCGGAGGCCGGGTGGCGGCCATGCCATCCACCTGTTCTGACAGAGGCCTGGACAGAGCCGGCCAGGAGCTGGGTGTGGTGGAGACGCAGGTGCCAGGCTCCATGGCTCCTTCTGTGACCTCTGGGGACGAGAGTGTCCTCAGCTTGCTGTGATAGGGGCTCACCCCCACCCCATTCCCCTGGGGCAGCCGAGTGGCTGCTGGTCTGGGGACCATCTGTCAGTCCGATTTTGCTGCTTCAAAGGGCGGCTGGTAAAGACCTACACAGACAACGGCTTGGATTTCCTGCCTGACACTGAGGTGGCCGAACACGTGAGCTGCGGCAGGGGCGCTGGGCTGCACCCCCTGGCTCAGCCTCTAGTTGTGACAACTCACAGCAGAGCCCCTGTCCTTGAGGACAGGTGCCCCCTTTGCACTGACCCGTCAGCCCCCAGTCAGCACCGGCCTCATGCCCCCCCGCAGCTTTGGCTCTTGGCAGGTGAGCCTGGAGCTGGGATGTGCGGCTCGCAAGGGGTGCAAAGTGGGGGACAAGGGCTGAATGGAGGGCCAGACTCTGACACTGACCTCAGCCCTGTGGGCAGCTGATGGGTAGTCATCCACTTGGCCGGGCCCGCCCCCCGACACTGCCCTCAACATCCCAGAGGCCTCTCACCAGCCCACACTGATTCCCCAGGGGCTGTGGCTGGAGGAGTGTCCACTAGAGTCAGACCCACCTGGATATGGGTGTGAATGCTGGCTGTGGGGTCAGGCAGAACCAGGGTTGAGGGTGCAGCTCGGGATTGGGGGACGATGGAGCCAAGGGACCCTGCTTGCAGAGCCCCCTATGAGCAAGGGGACAGGTGCCCCAGGTAGGCAGTCCAGCTGAGGGTGAAGGTGTGGAGAGGCCACCCTGGGGGAAAGAGACCAAGAGCGGGTGGTGGGGCAGCAGGCGGGCTGGGCTGGCCACAGTTGGATGCCCCCCCCAACATCTCTCCCCCACCAGACTGGGGCCCAGGACAGCCCCCCAGCTCCAGGGCACAGCTTGCTGAGAGCTGAGTCAGGGGGGGCTTCCTGGTAGAAGTCCTTGGGACCACGCCAGCAGGGGTGGACACTCCCTGTTTCTGAGACCGGTGTCTGGGCTGCACCTGAGCTGGAGAAGAGCCGGGGCGTGGCCCACACTCTGCTCTGACGGTGCCCCGAAGGCCTGTGTGTGTGAAGGGTGCAGCAGAGCCTGGGGGCTCAGCACCGGAGCCCTCCTGCCGTCCAAGGGTCACTGGCACCAGCGACGCAGGACCTCCCTGTCCTTCCTTCCCAGACCTTTTCCGACAGTGAATGCTCACCAGCCAGGCTCTGCCAGGGGGGCTACCTCTCTGGAAGGGCTCACACCACCCAGGCCAGCTCCAACCCTGCAGGACATGACCCAGGGCCCTGACAGCTTCTGGACTCAGGGGCCCCCCGAGCCCCAAGGAAGGGCCTCTGTCCTGCCCTCACGTTGGTGGTCAGCAAGGTGTGTGCCCAGTGAGCGGATGGCACGTGAGCGCCCTGGCAAGAAGCCCGTGTCCAAACCAAAGGGTACAGGGGCCGTGAAGAAGCTGATGGCTCCTCAGTGGGGGACACAGAGCCAAACAGCCCGACTCCCCCGATGATGGAACAGATAAAGGTGTTTGTCCAAACCGCGGGCAACGTCTGCCCTAATGACACATGTACAACGTGGACCAGCCTCCAAGACCGCCCCCCCCACTGCACTGAGGCGCCTACCCAGGGGGCCACCAGTGAGCTGGGTCTGGACAACAGTTCCTCCCGGAGACAGCCCTGCCTCTCCACCTCCGAGCAAACTGTCTGACCTGGGGACACCCTTGTTCCACCCTGACGAATCAACAACCCTGGTCGAGCCAGCTACGAGCCCGCAGACGCTCTCAGCGCTTCTGCGCAGCTGGGTTGAGCTGGGCTGTGGCCACACCTCTGGCCACCGCTGGGGGTCCCTGTGCCCCGCCCAGCCCAGCAGAATGAAGCCTCCCGCTGCTCCAGGTGGGGGGAGGGGACATAGGCCTGAGGCCCCAGTGGTCACCCTACAGGCTGCAGGGAATGGGGTGGGGTCCCAGAAGGTCTCTGAGGGAGACCCCAGAGTGAATGGACTCGGCCCCATGGCAGCTGGGCCAGGAAGGGCAGGCTGAGCAGGGACACCCCGCCACTCTAGTGGCCTGATGGATCTACCCTGGGGGGACCTGGATGAGGGCCTTTGTTTCAGGGGCCCCAGGCAGGTGACCAGGGCAGCTGAGCTGGACCCCACCCCTCAGAAAGGCCCTCAGACCTGGCCACAAGCACTGGAGGGATGGGATGAGCGAGCATTTATTTCCCACAAATGAGCATCTGCCAGAAATGAGGCGAAAACAATTCAAGTCTGTTTTCTTTTCCTTTTTTTTCTTTTTAAAGATTTTATTTTTTCAAAGTAATCTCTACACCCAACGTGGGGCTCGAACTCGCAACCCTGAGATCAAGAGTCATGTGCTCCACCAGCCAGGCGCTCCTCAGGGCCGCTTTCTGCACTGGAGCCAACAACACAGGCCTCGCTGCCGGAGGCTGCGATGCCCGAGGGTGTGGCCAGCCTTGGAAGCGGCCCCCTTGGCAGGGGGAAGACTTCCCAGACCATCCTGCACGGGAACCACAGAGACCACCCCGAAGTCGCTGCAATAAACACACAGCAGTTGCTAGAAACAACGAGGACAAAGACAAATCCACAAACACCACGGCCAGGACCCCAGGCTCAGGGAGCAGGC
This sequence comes from Callorhinus ursinus, assembly GCF_003265705.2. Lineage (NCBI taxonomy): Eukaryota > Metazoa > Chordata > Mammalia > Carnivora > Otariidae > Callorhinus > Callorhinus ursinus. The sequence continues at coordinate 262,960 of NW_027397066.1, forward strand.
AGGGAGGGGGGCGCGGGCCACACACCCAGCAGAGCGGTATCCCTCCACGGCCAAGGACGCCAGTCACTGGGGGTGGGGGCATCCTCTGCAGACCCGGGGTGGACACAGGGTCCTAGGTTTATAGATGGGGGCGGCCTGGGGAGGCAGCTCCTGTGCTGGGTCGCTTATCTGAGTCCATCGCCCCCCTGCCCCAGGACCCGTGATGGGCTGGCAGTACTCATCACTGCGGCCCACAGTCAGGGGACAGGCCAGGGCACTGGAACAGCCCCCACACTGGGTCCGTGGCCTGGAGGCTAAAAGCTCTGTGGCCAGGCAGTTGGAAACCTCTGGAATGTCTAAGACAGTAAATTAGGGCCGGTACCAAGGGCAGAAACTAAGGGGGCGGGCGGGCTGCTGCAGCCCCCCCTCTCCCAGGGCAGCACGGGCTGGGGAGGGGCTCCTGGAGGGTCTGGCCCTGGTGCCAGATCCAGAGCAGCTCTGATGTGAAATCTCTGAAGCTGTTTAGGCTGCTCATTATCTGTTAAAAGAACTGGAGACTAAAAATAGCAGCGAACACATAAGAAACACAGGGAGCCTGCCCGCACCAGCCTGAGTCACTCAGCACACCGTGGGAACCCGTCACCTCTGCAAAGGGATGGCGCCAAGGCCCAGACCTACCTTCTCCCCCGACCCTCCGTCCAGACTCAGAGCTTGCAGGGGTGCCAGGGGGGGGGAGCGGAGGGGGCCAAGCCCAAGGGCCAGAGGGCAGGCGGGGTCCCAGCCTCTGGTTTGGTCCCGTGGCCACAGGACCCCAGGGCACAAGGCCAGAGCCTCTCCTTCCTGCAGGCCCCGGGCCTCACGCGCCACACACCCACAGGGCTGGCGAGTCTCGGGCCAACGTGGTCACCGGCAGGGGAAGGTGGGGTCTGAGCTTCTGGTCAGAGTGTCCAACTCTAGGCGAGGCCTCTATCTGGGGACATCGGTGCTGGGCTCGCGGCAGCCTGGATGAGAGCCATCCACTTGGTGTTTGCTGACACTCAGGCCTTACTGATCAATGGTTCAAGTCCACACCAACTCCTACATCCCACCCATGCGATGGGCCGCGGGACGCAGGCTGCCCCTCTCCAGTCCACGGAATCTTCCTTCTCTTCGGTATCACACTGAACTTCGCAAAGAGGGACCACACACGAGCTCCCCGAGGCCTGCAGCACTGACCAGACTGCAGGGCAGCTTCGGCCCAGGCCAGCCCAGGACAGAAGCAGGATGACCCTAGGAGCTTGTAAAGTCACTTCTGACCAAAGCTTCGTGCTGACAGGTGCCCCCCCCAAGCCCGCACACACACTGACCACGCAGGACCAGACACCCGGCACTTCCTCAACAGGCTTCTCATCAAAGCAAGCTCTTGCTTTGAATTTCCTCAGCAACAGCGTCCGAAGAGCCCATGTCCGCCCCCCTCTGCAGAGGAAGGACCCAGCAGGACGTGAACATGGGCCAGCATTGTTCTGTTCTGGCCATGAGCAGTGACCGTGGGGCCTGTCCAGTGCTCACGGTGAGGGCCAACCCCCAGACCCAGAGCCACGCTGCCCAGAGGCCCACAGAGGCCTGAGTCCACTGCTCGCCGGCGGGTTCCTGTGCTCATCTCCGTGGTCAGGGCCGAGACCAGCCTGATGATGGCACCACTGCCCAGAGAAGGTCACACGGCGCCAAGACAAGCGTCATGAGAAAATAGTTTAATATGTACAGGCAGCCGCCAGGCTGATCACACACAGGAGGAGTGTTCACGCACGGGGTTCAGGGCAGGACAGCTGAGCAGTGCACTCTACCGCAGGCAGAGGCCTTGGCCACTGGGCAAAATGAAAGGAATCACAAACCGTGACAGTTAGGGGGGGCGCGTAATCAACGTTTCCTTTGGACCAGAAAAAGAAAAGGAAAATCAGAGGCTTTGGAATGCTCTTTCTTCTCATGCCAGGGAGCGGCGTCTGTCAAGTCCACCAAGGACAGTGGGCACAGCGATCCGGGGTGGCCACACTAGCCCACGCCGTGACGGCCATGGACGGGCCCCCGGAGGTTGAGCTCAGCAGCTTCGGGCTCCGTGAGCCACACACGCAGCCTCGATCACAACAGGCTTAGAAGAGGGGCCGGGAGCCCTGGCTCTCGAACTCGGCCCACGCGTCATTCAGCTCCATGAAGATCATCTTGGCGTACTGCTCATAGGGCTGCCCCGCGGCCTGGGGGCCGGACCAGGGAGAGGAGGCCTTAGTCCGGCTGCGGGCACACCGCCCCTGCCCCGGTCATGCCCCGCCCCTGCCCAGCGCTCACCTTGTCCGGGTGCACCACCAGCACCGCACGGCGGTAATGCTTCTTCACCTGCCCGGGGGTCACCAGGTCGGCCATGCCCACGGGCGTCCAGCGGCTCTCGCCGTCCCACAGCACAGCGTGCAGGGTGGACAGCAGTGCACGGATGTTCCTCTCCTTGCCCTCGGTCCACTCCAGGAGCTGCAGGGTGCACAGGCGCTGCGGAGAGCAGGTCGGGGCCTCTGCCCCGCTGCCCCCCAAGCCGCTGGCCATCCCTTCAACGGCTCCACAAACCACCCACCGCACGGAGCAAGGCTCTGACCGTGAGACGCTCGGCCTAGACCCAGACCTGATGCTCCAGTTTCTGTGATGACCCCACCCAGGCACGGTCGACACCACTCCCTGGGCCTGACCACACCGCACACAGAACGAGACAGCCCCGCAGAGCCGTATCGCGAAGCCATCTCCAGAGCAGCGAGACACTTAATCACCCCAAAACATGTCCGAAAACACACGTGAGTGTAAACAGAAATGCTGTCTGTCTCTGCAAACATGTTGGACCAAGACCCTTTCGTGTCCGGGAGTCGGGAGCCTCACGAGGCGGCTGCTGGCTGGCTCAGAGTGAAGGCCAATCATGCCCGCAGGAGCCCCCCCACCTGCAGGCCCGGGGCACCCAGCCTCCCTCACCTTCAGCTTGAGTGGGTCCGTGTCCCTCGCCTGCTCCTGCCTCCGCATCTCGGCCATGGTTCTTGGCCCCTTCCTGTCAGCCTTGGAGGAGAAGCCCTGGTCGGACAGCAGGTCCTCAAAGTCGCTCTCTGACACTCTCGGCTTCTGACCTACAGGAGAACGGAGGCTTGGCCGACAGACAATGCGCCGGGGGCTCTGCCCGTGGGCGCACACTGGGCAAGACCCACCGCTGCCCCAACGCTTTGGAAGAAAAGTTCGTCAGAAATGGGCAGCCTGCCAATTGGCGCACATCCCAGTCTGCAGCCTGCAGAACAGTTTCTAGCTCAACGACCCTTTCGGTTCAAAGGACAGTCTCGTCCGTCACCTCCTGGGGTCAACGCGGATGTGCCGTCCCCGTGACAGACACAGCTGTGGGCTCCCGGACGGCGTGGGCCTGGCCACAGCAATTCCTGCCACCCCGTGGGAGCCCCCGCCGAGTGAACAGACTTGGGCCTCGCTGAGCACGCCTTCCCAGGTCGGGCCATGAGTGGGAGAAACAAAGCAGAACGCCGCTTTACTAACCGCTTCACAGGAAACTTGAAAAAGCCACACACAGGAGACCTAGGCAGGACTTACCGAAGCTGGGGGCGCGGACCCCCCTCTCCTCTCGGCTGCCGATCACACTCAGGTTGGCGGCATAGTTAGGCCTTGGCTGTGCACAGGCTTTGGGGGGTGGCTTGGACTGGGGGGGCCGCGGGGTGCCCTGGGTCGGGAACCGATTTGTCTGCTGCCAGGAGCTGCCACCCGTGGGAGGAGCGGCTGTTTTGGAGCTGAAACCCCCAGGAGCAAATCCAGCAGGTGAGCCTGGGGAGATAGTTCACAGCGGGTTGAGTGTCCAAACGCGTGATGGCTGCTGCGCCCCGTGAAGCTGCTACGAACAGGGGCTCTGCTGTCTCCGGGACTTCACGTCCACAGGGGCTGGGGGACAGCAGGTATGCGCGGAGACAAGCGCGGGCACCGCCTCCCCACTCACCCTCAGAACGCACAGCTGCTTCTTTAACTGCTGATTTTGAAACCAACGCACAGCCGTACAACCAGCTCCGGGCCCCCAGGTCCCGGCTGCACCAGCTGCCACGTGCACACCAGCGTGAGCGTGTGCGTGTGTGCACGGCGACCACACACACACGCGCGTAAGCACCAGATCACGACATTCATCTGGTTCCCCGTCCTAGGGGAAGAATGTTCTAGAGACGGAATCAGAGAGTAAGCTTTGCAGTTGGTGCTTCTCACGCAGGACCTGCTCCTTTTTATTGCTGAGCAGCATTTTGTGGTAAAGACGCAACGCGGTTTGTTTAATCCCTGACCCCTGGGAGGACCTCAGGGCTGGTTCCAGTTTTGGGCAGTTACAGACAAAGTTGCTATGAACACCACGTACGAAATTTTGCTGTGACTCTGGGATAAGTGGTTGCTGCACTTAGTTTTGTTGGAAACCGCCCAGTTCTGTGGTGGAGAGGCTGAGCCGTCTCGCACCCCCACTAGCACCTGGGGCCACGCCACGCCCTGGGGTGGCCCCCAGCCAGGTGGCCCCCGCGCTGGGCACAGACACTCGCCTCCCGTGTTCTGAGTGGATGGCCTTTTGTTCGCTGCCGTGCTCATGTATCCCAGGAGTCAGTTCCAGGGCAAACACGGGGCACAAAAACGTGTTTTCCGCATCCACAGCTTGTCTTCCCACCCTTCAATCTTTAGCGAAGCACACCGTGATGACGACGTGCATCGTTTTCTCCGTTGTGGTTCGTGTGACACGCAAACCATGCCCTGGGTTCCAGAGACCTTCTCCTCCTCCATGTTACCCTCCCACAGATGCTGAAGTGTCTCATGTTTACACCTCAATCTAGAGCCGATGCGGAGCCGCCCGGTGTGTGAGGCTGAGCTTTAGAGGCTGAGGTCACTTTTCTGCCTGTGATGGCCCATCGCTCCAGCACCATTTGTGGTGGGTTTGCACCTCCATCACAAACCCGTGTGTGGGTCCACTTGTGGGTCCCCTGCTCTGTTTGACTCCAACACCAGGTAGTGCTGATTTCAGCACCTACAGCTTAAAAGCCCAAAGCCGGGGGTGGGGGTGAGCGACGCTCCCACACTCCTGTTCCATTACAGAAATATTTCAGCCACTCGAGGTCCTCTGACTTCCCAAATAAATGTCACCACGAGCTTGTCCATGTCTACCAAAACCCTCACTGGACTTTCTGGTAGGAACCGTGAACCTACAGACCCGTGAGCACGGTCTGCCCCTCCATTTGCCGCGGCCTGGGCCGCCCTCACCGGCTCTGCGCCTGCAGTCCCAGCACACAGGTCCATGCTGCTTACCACCAACAGCCTTCCCTGCACTGTTGACAGGGGTGCTGACCGCTCTTGCTGGGCCCACGGTGTGGCAGACCATTACCCGGCTGTGGGACGGTGAACCAGCCCCGTTCGTGGTTGTGGTGCACAACTCCCCGTGTGAGGACAGTTCTCTAGGCTCGTGTTTTGTTCAGAGTCTGCGTCTATATTTATGAGGAACGTTGCCCTGCAGTTTTTTTTTCTGTACAGACTCTGGTTTTGGTATCAGGGTAATGCTAACTTCCTAAAATCAACTGGAAAACGTTCCTTTCTCTTCCCATATTCTGGAAGACCCTGGGGAATCGGTATGAATTCTTAAAACATTTGGTCAAATTCTCCAATGAAATTCTCCATCTAGGACTGGAGATTCCCTTTTTGGGAGACTTTCAAGTGTGAATTTGTTTTCCTTACAGTTACAAAGATACTCCCACAACAGGCTCTGCGCTGACTGGGTTTGCTGTAGACCAGCCCTGAGGACGCGGCCGATGTCCGTGCCCACGGCCCGCGCGCCCGCACTGTCCCCGCAGGGATGTCCCCATCCTTGGGTGGTCGTCCTTTTCAATCTGTTCTAGTAGAGCTCTGTCTGCAGTTTTACTGATTTTTGAGCTTTCCTGATCTTTTCAAAAAACCAGGTTTTGTTTCATCAGTTTTCTATTTCATGGATTTTGGTTATTATTTCCTTCCTTCTATTTGCTTTGGGTTTATTTTGCTATCTTTTCAGACACCCTGAAGGAAAGGTTCCTGATACTGACCAGAAGGCTCCACTGCGGCTGCGAACCCCTGGCCGAGCCGCGTCCACGTTCACCTGGTTCAGTGCGCCGTTCTGTTTCCTAAATAACCCACTCACTCCTCATCGTCGAAGCACGTGAAGACTGACGGTTATCCTGCCATTCCTGGTTTCCAGTCCATGTGGTCAGGGGACCATCAGAGTCTCGACGAAGACCCAGAGGTGCCTGGGAGGGGGTGTGGTCTGTGCGGGCGGTGCTGAGGGCCGAGAACACCGCAGGGTGTGGGGCCCTGCCGGTGGGGCCGGGCGGGGGGTGCCCCCAGCAACTCCATCGCTGTGCCAACCTCAGGTCCAGCAGCTGGATCACTTGTCAAGAGGGGTCTGACATCTACAACCAGGGTCTGAGTTTGTCTGTTTCTCCTTTCCTTCCGTCAGCTTTCGTCAGGATCCCGTTTCCTGAGGGCGTGTGATGGAGGGCCTGGGGCCCCGGTGCAGCCCTGACCAGGCTCCAGCCCAACGACAGGTCACTTGGGACCTGAGAGGTCCTGCCCCCCACAACAGGAGGCTCTGGGCAGCCCACCCCGGTGTGAGTGGCCAGAGACACAGGCCACGCAGGTGCAGAAGACCAAGGGCAAATCCAAACTCCCAGGAATGCCCTCAGAGAGAGACGACGCAACCTGAAACGCCAGGAACTACTCAAAGAAGGAAAGCCACAGGGCTCAACGGACAGATGCAGAGCGAGTCCCCAATGTAGCAGAGACGAGGGGCAGGGGACGGGAGGCGGTCCTGAGACCCAGTGCGCGTCATAAGAGGGGAACGAGAAAGTACAAGGTGCCAAGAGTTTCCCCAGCACCGAGGAACATGAGTCTCCAAACCAGAGTGAAGGCTAGCTAAGGCGCCATGAGGGGCTGTGGGAGGAGAACGCCACCACCTGGGGCCCCGGGGGCCTGCCTGAGCAATGAGCCTTCCCAGCAGACACGATCTCCAGCCTGGAGCTGTACCTGCCTGCTGATCACCAAGGATAAGGAACCCGTTCAGATACTCGTGGTACTCAATGCCCCACATGCGTCTGGAGGAGACCGAGGGACCCGGAGGACCCATTCCCCAGGAGATTTCAAGGCCAAGGGCAGCAGACACAGGCGCTGGGTGGGGCGTCTTGTCCACCCCTCCAGGGCTCCAAGTCCCTGCTCCCCAGACGGCCCGCACGCGCCTGATGCCTCGTTTGCCAACCCCTGCAAAGGGAGCAGGGCCACACAGACTGCACCTTCCTGCCATGGGCCAGTGCTCGGGGCCCCACACGTCACCTTGGAGGCCAGAACTGAGGTCACCGAGGTCTGCAAACGGGTCCAGGCTCTGAGACTTGGTCCAGCTGGCTGGGGGGCCGGGGGTGGCAGGCTGGCCTCCTGGAGGGAAGAAGGGACCTGGAGAAGGGCAGAAGGTATAAGATGCACCCCCGGGACGCTCCTGAGCTGCACTCAGCTAGTGTGCGCGCCCACACCAGCCCCAGACACGGCTGTCCACGTCCACGGCCTCCTTACAGAAGCTAGTCTACCAACTCACACGGCTCTGACCCTGGAGGCCCACTTCCCAGAACCCATGTTACGTGTGAACATGCTTTACGATGTTCCTCACGAGGGCATAGCTGGAGGGTATTCTGAACGTGAGACACTGAGGGTCAGAATGAGTCACCACTGTGCGCCCCAGGACGGAACATTATACGGTCGTTACAAGTGTAGCTGTTCCTATATACAGAGTTCTTACAAATCAATTAAAAAAAACTTTGAATTCCAGAGGTGCCTGGGTGGCTTAATTGGTTGAGCATCTGACTCTTGGTTTTGGCTCAGGTCATGATCTCAGACCTCAGAACCGTGAGGCCCAGGGGCCTCCAGGAGGCAAAGGAGCCATGGGACACAGGACAACACGAAGGAGCACTCTCGGGGACCCCTTCCACCACCTTCCGCTGAGCCTTCCTGGCCCACACTCCTTCTCTGGGAGTGGGGTCCCACCCGAGACGTACCTTCCGCAGCAGGCGTGGGGGCCGGCACCTCGGCCCAGGCCTCCCACCCTCCTAGCAGATCCGGGTGGCTGGTGGAGGCCGTCATCTTGCCGGGCTCTACCGGTAGATCCCCTGGAAAGGCAGCAGAGCTATCTGGGGTACCCCCTGGTGGGGGCAGGCAGCCATAAGTCCCCCTATGGGAGGCTGGGAGGGCACCCTCTGTCCCCCTCATGTGAGCAGGGCTGAGCACACGCATCCCCAGGGTCCCCGGGAGCTGCGCTGGGCTTGGCCACACCGACCGGCTTCCTTCTTCCTCAGGGGCCCAAGGACGCGTCCTGTGGTCACCGAACCGACCAACTGGACAAGGGGGGTCAGCAAGCGGAGCCGCTGCTCAGAGCAACAATAAGGGTCTACACGTCTTTGAAGACCTCCCACCCCGTGGCCAGCCACATGGACTTGTGGCTGCATGCTGGTGCCCCCAGAAACTGCCTCTGCCTCCTCTAAAACCCTGCAGAGTACACGGGTGGACAGCTGCAGGCTGTGTCACCTTGCCAGGGAAGGAGGGACCCCACAGCTGCCCTCCATCAGCCCAGGGTCCACAGCAGGTGACTGCGCCGCCCACCTCCCAGGCCCCAACTTCAGTGCTTACCCAGGTGCAGGAAGTCGGTGCTGCAGGCTGGGGGTGGGGCACTGTGGGTGGAGGGGAAGGACGCGGGGGCAGCGGCAGGAGATTCTGAATTAAGAAATTCACCGAAGAGGTCAGGCTTGGAGCAGGGCTGGGTGTCTGGACCAGATGGCAGCAGGAGAGGGTCAAACGTGTCGGCTGCGGAAGGACACCCAGGAAGTGGGCAGAGGTGAGGCTCTGTGTAGGCGCCTTCGGCCCAAAGCATCAGCCGGAAAGCTGAGCAAGTCCCATCAGCACCACAGCCCCTCAGACCCAGGTTGAGGCCACAGCATCGACTCCAAGAAGGTGCTGGACGCTAGGATGCCCTCGCCTGAGACTCCCCCGGGAGAGGGGAGGGTCCCGTCTTCCTGGGACGGGAGAGCCGGAGGGGCCTCAGGAGCCTGCCCCGCAGAGCAGCCTTGGTCTGCGGCTGGCCCGGGTCTGCAGTCTGACCAGCAGGCCCGGGGCTGCTCCCCAGTGGGTGGCCAAGGGGCTGGGCACTGACCCCACCCCGTCCATTCCCAGAAGCCCTTCCCAGGTAATCTTGACAACAAGGCCAAACTACTAAAACCCTATTCTCTGTTCCCCTGGCAGATGGAGTAACATACCAGCTGCAGCCGGCCCTTCACGGGGCGGGCTCTGTGAGCTCAAGGAAGGGGCCGGGCTTGCGAAGAGCAGGGGGGCCTCGCCACCCAGCAGATCTCCGCGGGGGACCTCCGGAGCCGTGTCAGGGGCCCCCAGGAGGCGGCTGAGCAGGTCGGCGGTACTGGGAGCTGCCCCGCAGGCCTGCATGGGGGGTGCCAGCCCGGCCTCGGAGTTCAGCCCCAGGAGGTCGACACTGTCCTGCAGCGTGGGCTCCTGCAGTGTGGCCGGAGTGGCCGGCGTGGCCGCGTCAAAAATCAACTCTCGCTCTTGCGTCCTCGCTGCTGGGCCTGGCGTGTCCTCGTCAGCCGCATCCCTGCTCTCGGCTGAGAGCGTCGCTGCTTCCTCGTCGGAAGGCTCACTCCCACCTGCGTCCTCGGCTGGGGCTGACGCGCTCTCCTTGGCAAAGTGACCTTCGGGGCCTGTCTCTGTGTCTCTTTCCTCTGAAAAGAGAAGCACAGCAGCCCGGACGGCAGGGTGAGGCCTCGGTGGAGGCCGCGGGGCGGAGGGCCGGGAAAGAGTGGTGGGCAGAAGATGCACGGTGAGGCCCAGGGCGCATCCCCCCACACCCGCGGCCCCACACGCACCGTGCCAATGCAGCGTGTGGAGGAAGTGGCTGGAGTCCGTGCAGCTGCCCTGTGGGGACTCAGACTCCGCAGGCGCAGCTTCCAGAGATCCTGCCTCGGCGTCATACTGAGTGGTGGAGCCGGGCTGCCTGGGGAGCTCTGGCTTCCCTGCGGGAGGAAGGGCGCATCAGGAACGGCCCAGAATGCCTCCATCGCCTGCAGCGGCCAAGGCCCTGGGCTGCGAAGTGTCTCGTGCAGTGGCCAGGCCACACAGCCGGACGCCCAATTCCAAAGCACGGGGAAACCTGCACTGACCGCCAAAGAGGATCCAGTGTGTGAGCAGCTCCGTGTCGGCTCAGCTGCTGCCCCGTACCATGCGTGCAGACACACACGCTTCTCAGGGAAGGGAATGTAAGACGCAAACCAAGGACACGAAGACGACTCTGTCGCAGTCAGCAAGCGAGACCTCAAGTCCTGCCCACCCTGGGGCTGCACGCGCCCCTTTCTAACTGCTCACGAGATAACCAACCCGAAGAGGGACGGTCTGCCCCGCTGTGCCCTGTGGGTCTGGAACAAAGCCTTGACTTCTTCCAGGTACGCTGGAAACAGCAAACGACTCCAACCTGACCACCCCCCCAGCTGGCCCATGACGACCCCCAGGGCAGGGGCTGCCCACGGTCCTGGGGGGTCTGGGAGCAGCCGTGGCGGTGTGAACCCGGGAAATGCGAGCACGTTAGGCGTGAAAGCTGGTGTCGGGGAAGGTCCCAAGTGGGGGCTCTGGGCCTCCGTACGCCGGTGCACAGCCGGACACAGGGATGGGGGCAAGCCCAGCCCCCGGGAGTTTCCCGTGGTGGCAGCACCACCTGCTGTGTGTTTGGAAAACAAGGATCTCACCGAATTTGGACAGAATGTCTTGTTGCTCCTCCCGGCTAGAAAACAGGATTTTGGGGTTCAGCCCCCTCATGCTGGTGCTCTCCCAGGGTGGGGCCTCCCGGCTGGGCCTGTCTCTGGGCTCCACCTCCACCTCCAGGTTCACTTGGAATAAATCCGGGTATTTCTCCTGAATGTCACACGCATCCAGGTCATACCTGCAGGGGGAGACCAGACGCCAGTTAGGAAGGACTTTCACGGGTCAGCCAGCCCACATTAACCAGAAAGTGAGCACAAAACGGCACGTGTGCTCACCGGGGCAGGTGCGCGGGCAGGGACCCTGGCCCTCTGCCGAGGGAGCACTGGCGGCCCTCACCCCTCAGGTCCCGTGATCCAGATAGGGCACTCAGGGACCTTAAATGCGTGTTTCCATAAAACGACGCTGTCCACCCTGGCAAAAATCCCCAACTATTCACAAGTGCCCGTCAAACCAAGACCTCTGGAACACCCTGCAGAAGGGGGAAGGGCGGCAGGGGAGCGGCAGCAGGGCCCATGGCTGGCGGGAGAGGAGAAAGGTAAGGATGCCAAGAGCGGGTGTGCAGGCGTCGCCTGCGGGGCTGGCGGTGGGGGCTATGGCTGCCGGGTCACTGAACTTGAATTCTGGGGCTCTGTACCTCTCTAGGGGTTCCAGCCTGTTCCCTAAGATCACCTCTGATAACATGTTTACAACCACGCTGCTAAGCCCTGTTCTTCAGCTGGGCAGCAGGCTCCCAGCCTTCATCTTCTCTTATGCCACCTAACATCTCTGGGTGGTTACTTATTGTTTCCAAAGGGGCAGCGGGTTCCTTAGTGACCCAAGCTGTGGAAGGAGGGGCCCACGGTCCTCTGTGATGTCCGTGTGGCACCCATACCCCAAAACGAACCACAGCCACCGGGCAGTGGGGCCGCAGACGTGGGGGCAGACTGGGTGGTCAGTCTGGGTAGGAAAAGCCCGGCAGCCTTTTAAGTCTTACTTCCATGGATCCAACGAAATAAAATCAGCAAGCATGCGTGACCCTAATGTGGAACGTCCACTGGTTTCAGTCCTTCCCACCCCCACCCCTCCAGAGACAAACCACCTTTGTGCAAGGGGAGGAAACCCAACAGAGCAGCTGTGTGGGCAACAATAGCCCGAAGCCGAGCTCTTCTTGCTGGGGCAACGTGGGCAGGAGGGGAGTTCCTCAGGCTCTCAGGCCACCCCACACTTTCTTCCTCTCTAGGTCAGACACCCACAACAAGGAGATGACGCAGGTCACCGCACCGCCAGGCAGGAGCGGCTCCTGTGGGAACCGCGGTGGTAAGCCCCGAGGCAGCAATGTCAGTCAAGGGGGAGTCCAGCAAGGACCAGAGGAGGCCTAAACCCCCATCCACAAGGAAGGAGTGAGGCAGGGGTCCACATAAAGGAGCACATGACCTCTGCCGGCTCAGCTCCGGGGGCCACAGGACCTTGGGGGTAGCTCTGGGTACCACGCTGGGGGCCACCCATCCCCCACCTCGCCCCCCTGGCTGGTCCCCAAAGATGGCCTCCGGGCCCGGGCCTGCCCAGCTGACCCAGCAAGTCAGTGAGGGAACAGTGAGGGAACAATGAGGGTCTGCGCGCAGGGCCACAAGCCCTGCGACCCCGCCCTGCACTTCAGGAGGGCGTAAGGCCCAGGCCTCACTGGGTGGCACCAGGGGCCAACATGCCTGGCTTAGAAACAAAAATGCTGCCTCGTGCCACGAACTGCAATTCTGCCCACGTAAACACACTGGGGACCCTCCCTCAGTGACAGAAGGTCTCGAGGATGGACCCGCTAACACTGCTCCAAGTTCTTTTCTCAAGCTGTCCTGTTTCAGCCACCTCTGCAAATGGATCCTGCCCACAGGAGACTCACACTTTGCATCAATCAGGCACTCAATAGCTTTCTTCTAATTTAACTACATAATCCATTTTTGGAAGCACTGCACACAGTAATGCACCGGCCCAAAAACACAGCTTGGTCAAGTTCTGTGCTTGCATACTGGGACGTTCAGGAAAAAATGCCCTCTCTTTCCAGCCCCCACATAAGTCCCTAAGTCAGAAGTAACTACCCCTGGTCCTCCGGCCCCCAGTCCTCCCAGGACTGCGGGGGTGGGTCCTAATGTTCCCTTTAGTGTCTGGGTAGGAGAGGGGCACAGGGTCCTGGGCAGCTGCACGCAGTGGTCTCCAGAGCTGCGCCACTAGCTCCCCTCTCACCCCTGGAACAACACTTCTGCTCGGGGCGCAGGTGTGAGACAAAGCGGAAAGAACGCCACCTGGGGGGCGTAGTCACTTAAGCGTCTGACTCTTGGTTTCGGCTCAGGTCGTGACTTCAGCGTGGTGAGATGGAGCCCTGAGTTGGGCTCGCACTGGGCGGGGAGTCTGCTTGGGATTCTCTGTCCCAAATGCCCGCTATGCAGACTTGTCCCGCTACCTGGGCACCTCCACCTCAAATAGAAGGTCTGCATACGCACCATGGACTGGGGGCCAGGTGTGCTGTGTGAGGCCCTTATGCATTACTCTAACAAGGTGATGAATCTGGGAATGCAAGAAACTAAAGAGCCCTGGGTAAGTCAAGGGGATTATCCCCGACTGTATGAATTTCTGCTTTTATCTGTAACCCCAGATGGTGAACTTCTCTTAATTACCTCCAACCTCAGTGCTTAGCAGAGCACTCTGCACATCCTAAGTACTCTACATGTTAAAAAGCAATAAACAAGGCGCCCTGGGTGGCTCAGCTCGTTAAGCGTCTGCATTCGGCTCAGGTCATGATCCCAGGGTCCCGGGATCGAGTCCCACATCAGGCTCTCTGCTCCTTGGGAGTCTACTTCTCCCTCTGCCTCTCTCTCTCTCTCTCATGAATAAATAAATAAAATCTTTAAAAAAAAAAAAAGCAATAAATGCCCATTCAGCTGTTTATACCACAGTTCAGGGTGCAGATGACTAAATTCTAGTAAGAAATGCACCATGCCAGTCCCCAGGTCACCAAGGTGCACAGTGGCAGCCACCATGGCCCAATGGAAGTGCCACATACTGGACACTGGGCACGCTCAGAAGTGGGGAAAGACCCAGGACTAGAGTTCAGTGTGGTGACCCAGCCATGCGTGAACCACATCGCCCCACCAGCGTCCAGCGCACGGCACTCATTTACACAGGGTGCACGGCAGCTAGGCACCGTGCACCTGACCCTCCCAACCTCTCCCACGTGTGACACCCACATACTTTGCAAATTTCACAGTAGTTGCATTCCGAGGCACGAAGCCCGTATGGAACTGGACCTGGAACATCTTCATGGATGCCACCTGCAGACAGAGTGCAGACAGGAGACCCTCGAGCTAGAGAGGACACCACCCGCTCACACTGCAGACGCACACTTCACAGCTGACAGGCTCTGACAGTCTCATATACAGTGCCCTCCCGACAAGCAGCTTCTCGGGGTCTGAGGTAGGGCAGCCCCAAAGCCATAACTCGGCAGACGCCCCATGCAGACAGCATCCCGCAGTATGGGGAACTCTGGGTGTTTTGGGCTAAAATCCCCTCTGCCTTGGGCTACACAAGGCAGTTCTCACTGAACACTGGGCCTGAGAACCCTCCACGAGAACTCACAGAATGACAGCCCAGGGTGGTCTGAGCGCCCACGTACCTTGGCCTGCAGTCTTCCTCCCAGGGTGGACCTGGCATGGTAAATTGTAATAAGCACATCCCCTTGCACGGTTATGCCCAGGGGAATGACTGCTTTGCCATCCTCGATTTTGAAATCCCTAAAGAGCAGAATGATGAGGAAAGGTTCCGTTAAGTCACACACACAGCTTTCCAGAGAGCAATGGTCCTAGAAGGCTGCGGCACCCTGGCAAGAACTTCAAGCTCCCCTGAAGCACCAACGCTTAGATCCACACATTCTTATTTTGCTGGTCTTCCTGCCAGATTTTTCTGGGAGGGGGTGTTGCTCTGGGAACTGACTACTCAGGGCGCCTGGGTGGCTCAGTCATCAAGCGCCTGCCTTCGGCTCAGGTCATGATCCCAAGGTCCTGGGATCGAGCCCCGCATCGGGCTCCCTGCTCCGCGGGAAGCCTGCTTCTCCCTCTCCCACTCCCCCTGCTTGTGTTCCCTCTCCCTCTGTGTCTCTGTCAAATAAATAAATAAAATCTTAAACAAAAAAAAAGAAGCTACTCCTCAGCACATTGGTCCTGGGAACCTCCCACACCTGGCGCCCACTGGGCGGGACTGGCTTACAGAGCCTGTTCCTGCTCACCACTTCGACCGTGGGTAGGGCCTCAGCACCTTTCTGCAGCTCTGGCAGACTTTCTCCTTAAAAGTCTCCCAGAGGACAGAAAGTGAATGAATCTGACGGCCATGGGGCCAGGGAGGCTGTGGGCTCACCTCATCTTGTCATACTCCTGAGATGTGGTGGTCACGCGCTCGTCCCCCACGTAGACCTCACAGAAGGGCCTGCAGCCGTTCCTCTGCTTGCTGAACAGCGGCACGGGCGTCATGACCACGGCTTTCACCAGGATCGGCTTGCTGTGGGGCGTGATGGGCTCCTCTGCCACCATGTCACACATGTACTCAATGTACCTGCAAGGGCCAGAGGCATGTCACGTCACCCGCCTGTCATGTCCCCAAAGCTCCAGTCGGCTCACCGCACCTGGTCTCCACAGACGCGAGTACTCAGTGAGACAGTCGGCTCACCACATCTGGTCTCCACAGACCTGAGTACTCAGTGCGACAAACAGTCGGCTCACCGCACCCGGTGTCCACAGACCTGAGTACTCACTGTGACAGTCGGCTCACCGCACCTGGTCTCCAGAGACGCAAGTACTCAGTGTGACTAACTTTCCTTGGAGCAGTGTGCTCTAGTTTCATCTCACAAATCTGATGTAATTTTCATTTGGTTTAAAAATTTTTTTAACATTTTATTTATTTGACAGAGACACAGCGAGAGAGGGAACACAAGCAGGGGGAGTGGCAGAGGGAGAAGCAGGCTTCCCGCGGAGCAGGGAGCCCGATGTAGGACTTGATCCCAGGGCCCTGGGATCATGACCTGAGCCGAAGGCAGACACCCAACGAACTGAGCCACCCAGACGCCCCAGTTTAAAATATTTTTAAACTTCCCTTGAGACTTTTTCTTTGACTCATGGGTAATACAGAAGTGGATTAATTTTGAAAAATTTAGGAAATTTTCCACCCATGTTTGTTTTTTGTTTTTTTTAATATTTTAAAGCAATCTCCACAGCCCACATGGGGCTCATACTCACGAGCCCAAGCAAGAGCTGCATGCTTCCCTGAGCTAGCCAGGCGCCCCTGTTTGTTACCAACTTCTGGTGTAACTCTATCACGAACACACTTTATGTGACCTCTATCCTTCTGTGCCTGCAGCTTAACGGCCGAATATGATCTTTCTTACTGAATGGTCCACGAACACTTGAGAGGAACAGGTCTATTTTGGTTGTTGGGTGGAGGGCCCTACAGATGTCATCCAGATGGTTGCCCACGGTGTTCTGTCCCGAACTGACCGAGTACTCGTTCCATCCACTGCCAAGGCAGGAATATTGATGCCTATGCTACAACTGTGACTGCCCATCTCCCCTTTCAATTCTGTTTTCTGTTCTACAAATCTGGAATCTGCGCTCACGTGCCTCACTGCTCCAGCTCTCCTGGGTGGTTTTCTCGGCACCTGCGGGGTGCACACACCAGGCATCTGTCCCTGCCCTCGTGTCATGACCCCTGTCTCGAGACGGAGAAGGAGTGGGGACTGGCTTCCAAGCAGCAGGAGGGAAGGGCGACCACTTCTGAGCGTGGGTCACACACTGCACTGCGCTAGCAGACTTGCTTGGGGAGCTCTCCCCCACATGACAGGAGGACTGCACGCACCTCACTCCCAGCACGAGTCCCGCCAACAACCCGAGCAAGCACGGAAGTGGACTGGAGAGGGAGCAGCGGGCTTTTTCAGTGAGGTTCACACAACACAGCCTGGCCACCCGACCCACAGAGGTGGAGAAGCACACGCGGGCTCTTTGAGCTGCTAAGTCTGTGGTGATCAGTCACCCGGCACCTGTGCCACGGCCCTCCTCCACGGCTGATGCCAGCTTCCTCCGTCTTGATGGCAGAAGTGGGGCTCCTCCAAACAGGGCATTGCTGGGTCTTGCTCTTTTATCCACTCTGATGATCCTCATGGGCACTTTCAGAGCTCGACCACTACTGTGGCCAGGTTCTACCGCACTGTCTTGCTAATTGCTTTCTGTTCTTCTTTGGTCTTTTCCTCGAGTAAGTGAGCGCTTTTTATAACTCTGTCCATTTCCTCTGCTGACTTACTAACTCTCGTATTTAGAACCTTTACTGGTTGCCCTGGGGATTCCAACAACAACTCTGATGTGGTTTGTACCTCTGCCCTCTGGTGAGCTTTGAGCTGTGTGGGGGGTCTCCAGCAGACGAAGTATGGTGCATCTGAGTGGATTTTCTGCACGTTTGTTTAGTGTTTCACCCTGTTTTGTGTCCTCTGAGCTTTGGAGGTCTGGTGTCTCATTAATTTGGGGAATTCCCTGGCAACTGTGTCTGCACGTTGCCCTCCCCATCATTCTGCCTCCCGCAACGGCCCGAGATGGCCTGGCAGGCCTGGCTGCTCAGCCCCTTCCCATGATCCCTCTCTGTGCTTTGGTCTGAGTAATGCCACCTGCCCCGCCCTCAAGAGGCTGAGGCCCTTCCCTCAGCTGCCAGAGAGCCTGCGGGGGGCAGCCTCCACTAACACTGCCTTTCTCATGTCTGACATTTGCGTTCGAGACTTACAGTTCCTGTCTTTGCTGAAGTGACCACGTGCTCCTAGGTCCTGCCTACCTTCTTCATTTAGCACCTTCAACACGTTAATCAGTTACTTTAAATCTCCCGTCAGATACCTCGGGGTCCTGTCCTGAAGCTGTGTGTCTCTCCAGTGGCCAGCCAGGATTCAGGAGGGCACCGACTCCCCCAACTTGGGTGGCCTCGCCCACGTCTGCACATGGGCCCTAAAGTATTCCTAC
The DNA here is from genome assembly GCF_003265705.2 of Callorhinus ursinus. Lineage (NCBI taxonomy): Eukaryota > Metazoa > Chordata > Mammalia > Carnivora > Otariidae > Callorhinus > Callorhinus ursinus. Next base: position 280,791 of record NW_027397066.1, read on the forward strand.
CTCCCAGCACCCTCCCGAGGGTGATGCCACGGACGACATCTCCAAAGTGGGACACACGTACCTTTTGTGGGACGGCCAGATGCCCGGCGGGCAGCGCTTCATACTGAACATGTACACGGCAGCCTCCGCGGTGCTGAAGAGCCGGCAGAAGCACAGGAAGGAGCAGACGGCTACCGCAGACGCGGCTCTCCCGTCCTAGGACAAACGGCACCAGCCAGGCTCACACAGCCGCGGCTGGAGGAAGGCGGCTTCCTAATCACACACCTCCCTAGACAACAGCCACAGGGCCTCCCCCTGTCTTAAAACCTACTTGGGAACTTAGGAAAACACACCTGACAGAGAAACAATTCAGAGTCCACAAAGATTAGTAGAGGTTCCTAACAAACCCTCACTGTTGGGGCGCCTGGGTGGCTCAGTTGGTTGGGCGACTGCCGTCGGCTCAGGTCATGATCCTGGAGTCCCGGGATCGAGTCCCGCATCCGGCTCCCTGCTCGGCGGGGAGCCTGCTTCTCCCTCTGACCCTCATGCTCTATCTCATTCTCTCTCTCAAGTAAATAAATAAAATTAAAACAAACAAACAAACAAAAAAAAACACCTCACTGGGCAGGTGGGAAACTGGAAATAAGGCTTGTCCTCAGCCACAGTGAGGAGCAGAGACGGGGGTCCCATGAGTCAGAGTGGCCTCCGTGCCTGTTGAGGCTCATGTGCATGCTGCCTTGTGGGGAGAGAATGACCCGTGGGGACCCCCTGTGTTCTGTAAAGAGGAGTAGGGGGGACCACCTGTGCGGGCGGTCTTCCCCAAGAAGCGGTGGGGACCCACAGAAGGCGTGGGTCCCACAAGGCACAGGCAGCTGCTGCTCCCTCTGGGGTCTACCTTGAAGTGACAGGGGCCACGCCAGGGCAGCTAGGCCTAGGGTCACCGGCTCCAGACACCAGGGCAGAACCCACTCCTCACAGGACTTGCCACGAGTCCAAGTGTTAGGCCAGCGTGTCCCAAACAGACCCCCGCTCTCCAGCACAGGTGGTCCCACGTGCTGCCAGGGGCCTCACCCAGTATCGGACAAGGCCTGTGATTGTGTGGGGGACCCCAGCTGCCCCGCCAGCCTCCCTCCTCAGTGCCCCAGATCTCACTTCCGTTCCCTCAGCAGATTGTGAGCTTCCCCAGCGCGTGGGTTATTTTCCCTGGTTTCCGTTTTCTTCTCAGGTACCCCACCCCCAAGGTGAAGGGCAGGGATGGGGCAGCCTCACACTCACCACGCAGTGCACAACACAGACATTCTTGTGGTCTTGCCGGAGCCATGAATGCATGTTCCTGCAAACGCTGTACAGGCTGTGAAGGTTTGGGGCCCGCCTGGCCGCCCAGCCACACTCGGAGACCTGTGGGCAGAGGGCTTGGCTCAGCCTGGGTTCCCTTGCACCAGCTGGGGGTGCAGACACAGGGGATGGGGGGAGCCCCACCACGGGCACTGGCTCTGGACAGACGCCACCAGGCCCCCTGCTCCTGAGCTTCGTGCTCCAGGATGTGTACCAGGCTATGCAGACTTGGCAAAAAGACCGGAGAGTCTACCCTTTCCCATGCTTGGTTCAGTCCAAACACCATGAAAGTGTCTGTGTCCCACGTGGTCATTTACTAAGAAAATCACGTGGCCTCTCGCATCCTCACTGGTGAGGAGCAACAAGGCGCCCTAGATTTTAGCCATCTCCAGGGAACATACAGAAGCCCATCTGACTGTCTCCTCACGGGTCACGTTACAGAATCTTCCAGAGAAAGCCCCTGTCCCCACCGTGTGCTGCACGGGGGCCCCGTGTCGCCACACCCAAGGCCACCCCCCCACCCCCACCAGAGCCATGGGCTCCGCCTGCTACCACTGCTGCTGGGGAATGCCACACGTGGGTCTGCCACACGTGAGAGGCCAGCATCCAGGCCACCCACCCGGTTATGAAACTTGGAGGACCGGTACGTTCTCGGGGACAGGTTGTAGACCGCATAGTGTCCTGGGTGCTTGGAGTCCAGAAACAACCGTACGTCTTCTATGTTATTCTTGATAGCCGACTCCACACCTTCCGCTGGGAATGACATCACTGGAAGAGAGCAGCCCACGTCAGCCGCCACAGGGTGGTGGCACTTGGCCTCCGCAGCCTCACCAGCCACGGGCAGGACAGTCGGCCACCTGGGCCCCTGCTCATCTCCCCACAGCTGCTGACTGATCGGTATAATGGCCACCAGGATTGGACAGAACACAGACCTCGCCACCCCCACCAACCCTCTGGGATCTCCACACAGTGCTTTCTGGGACAGTGAGTTAAGCCAGAGAGCCTGATGCACGGCAGTCTCCCAGTGTCTGGATTCTGGTTTCGGTGTTTGGAGACCCAAGTTTTAAATGTGCTTTGCATCATTCCCCTCACGATCTCAGAGTTCCGGAAAGTTCCAGACCAGGGGGAGAAGGTGGGTCGATGGTGGCACTGTCCATGGCAGGGCCTGGAGATAGAAGGACAGGTGCCCCAGGCCACATCTTGGGCAAGTGAGTGGCTGCCCAAGGGGCGCCCTCTCCTTCCCCACCAGCCACAGCCTCTGGCCCTGCATCCCATGAGCCGTCCTCGGACAGGAAAGAATCTGAGGCACGTCCTTATGGTTAGTGGAGGCAAACGTACCAGCGATTCTGGATGTGATGTAAGATATGTCCAAATCTCCCTTTGCATAACTGGAATTAAAAAGAAGAGCCTCGGTTATTACAGGAAATTTCTACAGGTAAGTCACGAGAGCTTAAATGGAGCGAGTCGTGGAGAGGCTCAGGCTGCGGCTGATGGGAACGTCGTGTACGCGACTGAGCACCTTCAGCGTCACGCGTGCACGTCGAGAGTGGAGGTGGACGAGAAGTTATAAACTGGAAGTGATGGAGAGGCACAGACCCCGGCAAACTGCCTGCTAGTCTACTCTAAAGACATATGGCCACGGGAGCTGGCAACAAAAAACGGAAGACGGCACTCATGTCTGGCAAAAACTGAGTTTCAAGAGACACAGAAAGCATCGGAAGCAGACATGGCAGGGGTGTTGGAAGCACAGGACCAGGAACTTCAGCAGCTGTGACTAACATGCTAAAGGCTCTAACTGAGGGAGCACAGGGCAGACAAGAACAGACGGGCAGTGCGAACAGAGACAAAGGTTCCAAGAAAGATCAAAAAGAAATGCTGGAGATAAAAACACAGTAGCAGAAAGACAAGATGCCTCTGACGGGCTGATTACACGGAACACAACTCAGGAAAGAATCTCTGAGCTGGAAGATCGAGCAACAGAACCCTTGAAAAATGAAAAGCAAAGAGAACGAAGAGTGACAAAATCCAGAACAGAGTCTCCAAGGGTGTGGGACAGCCGCAAAAGTGTGCCGTACATGTGACAGGAACAAGAGACACAGAGAGGAAAACAGCAGAAATACGTGAGCTGATAATGACTGAGAATGTCCCCAAACTAACGTCAGACACCAGACCCTGGACCCAGGATGCTCAGAGAACACCAGGGAGGAGCCATCTCTTCAGAAACCATGCCAGCAAAAAGGGAGTAAAATACGTAATATGGAGAGAAAAAACCCACCCAGGAAAAACCTAGAATTCTGCACCCTGTGAAATTATCCTCCAAAAGTGAGGAGAAATAAAGACTTTGTCAGGCAAACATTGAGAGATTCTGTTGCCAGCAGAACTGCCTTGCAAGACGTGTTAAAAGAAGTTCTCCAGAAAGAAGGAAAACGCTCCGGTCAGAAACTCAGATCTACATAAAGAACAGAAGAACATCAAAGAGGAAGCGAAGGTTAAAAAAAAAAAACCCACCAACTTTTATTTTTCTTATTCTTAGCTGATTTGACAGATGCCAGTTTGTTCCGAATAATGGCAACGAGACATCTGACAAGCACGCTTATGCACACATTCTGCACTGACGATGCGAATGCCGGCACTGGGTACCAGTGGCGGGGAGCAGGGTCCCCGTGGTGTCCAGAGGGTTAGGGCTAGCGGTACAGGGGCTATTTGAAAGATTTGGATTAGCTGGAAATATGTACTGCAAACTCTGGAGCAACCAGTAAAAAAGTTAAAAAAAAAAAAAAAAAAAGAAGAAGAAATGTAACAGATAGGAAAGGAGAGACCAGGGGCTCCCATGAAAGGCTCAATCACGACCACAGAAGGCCAGGCAGAGCATAGGAAGTGGGGACAGACACGCTGGGCACCCACCCAGTGATGCATGTCCGTGGTCTGCACGCAACCCCTTACAAGACAGACACGGCGAGAGGAGATCAAGACTCCACTCTCCAATGTCTACAGAACACTACCGAAGCTGAGCATTTTTAATAGTTTATTCACCATCTGTCCTGTTAGCTGCCTCCGTGCCTGCTTCTTGTCTCCAAAACCTATTTCATGTAATAGATACCGTCCCTCTGGGAGTTTTATGATTCAAACACACTCTCAATCAGGGTCGTACTTTTTTAGAAACCTGAAAGAAGTGTGCCTTGATGGATAGAGGGTTTTTTAAATTACATTTACTAACCATTCGTTCCCATGGCTGGTACAGTTTTATTACATTTAAGAAATCTACCTCACTCTGGTGTCACAAGAATGCCCCTATTTTAATTTTCTCTAAAAAATTGCTGTTGATGGCATGCCTGGTTGGGCATCTGCCTTCGGCTCAGGTCGTGATCCCGGGGTCCTGGGATCGAGTCCCGCGTCGGGCTCCTTACTCAGCGGGGAGTCTGCTTCTCCCTCTCCCTCTGCTGCTCCCCCTGCTCGTGCTCTCTCTCTCAAAAAAAATCTTAAAAAAAATTGCTGTTGACAACGAGATCTTTTACCTACTAATCGGATGAATGTTCTTGGCCGTTACTGGATGAAGACCCAACTTTTATCTTCCCCACACAGATACCCATGGCCACAGCACCATTCATTAACCAGAATCCTAGGTTTCACTGGTTTTATACGAGTCCCACACAAGCAACCATTTCACCAAATGGGCACAGCACTCATGTCTGAAGAAAAGTGACATACAATGTGGTTCACTCCCAGCCTTATTTTTTTAATAGGCTGCTGGCAATTGTGGGTAACTTGTACACGAACTTTAAGATGAAAACCGACAGAAGCATCAGTATTTTTATTTACAGTGCAATGAATTTACAAATTGACTGATACCATCTTCAAAAATTAATTCTCCCAAACATAAACACGGTGTATTTCTCCACTCAAGTGGTCTAATGGGAAGGCTTTTGTCAGACTCAGCTAAGAGTGTGGGGCGCCTTCTGCACAACGCAGCCTGAGCAGCCGAGTCCGTCCCGCTGGCTCTGGCCGCAAGAGGCCCAGAGGCACCGCAAGCGGCCAGCCCAGGCTCGCCACCCCTCCCGCACGCCCGCCGCCCCACATGCCTATCCTCTGACTGCTGCTGGCAGGCATCCAGGAGGGCAGGAAAAGGAGCCCTTGGACCTGGGGATGCCTCTCTGCTGGAAGCCAGAGCCAGCCCTGCGCAGACCAACTGCCCTGAAATGATCATAACGTGAATGAAGTGCAACAGCATCCTAAAGTGACCATTCAGGCAACCTGACAAGTTGATTCTAGAATTCATTCCAAGAAGCTGATGTGTAAGAACAGCCGATGTTCTTGGGCAGGGTGGAAGGGGGCCCAGAGAAAGGACTGGAACGCTGCCTGGCTTGGCCATCAGCAGAGGGGCTGCTCTTCTCGGGGGAGACTGGGGCAAGGAAAATCCCCCAGAGTAAAAAATCCCCTAAATGGATTAAAAACACAAATGTAAAACAGTACAGCCATCAAAAAATTGTATTTACAACACATTTAAATAACTGTTTCGAAACACATTAAATGTGCTCAAACCTGGGCTATGAAGGACCCTGAACATGGAGGCCGACAGACCCGCTGTACTTTAACTAACGACCCCTGCAGCACGGGGGTGCCTGGGGACTCAGTCAGATGAGGGTCCGACTCCTGCTTTCGGCTCAGGCCACCACCTCAGGGTTGTGGGAGCGAGCCCTGCACTGGGCTCCGCGCTCAGCGGCGAGTCTGCTTGAGGTTCTCTCTCTCCCTTTGCTCCTCCCCACCTCCCACGGTCTCGCACACACGTGCTAATAAAACAAAAAGAATCCACTGGAGAGCAAAACAAACAAGATGAGCAACACATAAAGTGTTTGTCAATATTTACTTTCTTCACAGAAAGAACTGATACACATAATACAGTATAATGTTGGTAAAACAAAAACAGAAACTCAGAAAAAAAGCAAAGGATTAGAACGTGTAGGCCAGAGGAAGCGAAACACCCGTGGCCAGAGGTGCACATCCACAGGCCCTGGCCATCCTACCCCGCGTAGGGTATGGTCAGAACGATGTGCACAGTCAGGAACTCAGGGCACCCGGTCGCTCTGGCTCCAGGATGTGTGCGAGGGGTGTGCACACATACACGAGGAAGCAATGAGACCACACGTGCAGGCTCAGGCCGCTGAGGCCCTGGCTTCCAGACATGGGCTCTCACACACAGGCTGCCGGGCCTGGGCCTCCTCCAAGGACAGGCCTCCCAGGACTCCTGGGTCCACAAACCCTACCGTGAGGGCTCTGCCTGCACCAAAGAGGGCTCTTCAGTGACCAAGGCCATCCCCCACCAAGGCCTCCCCTGGGCCCTCCTGTGGCACGTTGAGCCTTGGGGTCACCCCAGACCCTCAGAGGACCTGAAGCTCACCACCCAGGACTGCATCTGGGGGACTCCTTCCGTGAGCACAGCCAGGGGGCCTGACAAGGGGCAGAGGTGTGCCTGGCCCTCCACACCACGGCTGCCAGGCACTTGCCAGGCACTCGTGGTCATGAGCATGAATGTCATGGCTGAGACAAGGGCTAGGACCCATGCCTTCTGCCATTCCCTGTCCAACGCGCCGCTTTTGTTCGTGGGCTGGCTAAACAAAGCACCAGCAAGGGTTCTGGGTAGACTCACTGTGAACCGGAGTCTGTCAGTACCTCAGATGTTTCCCCTCCAGCCTGGATGCTTCTGAGTCTCAGACATGCTCTCTGAATCACATTTTAAGCATGAACCTTGGACAAAAGACAGTTACGCAAGCCTAACCATATACCCGCAGAGAAGCTTGCCGGGCTGGTCCTCGGCTATGGCACGGTGATCTCGGGAGGATCCTCACTGTTCCCAGAACTGGTAAGAATGGCCTCCTCTGCCTGGACTGCTTGCACCAAGATGTGGTTTATGCTCAGGCCTGCTTTCCCTCGAGAGTCTGGAGCCTGGTGCATGCCAGGCAGAGGGTGCCTGTGACCAGCCGAACACAAACCCTGGGTGCTGGGTGTCTGGGGGCTTCCCTGGATGACCACACATCACATGTGCCGTAGTGGCTTGGGCTGGAAATCACACGCATCCCACGTGACTCCACGGGGTGGGGAGGACTCGGGAAGCCGTGCTGGATTCCCCCAGGCTCTGCACCACACGCCCTTTCCCAGGACCCTGAGGCAAGAACCAGGTCTTGAGTGTCCTCCAGCAAACTTCCAAGCCGGGGGTGGGCTTGGGACCCTGACACATATCCTTTTGCTCTTGTTCTAGAAACTTCGATCCTGACGACACCAGGGGACGGCCCTGGTCTACCCTCATCTACGCTTTGATCTCAACGTCACGCTAGGACGATACGCAGCGTCATTCCCGCCCTAAGGCGCATCCAATGGTGTCTGCAGGCCACCACGCCCGAGTCACCAGCGGAATTCTGCTTGCGCTGCCAGACTGATGTGCGCTGTTAGGGTCATTTCTTCCCATTAATATCCCATTTGCAGTGTAAGATAGTCGCACAAACCCAGAGTCAGCCACGAAGTCAACTAAATCCGGGAGCACACCAACACTGTCTGCACCCTCACAAAAGACAACTTCACATTCTTTTGTTCACTGAAACTGTGTTCAAGAGCTTGAACAGACGGGCCAGCATCCAGCCCTTCCCTCCAGCCCTGTGGGGGCTCCAGCATCTCAGCCACATGGGAGGCCACGAGCACCCCTCCTCCACACCCACCCCAGGGCTGGCAGCTGAGGCCTCAGACAACGTCCATGTGGCCGCGGCCTGGCGTCTGCTCTCCCCGAGTCTCGCTGAGAAGGCCTGAAATGCTGGGCCCACCTGAGAGACCCAAGGAAAAAGGGGGTCCACGCCCAGTCGGTGTGTGTGTTCCCGAGGGGAGGGCTGAGTAGCTTCCTGCATGTCCCAGAACCCCCTGCTTGTCATCCCCAGGGAGCTGCAACTCCACAGCCCTCTGGTCCCAGGAGACCCCTGCAACATCCCTTGCTGGGAGAAGGGGCAGGACAGACCTGCAGCTGGCACACAGTGCAGGGGACGGCAGCCTGTGGGCTGAACCACACGGAGTGGCCCACGACCCAGCACCATGACGCGACGTCACCTGTCGTCAGACGCACGGGTGGAAAAGCACACCAGCAGGCAGCTGAGTCTCAGAGTCACCGGCAGTCCCACCTGTCCTGTCCAGGCCGGCGGCCCGACCCTCCTGCCTCCATAAGCAGAACACGAGCCACAGCCCGTCGGATTATGCCCGACTCCGGGCACAGGACTCTGGAGAACCCGCAACAGAAGCGCGCAGACCTTCCTTTGACAAGGTGTGGCCTGTGATGTCACGGAGGCTCGTGGAGGTGCGAACGGATGCCCCGTCTGCTGAGACATCCAGGGGAAACCCAGTTTCTTCTCATTCCACAAAGTCACATCAGGTAAGAGCACAGGGCGCTGCGCTGCCCCCCCACGCACGCGCACACACACACGCCCCCCCACACGCACGCGCGCCCACATGCGTGTGCCCAACGTGCCCCCCACATGTGCACGCCCCCCACGTGCGCCCACACACACGTGTGCGCCCACACATGTGCCCCCCCACGCGTGCACACACTCACGCCACGTGCGCAGGACCTAACCTGTGTCAACGGCGCACACACAGCGCAGTGGCCGTCGCACAGAACAGGGAACACAAGGCCAAGCGGCCCTCACGTGACCCCCGGGGACCACGGGGGAGCCACCGCTTGACCCCAGGCAGCCCTCACGCTGTCAAGGCCCACGGTAACCACGGGGGACCAACTGCTTGACCCCAAGCAGCCCTCACGCTGTCAGAGACCCCCGGTAACCACGGGGGACCGACCACTTGACCCCAAGCAGCCCTCACGCTGTCAGAGACCCCCGGTGACCACGGGGGACCGACCGTTTGACCCCGGAACTGAGATTCATGGACCCAACACCCACGAACCAGCCCCTAAAACTGTCAAACAGCGAGGGAGCGCCTACGGACGTGGACGTGGACGTCCCTGAGCTGGCCCAGGCCTGGGTCCGTGCTGGAGACCTGTGCCCGGGAGGGCTCAGCGTCACCCTGCTTGCTGCTCCTGCAGAGCTCCACAGTCAGAGCCGAGGGGCCTCCAGAGAACCCAGCAAATGCAGGTTGCACATTCTGGCCAAGGAGCCACAGGCCAGCATCCAGCACGACAGGACTGTGCTCCCCTGAACAACGCGCTCATAAAGTGACTTTAGCCACAGCCACACGCTCAAGCCCACCCAGCCCAAGTACTTCAGTGTTTTAACTCAGCGGGCTGCACTCGTGAGGCGTCCCTGGGCGCCCCCACTGTCCCACTCACTCCACACCACAGAGCACAAACCACACAAACATGAGGTGTGTCGTCACAGTGCAAGGGAGACATTGAGGTCTGGGTGGGGGGGGCTCACGGTCTCCGTGGAAAAGGCCCCCCTGGGGGAGAGAGGGACACAGTCCCGCGGCTTCAGGCGCTCCCATGTGGCCCAGTGCCAGCCACGGCCGGGGTGGAAATGAGCGGCCACCTCCATCACAGAGCGCAGAACCCCCCCCGCCGCCCCAGGGTCTGTGGGCCCAACGGCAGAGCCCGTGCAGACGGGGCATGCACACTTACCAACAGCCTCGAGTGTGGGTCCTACCAGGTCTGGAGAGGGAACAGCCCAAGGGTCGGGAAATCCCCACTACGAAGAGCCCACGTGCTGTCACCTAGAAGCTACACCCTCACTCACTTGGCAACGGACTGGATGACCTTGGAGGAGGTGTCCTTGATGTTTGTGAAGAGGCGCTCAGTGCCCCCCCGCAGGATGTCCAGGAGTCCGCCATAGGGCTGGTCGTACTCGGCAAGTGCCAGGCCTGAAAGCAGAGACAAGTCTCAGACCAGGGCACAGCCTGGGGCCAGCTCCCATGGGGACACGAGCCGAGAAGCAGAACCAGCAAGGAGCGCCGCTTCCTGTCGGCCCCAACTGTCAGCACACCACGTCCAGGCGCAGAGATGAAACCAGCAACCGCCGCGTGAGCCTGACGGGCAGCACCACCTGAGTGCCCAGCCAGTGGTTCCCTCGAGGGCAGAACCTGGGCACCGTGAAGAAGAGCTGGACCCTCTGGGCACACACAGCCCTCCGTTCCCATCTCCAGGACGTCACCCCAACCCACTGCTAGCATGTACTGGACGCCAGCTGGGAGGCCGCCGTCACACCAACTCATGCTGAGGAAACCAGCAAAGGGGAGGCAGCCTCCAGCTCTGAGGCAAGGGCACATGCGTGGATGCGGAAGCCGTTGACACCTGGAGAAGGAAAGGGTGGGGAAGGACATGCAGGGAGAACACAGAGCGGGCCGTGCAGCGGGGAGGCCTGCTCAGCTCCAAGCCAGGCACAGAAAGGCCACATGGCTGGACCTCGGGCACGCCTGGGGCAGAAATTGGTCGTTCTCGGGGGCAGGGCTGCCAGAACGGAGCCGGACTCCACACAGGCAGCTGCAGACACGCTGCCTGGATGTGAACAGAGCAGCAACAGATGCAGGGCCCCCAGGGGGCGGTCGTCAAGGGGGCTCTGGTGGGAGAAGCCGGCGTGAACAGAGATCAGCACGATCCACAGGCTGCATGGGGGTCGTCTGCCAGGACCCCCCGCAGCCTCCATGTGGCACGGTCTTATCCCGGTGCCTCGGGAACCTCCCCCATGGCAGGCGAGGCGCCGCACACACGGGACGTTCAGGGGGGCGTCCAGGGCCCACAGTGCATGGACATGGAGTGTCCAGGACACGGGAGAGCTGAAGGAGCCAGGACCTGGATTCCCACCGCAAACACTGAGAGCTGGGGGATAAGCACCGGGGCACGTGGCAGAAGGCTTCCAGAACTTTCCCAGGCACAGCCACACACAGCTCAGGCTGAGGGCTCCCCTGGGGACACCGTTCCACCATGCCAGTGCCGGGGACCCGACCCATCCCGATACACACCGGCCAAGAGCACGAACTGCTCACCAAATGTGACGGGAGTTGTGATGAAAACCACCGGCCCCACCACCCCAGGGCCTGGGCCTCCCGGTCAAAACCCCCACGTGGAGCCCTCCAGCCCCCCAGTTCCCATCATGGCCACTCTTTGCCCCACACACCCTCCTTCTAATGTGCTTGCCCTCCTGGTCACTGCCCTTCGACGCGTGCCCTCATCCACCCAGGCCACGGGCCACGCCGACAAGTGACTGACGGAGGGCCCCCAGGCCTCCGCGGGGCTGGAGACCAGCCACCCAAAGGGGTGGCCAGCAATACCTGTGTGGCCACCCCTGGTTGTCCCTCCATGCTGCAGAGGGCCAGTGCTGTCCTGACAGTAGAGAGAGAGGACAGCTGATGCTCATGCTCTTCCCCAGCTCCCCGTGGCCCAGTGTGCCAGTCCCACTGAGTGCTGGCAGCCCAAGGCAATCCAAACCTGAGGGTGATCCTAGTGACCACAAACGTGTAGCCCGTCTCTTGCTGTCAGGCCAAAAGCCTTGGGAGAGCAGGATCTGGGTGCCCTGTGCACAGCAGGGACAGGGTAACCACAGGGGACAAACGGTGGGCACGAGGGAGGGGGTACTCACCTCCACTGTAACCACCACTGCTGGAGCCCCCAGGAGGGGGTGGCCCTCGGGACGGGACTGCATTGCCATAACCTCCGTTCTGCTCTAAGAGCTGCATTGATTCAAAATGCAAACAGTCAACCTCCACAGACGCAGAAAACCTCACGGACAGTGGCACACGGTGAGCCCCAGGCACGTCCGCTACCAGGTCAACCCGCCTCTACCTGACTTACTATGAAAGCCAAGGGAAGAACCTCCCAGACCCTGAACAGCCCACCTGAACCAAAACACAGACCACGCCAACAAGGGATCTGCACACATGCTCTTCCGCACACAAGCCTCGTAACACAGAGGGAGCAGCTGTAACTCTGCCCCTTGGTGCAAGTGCTCACACCCCACCGCGTGCCAGGCTCTGCAGTGACTGAGGACCGCGGGGGCGTGGGAACAGCAGACCCTCGGGGTGACACATCTGCGCCCTCAGTCAGCTGGTGCCCTCTGGCTGCCACAGAAGCAAGGCGGGGGGGGGGGCTGTGTCTGTCACGAGCTGAGCCCAAGGCCAGTGCCGGCTGGGGCCTTGACCCCTAAGCCTGCTAAGAGATGCTTGGAGCCCCTGGGCAAGGTGCACAGCCCAACTGTGTGACGTCAGGACAGGGCCGGAAGCCCCACCAGGGGCCGGTCTCAGCCCTCCTCAGCTTCCACGCTTACTCATAAGTTACCTGGCAGCACGCCTTAGGATTTCTGGTGGGGTTGTACAAGCTAGTACCACTGAGGTAAAGTTTTACTACAGCAAGCTCAGGAAAGAAGGTATATGAGCCGTCACTTCTCCTGAACGTGATGAAGCCTTGTCTGTCTCTGTGACCTGCTAGGTAGTCAACGCTCATCTCCTACAAATCCGTATAAACAACGCCCATGCCCACTAAGTGTTAGGCGGCACGTGTCTGTTAGACCGGCCAGATCTTCTCTTTGCAGTTTCTCTATTTGCTTTACTGACTTCTGGAAGAAACAGAACGTCCCCCACCGGGACCCTACGCTTCCCATGACTCCCTGTGAGCCCTAACGAACGGTGCTCAGTACCTCTGTGGCTGTCATGAAAGATGTGTAGGTGGTACTTGTTTTTGTTTTTTTTTTTAAATTCTGTTTCCATAACCTCCTATTTAACAACACGGTGCACCTATTCATACGGCCCTACTCCTGGGTTTCAGACTCCATTCCTGTTTTCTCTCTCTGGGGGCCTGGTCTGCTGCACTGTGGCAGGCTGCCTTCTGCACACTCAGCCCCGCACGGCCCAGAGAAGAACCCTAAGGGGTCTAACGTTTGCACACACAGGTCCCAGGTCCCAGAAGCACTGGGGTCAGAACACTCACAGCAGCCCACCCACCGGGGCTGCGTCCGTCCCGCAGCACCTCTGCCCAGCCCGCTCCCGGTGAGCTCCTGGTGGTGTACACGCGGGCCGGCCGGCCCACAGACCAGACAGCTCCCCACACCACCAGCCCACCCTCTGCCAAGTCTCGGGGAGCATACATCTTCTGTGGGGGACCACATGAGGGGTTCTCTCTGAAGCGGACCCACTGTCCCACCCCCATGCCCTCCCATGGCTTCCTCTTCCTCAGCCCAGTGTGACAAGCCTCCCTGACACGTCAGGTCCTTATTTCAGCCTTCCTGCCTGGGCCCCCAGGCCTGGGAACAGGCCCGTGTGAGACGTGCCAAACATCATCCACCAGAGCCGCACACCCAGTTTGCTGCCCTTGCCCCTGTGACCCCACAGGGCAGCAAACCTCTCGTCAGCTGGGACGCTCCCTCAGGGAACTCAGATTGCCCTGGGCTGTGGGCGCGCCAGGGCACTTGTGAGCCTCGTCAGGAGCCGTGTCTCCTGCCCCAGAGCAGGCGGGGCAGAATTAGAATTAGGACTGTCCTGACCACACCATCATGGGCAACACCTGGCAAGGCCCCTACCTCAGTGATGGGAGACTTGGGGTTCACGTTCCTGGCGGCCGCGATCTCCTGGAGCTGGTTGACCAGTTCTGTGATGGACAGCCGCTCCTCGGGGTTGACCTTCAGCGTGGCGCCTAGGGCAGAGGCAGGAGAGCTCGGGCCAGGGTCTGGGAACAGCAGTGCCCACTCTCCCCAAGCTCACCAACCCCAGAAGCCCCTCGGTTCACTCATACCACTGTTCACTCATACCAAGTTACAAGTGAATGAGTGAAATACGACACAGGGAGCAAGCCCCAAAACGGCACAAAGTTACCATGAACGGGCCCATTCAGAGCACTGAGAATTCACGTGGGGGCTGGGTGCTGGGAAAAGCCCCCATTGGGGGGTTGCCACACGGCCACGAGAGACAGGACAGACGGTCCCGAGAAGTGACAAAAGGCGTGTCCTTCGAGGTCCCTGCACGTGGGACTTACGGATGAGGTCATGGAACACCGAGTACCGGGTGTCATTAGGGGGGATCGAGAACTTCCCGTTGACTATTCGAAGTTTTGCTCCGTCTTCAAAAGGATGCTGCCGGAAGCACAGCAGGTACAAGATGCAGCCCAGGGCCTGTGGGGAGGGCAGACGTGAGGGGGGCATAGGGGGTGAGGCGGGGGCAGAGAGGTCGGGGCGGGGCGAGGCGGAGGTGAGGGGGTCTGGATCCACATCCCAGGATACTCAGGACCAAGTCAGCCTGTGTAAGCCGGAGCCACACCCTGGTCTGAGTTACAGGCGGCCAGAGAGTGGCGGCCGGTGTTCCCCGCACATCCAGCCCACTTCCCACCCTCCTTAGGCACGAGCTTCTGAGGTCTGAGTTGTGGACAAACAACAGTCTCTTATTTTCCCGCTGAACCAGAAAGTTCCACACGCCAGCATCTGGGGCCTGGCGGCGCTGCTGCCAGGAACGCAGGAAGCTGCAGCAGGAACGCAGGAAGCAAATCTGCGGGCCCGTGGGCGACGTGCCCTCCCACTGCTGCTTCTCCCTGGAGCGTCGGACGACGGGGATGCGTCGGACCACCTGGGCAGCAGCGCCCGCGCACATCTCTCTCTCATCAGTGAAGAGTGCCCAGGGGAGGCCAAGCCCTCAGCACCCAAGGCCGCTTCCCCGTCCAACTCGGTGTGCACGCGTGCATGTCCGCCGGCCCAGACGTGCTGAGGCCACCTATTTGGGGTCAGCCAACGTACGGAAAGAAGACACCACGGGCTGCCGCTATCATGAAAAAAGGCTCCAGCACGCACATCCCACCAACTCTCACACTTCAAACTGCTATCAGCACCACCTGCGCTCGGGATGGAGATTCTCACATCCACAGCGGGGTCCGCTGGAAGCTGGCCCCAGAGGCCTGAAGTCTGGGCCCTCAAGGGCGGCCCGGCTCTGAGGTGTTGCTGTCCCTGCTCTTAGAGAGGCCAGGTAGGGGGCAGGATGCCTCAGCGTAGGTAGGGGCAGCCCCGGGCCACTCAGTGCGGCTCTCCCCAAGTTCTGCACTCTGACGCTGGACCCCAGGAGGGACACAGCCAGACACACCACGCAGGGACTGCCACAGGGTTTCAGAAAGGTGAAGGGAGCAGGGTCACCTAGGCATCAAGGCCTGGCCCTCACTGGCCAGCACCAGACCGACACAGAGCTGAAAGACTGAGGTGGCCAGTCCGGCTGCATGAGCGCCCCGGCCTCTCTGAAGGGGCTCCGGCCAGCAGAGCAGATGTCTGTGGGTCCGGAGGGGGCTCAGGTCCAAGCCTGCAGGCAGCAGATCTGTCACACACACAGTGTCCCAGACACAGCGTCCTGGAGGGCCCTGTGGGACTCCGCTGTACACCCACACCCCCCCCAACTTTATTCAGTGTGTCTCTGCTAACGGCAGTCACAAGTGACTCTTGAAAACGACCAGAGGCGAAAACGAAGGAAGGAGGGACACCGAAGGGAAGTGAGCAGAGTGGGCAGGCAGGAAGCTGTGCCCGAGGGCCTCCCGCGTGCTCACAGGCAGGGCTGCCCAGGCACCACGGCGGCGTGGCCTCACCCAGATGTCCTGCTTCTCGCCGATCGGGAAGTTCGAGTACAAGTCCACGATTTCTGGCGTCCTGTACATGGGTGTGGTGTTCCTGGTGATCTGAAGAACAGACACACACGTTTCAGAGCAAAGGCCACACACGAGCACTGCTTCTTACTTTGCATCGATGCCGTGCCCCTTTCCAGAACACGCTGTGGGATGTTCACCAATGACATTCATTACATCCCAGTGTCCCATGACGATGGCCGGCCGCTCACCGCCCTCCTCACCCCCGCTGCTGCCTGCGCCCTGGCGCCCAATGCTCCCTGAAGTGGCCGCGCCGAGCACTCACTGCGGGCATCCTAGCTGTCTGGGCCTGCGGGAAGTCTGGCCCAGAGCCGTGGGGTGGGTCACACGCATGTGCAAGAGGAAGTGCTGTTCTACAAGAAGCTTCCTGACAAGTTCTTACAGAAGCACCTTCTCTAGCAGGAGCAAGAACTAAACCAAATTCACCTGGTTGGTTCAGGTGTTTACATTAAGGACGCTGACACGCGTGCATACAGGGTGGGACGTGTGACGGACGAGAGAGAGGCTGGTGGCACAGCACGGCACAGGGCCACACGCCCAGGGGAGAACGGAGTCTCCATTCATAGTAAGCACCAGCACCAACCACACACCACAGACGCCACAACCAAGACCTCAGCGGGACACGTGGAAAGGGTAACAAGCCATTCTCCACCCAAAGGTCTGCTCCTCAAGGGCAAGCCTCTGCAGAGGCCGGCCACAGTGGGGGTGAGTGCACGTGAGTCCTGTGGCCGATACAGGGCTCCCACGCACGGTGTGTCACTCCTGCAGCTCCTCAGGGATAAATGGGAACATGATCAAAGTGGATGAAGGCCTCGAGCAGGCCATTCCCGAAAACCACACTCCTGCACTCAGGCAGGAGTCACCCAGAACACCAGGAGGGAGGTGAAGCTGGGGGCGCCATACAGCCCAGATATGGGGTGACAGGGGCATCCACACGGGAGAAGTCACCCAGCGGCTCGCTTATGACTCTGCTGTTGTGCACGTCTGATAAGCTTCCGTTAAAACGTCCAATTTTATTAGCTGGATATAGTCACAGACCCAGCCACTGCTCGTCCAGGCGCACCCCCGGAAGATACACACACGAGAACCCACACGCAGGCTGCCGTCTCTAACTCTGCAGACGGCACCACACTAGACACAGCCTGACCGTGAGCACAAGGCACTGGCCAAAGGGCATAGGGTCGCACCGTGGAGGGACCTGCACCCACGGCCCCAGCAGAGACCACGAAGGAGAAAAAGCAGAGAGAACCAGAAGAGCGTGTGCAGAGCGAGAGGGATGGGGACCTGGGAGCGCACACCCATGTGCTCATCCCTGCAGAAGAAACGCAGGAGGACACAGAGGAAAGTGGGTGGCGACGGGGAAGCACTCCGCATCCAGCTCAATTCTTCTGGAAACCTGTAACTGCTCAATAATCAAAAAATAAAATTAAAAAAAGACACACCCAAATATATTTCAAATGAGTACCAAAAGCACTTGGAAGGAGAGAACCGAATCCAAGGAACCTGGTCTGGGCTGCGGGGGGAGGGGGGGAAGGGGGCACGCCGGAACCGCACATGAACCCTGAGTTCCTGCCAGGAGAGGCGTGTTCTCTAGGGTTGCTGCAAGTCTTGCACGTGCAGCAGAACGATGAGTGGACGCACGCGGGATGCTGCTGCTGGGCCATGCGCCAGGAAAGAGGGACACACAGATGTGGGGTGGGGGCAGACGCCCACGGGACAGGCCGGCGTAGGTGCGTGACTTCCCACACAAGGACACGCGTGTAGCTACACACGCACATGCCCACACGCCCAGAGCTTGGCCCCAACTCAGGGGTGGCAGCTCTCCTCTGACGAACACAGATGCCAGGGCTCCAAGGACAGGCACCTGCTGATCTCAGAACACCCTGATGCTCCAGAAAGCAGACGAACGTGCCAAAATGAGGGAAGCGTGGCAAAGGACACAGGACCAAGGGGAAGCAAATCCGGGGCATTCTGGCACCACAGTAACTGAGGACTCACTATGAACCATGGAAAAAATGGCAGCCACAAATCCTCCCAAACGGTCAGCACATGCGGGGTGGGGGGCTCCTGCCATGGCGGTGTGGTGTGTGGTACGAGCCACACCGCTGCGGTGGGAGGAGATGCAGGGCGGAGAAGCACAGCAAGGACCCCCGCCCCCGCAGCTGGAAGACGGAAGGGACCATCACCCAAGAGAGGGGTGCACGGGACACAGCGGGTGGTCGCACACCTCCGAGGATCTACTGAAGTCAGCGAATGGGGCAGGACTCAGGGCCCAGGAGGAGGTTACTGAACCAACCACCTGGCACACGGGGACCAAGGAACCCCTTCCACGCTACTGCACCACTACTCTGCAAAGCACCTTAAGGAGAACATTCACACGTCTGTGCTTTGCTGGGAACGGCTGTCTTATAAATGTTCTCACACTCAAGTGGGAATGCGCTGGTTTGGGGTAATCGGACACGTCTCGGATTTAGTAATGGAGTGTGAGGGGAGGACAGACCCCTTCCCTCAAGCACAGTCCGTCTAGAACAGCCAGCAGCCCAGGAGCACCTGTGTTCTGACCCGACACCCTGGTCTGCGGCCTGCAGTAGACAGTGACAGACTCCAAGAGAAGCATACAGGCGCTCTGTGCAGATGTGGCCCCAGGCGAGCTTCTGCTGGGACGGGTCCTGAGGGGCCGAGCGGGTGGCCCGCTGGCTCAACTCCTGTCCCTCAGGCTCCTTCCCAGCAGGCTTGCCTTCACGCCCCTGCGGAGCGTGGCCTCACCACCTCCCCGACCTCGTCGTCATTCCTTGGGGTTCCCAGTGTCCTATGTTCTGTCCGCGTGGGCAGTTTCTGTAAGCTGCTCATCAAAGTATAAGCCGCTGGGAGAGTGCCCGCAGGGTGCCCAGATGAAGGCCCGCCATGGAGCCCTCCCAGTGCCTCCCCACAGCCATGCCTGCTCAGGGCACACTCACCAATCTCCTCTGGGGTCTCCTGCAGGAGCCTGTGAGGTGTAACTAACTGATAAACATTTTTTTAAATAGCCTTACTTGGGATGGTGACAAAATTCTGTGGAAGGACAGTGGGACAGCCGAACGACGATGAATGTACTTGATACGCTGGAACGTGCACTTAACAGTGGTTAAGACAGCAAGTTTTACGATACACGTCCTCTACCCCAATACGAAAAAAACGCAGTAAAAGAAAAAGCCGTAAGAGGCAGTTATGGGATGAGAGGAGTGACGCAGACACAACATAACCCTCAAATTCAGTGTTTCCTGGCCCAAAGACGGGCCTGGGAGGCGAATGCCAGGGTCCAACTTGCCGGTCCTCACGGGGCACGCACCCACCCCGCTCACCTCATCTTCTACCAGGGCCCGCCGCTGGGCGCTCCAGCTGTAGTCAGGGTAATGTGAAATGGTCGTGGCACTGCCAAAGTCACAGAGCTTGATGGTCCCCTGGTTACTGAGCAACAAGTTTTCCACCTGCAGAATTCCAGAAGACAGTCCTTATGACCTTGGGGTGCAGAGACCCAGGCCCAGGCAGTGCTGAAGAGACACGACAGGACTCCCCAGATGCAGTGAGGAGCCTTCCACAAACGGGAAACACAGCATCTTAACTTCTTGCTGATCCCAGTCAGTACATGTACCTTTAAAAACAGAAAACTCAGAAAAATAAAAGGAAAAAATTTAAAATCAACCACAAATCAAAGGTAACTCCACTCGATAATATAAGATATACAAAGAACCTTTAAAAAAGTCAGTTAAAAGATGAAAAACATTAACATGCCATTTCAAAATCATCAAGTATATCAAGAATCTAAAAAAAAATCGAACAAAAGAGATACAAAACACCCCCCTTCAGGAAACTAAAATTGAGATAAACTCTTAAAATCCAAAAGAGACGAGGAACTGGACCATGTTCTTAACACGACAGGCACAGATCTGCCCGGGTCACCCCAGGGCAGGTCCCTAGACTACGGGCCAGGAGCTGGCTCCAGCCACTGCCCACGCACCTCGGTGGTTAGGGAAACTAACCTTTCATGACACGGGTCCCCGGGCAGCTTGACCGGTGTGGCCACGCCTGCCCACTCGTGGGGCCTCCTGCTCTGCTATTCAGCAGGGCTGGCATGCAAAGCTAACAGGTTGAAAGCCTGGCCTTTTACAGGAAAAGTCTGTCAATTCACACTCTGGGGGACAATCAAGGCAATTCCAACCAGATTCCGGAAAAGTTTTGGGTGGAACCTGACAAACCAATTCAAAGATTCATGTGGAGAAACAAAAAGCCCCAAAGAGCCACGTGATCCCTGAGAAGCCCCATTAAAGAAGGCAGAGGGCCAGAGGGACCAGGACCCACAGCCCCACAGGACACCCGCTGAGTGCCATGCCCATGCGAGGCGGCGCCGAGGGACCCAGGCACGGGACAGCCATCCACGCAAGGTGCTGGGAGAGCCGGACGGCTGCCCACAACCTGCCCCTGCATGCAAAGGCGGACTCCAGGTCTCTCCAGGACAACATGCCTGGAGGATGACAACTCAGCAAGACACAGAAGCTCCACATAAAACGAGGAGCACCCAATCAAAGATCCTTGCTACCCAGAGTGATGACACCAGCCACAGCGTGACCAGCACGGGGCTCCAAGAAACCCAAAAGGAAGCGACACCTCAGAGAAAAATTAGGCAAACTCTTCCACAGGTACCTCCCCAAAGAGAAAATCCAAACTCCGACACACTTGAAAAGAAGCTCGTTAATGGAAAGAAAATCCAGCTAAAATCCGTGAGCCACATCCACACCATCTGCCAACACCCAGGGTCGTTGGCAAAGTGCAGGCACAGGGGCCTCCACACACTGCCAGTGGGAACGTCCCACGGAGGGTGCAAGCACCCTTCCACCGGCCAAAGCATGGACAAGAGTAACTCAGGAAGCAGGTGTCAACCAAGTGCACAAGCTCTCACAACACACACTCTACCGAGTGTGGGCCACACAACATGGCCAGACCTTAGAGCCGTAAGGCTGAGCAAACAGCCGGACAGGAGCACGACGCTCCATGGCCTGCACTGTTGGACAGAGCCATGCACAGGAGCAAAACAAGGAGGAGGAGACGTGTCTCCACGGCCTCTGTCATCCCCCGTGTCGTACCTGCCCCTCCACAGAGCGCCATCGACAACTTCCTCAGACAAGCCCTGGAGACTGGCCCCCTGGCGAACACGGGGCACTGAGAAGACAAGGGATGTCCAAACCAGGCAAACTTCACCAATACTGATTCTTTACTAATTTCACCCTCGCAGAGCTCCCGCCCCTTAAAACAACCACGGACACACCAGCACAAGTGTTAACATGCAAACCAGGAGTCTTGATGCCACAGGAAAACCCACCAGCCACCTGGTCGACTAAGGAGGGCCCGTCCAGACAGCAGGGAAGGGATGGCTGGCGTGCAGGGCTGCCACTGCCCAGGTGCCCTCAGGACAGTGGTTCCTGATCCCCAGACTTCTGCAACAGTGTGGGGGGGGGGGACGGACAGACCTGCCAACCTCTCGGGTTCGAGGGACAAAAGGAAAAGATGAGGCTTGTCCAAAGTTCAGGTCTAAACAACAGGGCGCCAGTGTCTCCCCAGGCACACGGGAGAACCACCCCCCCGCCGGCTCCAAGGAGGGGAGGGCGCTGTTCCAGGCCCACCAGGTCAGAGGCACATCACACTTGAGGGAAAATCTGGGAAAGCTGGCCACAGACTGGACCAGAAACGATATTAAGGGATCAGAAGGTTCTTCAGCAAACACAACCTGCTCCCTCAAGACATGGTCAGAAGCAGGGTGTGAGCTTCGTGGATACCCGGCAAGTTTCCCCAAGTCTTGACTTTTCCAAAGACACAACGGGAAATAAAAAGGAGACCATAAACCAGGAGAAGGCACCTGCAGCACATACAACGTGGAAAGGCCACTGGAAGAACCGAGCAGTTCCTGCTGATCAAAAACAACCTGTTGGACGGAAAACAGGAAAAAAAGGGCAAAAAACATGCATGTTGAAGAAGAAGATACTGACTACGAACACAGCAAAAACCGTTCCATTTCATTAAGGGTCCGGAAAAGGGAAAAATCAAGACCAGGCTGCCACTTCCCCAGCGGGCAGTTCCAAGTACGGCGGCCTGTGGGCACCTTGCTGTGGCACTGAGGGAAAGCCGCCTGAGGCCAGCGCAGGCGCCCTGCAGAGCCTCTGCCCACAGACGGATCGTCGAGGGGCAAGGGCACAGACCACCCAGAGGAGAAGCAGTCCCCCTCCTGGGCCAGAGGGTGCAAGGAAGGGAGCCGAGAGCATCCCAGAGCCGGCAGAAGGGCAGGGGGGTGGGGTGACGGGCACACAGGCAGCATGAAGCCCCAGGCCCAGGAGACCCCAAAGCTGAATGATACGGAAGAGTGCTCAGCACTGCTTCGATGGAGAAGCTTCCAGAAAACTGCTTTGCCGTTAAGAAGCAACTGCATCCCTCTTTTGGAAAAGCCATCGCAGACCTCAGTGCCGGCAGGCTGGACACCCTGGCTGGGGGCAGGGGTGCAGCCCGCAGGACGGGCAGGAGGCGGTACCTTGAGGTCTCTATGGATGATGGGCGGTTTCTGTCTGTGCATGTGCTGCACCGCCCTGCACGTCTGATAGAATATCTTCAGGACAGTATCGCACGAGAGCGGGCCTCTAGGTTCCATTTTCTTTAAAAATTCCACCAGCTGCCCTAAAAGAGACCATTAGATTCACATCACCGTGGAGCTATAAATGCTGCCCCCCAAACCCACCGCGGCGTCCACCGCAGCCGTGTGCACTCGCTCACGGGCCGGCACCCCTCCTGGGGCCAAGGCAGACACTGCGCGATCAGGAAACCCCGCGGAGGAACCACCACCAGGACACAACGAAGTTACAGAGCCTACAGCACAGCCAGGTGAACGACGGCTGGCAGCATGCACGGTATCCACCACAGACCTCCTCATACCTCACACGGACAGGCGCGTCGACCCCAAACACACACCCTCTCAAACCACCCCGTTTCCTCAGGCAACAGTCGTGCCTGCGAGCCTTAAACCTCAGTCAACACACATTCCTCACTGAAGGCGCACGCTGTCCACGGAAGGAGCGCGGCGCAGCGTGTAGCGAGGGCACACACCTGTCTGAGAACCTGTCCAAGGCGCTGGGGGCGCGGAGCCCACCCTCCCTCGGGGCTGTCACCTGAGGCCTGCCCCCTCGCAGCTGTTCTTCCCGGTCTCTGTAGCCCAGGGACCTGCCGTCCTTGGACCCCGAGTTGGGACGCCAGGAGACTCCGGTGTGGGGCCCGCTACCTCCAACGCAGGCAGGGCTGAGGGCTTCCTCCGTGACCACACGCCACCTCCCCACTGGGAACGCCACGTTCATGCCCCCAGCACCTGCCTCTACAGACTGCCTACACGACATGCCTCAGCACCCTAACCCTATAGCCCTGCTCCTACCTCTAGTCCCCTGCCCACAGCCTCTTCCCACAGCCCACCCTCTCCTAGGTTCTGCACCACTCCCGCCTGGCCTTAGGCCCCAGACCCCAGGCTGCCTCAGCCCTCCAGCTCCTTCTGTCTTCTGGGCACAATGCGCCATGGGGACCCATCCCCTCAGTGCAGAACCACAGTTTACCACCCCTATAGGCCTCATCTCCTGCCACACACACCCCCAAAGACGCCCCTCCAGTCATAGGCCCCAGGACCTTTGCACATGCCCCATTCTCAGCTGGGATGGTTTTCCTCCCGCCTCCTTCAGCTCCTGGCTCACACATCACCTTCAAGGGAGCCATCGCTGCTCAGCCTATAAATGTGCACACTCTTTCCCAGACTCTCCTCTGTGACACATGGGACCACCCAACCCTCACTGTGGACTTTGCTTAGGGTCTATCTGCTTTGTCTGGGTGAGGCACTGAACCCCTGTGCCTGCACGCAGCAGTGCCAACAGACACGGCTTCTAAACGTGAAGTGGATTCTAACAACTCTGCAGAAGGCACAGTGCCTGGGCAGACAGCATGGACTTCCTGCACTCCAGAGGGCGCTGGATTTCTCCGAAAACAGCATCACCTTTGAAGTTTGCAAAACGGGGGATTACGGCTCACAACCTGCACACTGTCCACTGACCCATCTGCAACGGAGTCTCCACGCTGGTGCTCCGCCCAACTCTGCAGGCCTGCACACCAGCCCGCCTGGCCCTCACTGCACTGGACCCACCCACTGCTGCCCTCTCCCAGCCTTGCACCCCACGCTCAGGAGGGACAGGGTGCCCTCCCTGTGATGCAGGCAAAGCAAGGCCCCAGAGGGGTCCAGAGCAGGGGTGACACACGGACTGCCGTGCTGCCTGGGGAAACAGGAATGAGCCAGGCCGTGGCAGGGGCATCACAATGCCAGTGCTTCAGTGGCCTCTGGTGTCCCCTGAGAATTAAGGGAACTCTTTTTTAAAATTAACAATCCCAACGGTGACAGTGCTCCTGGAGAGAGACAAGACTGGGGGGCTGCGGGCACACATCCAGGCCCTCCCTCAGTGGGACCGGCACCCACAACCCTAAGATCCCCTCCACCCTCCACCCCCCCGCCCCGCAGCCCTCAGCATCCGCCCTGCAAGCACCCCGAGCTTCTCATGCTGCTCTCGGACTGGCGGTCCCAGGCCAGTGCCACACCACGGGGTGTGCTCTGCTGGTCTGCTCCACCGCGGAGCACCACGCCGCCTCATGGGGTGGAAGTGCTGGGAGCTGCTGCTGCCAGGCCCCATCCCTGGGGCCCCTCGTGAGATGGATCACATTGGTCCTAGTGGACCTAAAGCCTTCTAAAACCCAGGATGAAAGTGACCCAGAAGCACGACGAGTGCCCTGAAGAGGAACAGAGGCATGAGCGTGAGCTGTGGGAAGCTGGACAAGGCACACACAGCACCAGCAGCAGAGCCCACAGGGCAAACAGGAAGGCGCTTGCAGCCTCACACATGCTGCCCAATGCATGCCGCTCCAGGCCCCCATGTGGCACCCCACCCCAAAAGGCGCCCAGCAACCCCGTCCACAGGATCGCTGGGCTTACATGCCAGACACACAGCAGTTCCCTGCACCAACATTTGTGGTCAAGGATAAGTATGCGTCACAAGGGGTGCTGGTTGAGGATCTCGTGGTATGGACCTAAGGGACCCTGCAGAGCCTTGAAAAGAGAACAAGTGAGCATTTGGGCACGAAAAAATGCCTGATGTGGCAGGCTTTTCTCAGAAAGGAAAGTGCATTTAGCAAAATGCTATTTTGAGGAGCATCTCACTCCCCTGGGTGGTTCCCTCGCCCTGGCCCCTGGCACTGCCTGTTGTCCGCATCATGCTCTGTGCCCCTGCCCCCGGGCTGCGCCCACACGGCTCCTCCCGGTGCCCACGCCCACGGCCCCACCCTTCCCTCCCCGTGAGTGCGCCTGTTGCCGGTAAGGCACGTGACCCTGCGGTCTTGGTGCACAGGCTTCCTCTCTCCCAGCACACACTCCCGGTGCCCGAGGGCCCAGCGGCTCCTACATCAGGTTCCAGGTACTCCTGGCTAAGCCTCTGCACCTGCCCCAACTCTTCCTCTGAGAACCTGCACTCTGTAGTCCCCCACTGAGATGGTGAGCTCCCACAGGGCAGACGCTCCACGTGTGGGTGGGCCCCAACTGTCCGTGGAGCAGATGACGGACTGAGCCCCTACAGCGGGAACCAGGCACGCCCCATGCCTCTGGTCCCTTGGCACCACCCACAGATATTCCACATGACCACTGTGCCCCTGGGTCCCTCCCACTCCCGCAAACAAACTAGGGAGTCTTCCTCCCTAAGAACACAGGGAGTGCCTGACGCCATTTGGTCGTGTGCCCTCAAGGGCCACGGCAGCAACCCCACCCTTGATATTACAGCTGAGCACTCGAACCCGTGACACTGCTGCAGTTCAGACCCTAACGAAATGTTACCTTTGCAGAGCTCGGTGAGCAGCAGGAACTCAGCCTGCCCAGTGTCTGACTCCTCTTTCCCTATGGACGCTGCAGAACAAAACTGGACAATATTGGGGTGGCCAGAAAGTTTTTTCTGCAGGTGTCTTGTTAAAGGAGAATGCGTAAGTCTGCACATTTAAAAAACAAATATATATGATATTAAGACACTACAGTCAAAATGTTGAATGAAATTACCTTACAATCCCAGCACACCGGAGCAGAAAAACGGAGAGCGGGGGGGGGCGACTAGAAAGGCAGGCTGCAGGTAGAAGAGGGAAGGTGGGGTGAAGACCACCACCGTGCTGGCCACACACACCTGACCACAGGCCAGGCAGGACAGCAGGCAGAGGGCACATGCAGCGTGTGGGAACCCCGAGGAGGGAACGAATCCAGCGAACCTCTGCAAGGCGGGCACCCGCAGGCTCAGGCAGCCGGCAAGCTCAAGTAGACAGAGCTTCGAGAGAGAAAAAACACATTCTGACAGCAGAGGGCAGGACCCCGGCGCAGGGAGAACATGGGCCAGAGTGGAGAGCCAGCAAGAAAAGCCCCACACGTCCACCATCTGTGCAACAGAAACCCAACCTCCCGGGTGCTCGGGGCAGGGCAGCTGACCAGAAGGGACACTGAGGCCCACGGGAACCAGGCCCAGCAAGGGGCCCTGGTGATCGCTGGAGCACAGCTCGTGGCAGGGCGCCGTGGGCCACGTCAGGTTCATTAAGGGGCAGAGGGCGGGGAATCGGCCCACCCTGTGGGCACAGAGACCTCTTGGGTCAGAACACCTCTATTCCCAAAGCTACCGAACCTCTTGCGATTACCCTGGGAGCGAAGAGCAAGGAAGAAAACTCCTTTCTACTAAAAATATTCCACAGATAGGTCCAGTAAAAGCAGAAGGCCCATTTTAGCACATCCAAAAGAGCTGCAGAGTAGCTCACGGCAGCAAGCAGCCATAGCGTGAGGCAGGCCTCCCTACGTGACCGCACGTGCTCGCAGGCCTGGGAAAAGGATACCATGAAACAAACTTCCTGAATGATGGCTCTGTTCTTTTCCTCTTCGTTAGACAATAATCTCTGTATCAGGAAATAACAGACAAAGAAAGATTAAGGAGTGTTCATCTGTCTACTGTACACCCCAGAGAATAAATGCAATGCCACCGAAAAGCATAACCTGCTTACCTGTACTTTAACACCTGGCCTGTGTAAAAACTTGACAGAAGGTTAAAGACCCTTGAACGTGGTCCTTTATGATCCAAGGGCACAAGAAAAACTAAAAATAGGAGGCTTTTCTCCAAACAGGCTACAGGAAAGTTAGACAATCAAGGAAAATGGGAGAAGACACCGGCAGAGATGTGGGCCTATGTTCCTGATCTCCAAGGTCAGTCAGCGCCTCAGCAGCAGCCAACAAAACCCGCCTGGCCCCCACAAGGCCTGCTGCGCTCCCCAGGTGCCCCCCCGTGACCCCTATCTAAGACAAGCTATGCAGGCACATTTCACACCGGTGGCTTTCAACACCCCGCCATCTGCAGATCCCTCATTATTCTGGCACTAAGGTCACCCTGTGCCCCCAACTTGGAAGCCACAACTTTAAAGTCCCCTAAAATGGCTGATGGCTCCCCTCTGAAGGAACAAACGGGACAGACTATAAAAAAGAAACATATTCCTCATAATAGGAATAAATCTCTGGAAAGTGTCATTTAGAGATTTCCTTAAAATGATCCAAAAACCCACATAAATATCATCCTTTATTACCTTTAAGGCATACTCTCTGCCACTTCCCAGATCTTGAGCTTCATATACAAATGCAAACCCTCCTGAAAATTAGAAAAATAGACATAATCAGTTTAGTGCTATGACTTTGACAGTAAGCTTTAAAAATACCTTCACTAGGTGAAACACAAACTGGACTTGTGGCTAGCAATTTGTTTTCCACAAACATAATGGCCCTAATTGATATGATCCTTTTAAATATCCTGTTTCGGAGACAGGAAGGAAATCAACACAGGCACAGAGATCAATGAGGAAAAGAATGGAGAAAATCAGTAACACCAAAGCCTCTGAAAGCCAAAATTCTCAATTCTCTGAAAACAAGAAAATGAAACATAAATTCTAGATAGACTGATCAGAGAGAAAGTAAGAGCAAGAAAGAGAAATTAAGAGAGGACAAATTACCAGCATCTAGAATAAAAGAGGCCAGCAGCACCCAATGCCCAAAAAAGACTTTGAAGTACATCCAGTATCCTACATACACACAAAGAATTCTTCACAAATTCTTTTTTTTAAAGATTTATTTGTCAGAGAGAGAAAGAGAGCGCACATAAGCGGGGGGAAGGGGCAGAGGCCGAGGGAGAAGCAGGCTCCTTGCTGAGCAGGGAGCCCAATGCGGGGCTCGATCCCAGGAGCCAAAGGCAGCTGCCTAATGACTGAGCCCCCAGGCACCCCTCTTCAAAAATTCTTAATTCTGGGGCACCTGGGGGGCTCAGTCATTAAGCATCTGCCTTCGGCTCAGGTCATGGTCCCAGGGTCCTGGGATGGAGCCCCACATCCGGCTCCCTGCTCAGCGGGAAGCCTGCTTCTCCCTCTCCCACTCCCCCTGCTCGTGCTTTCTCTCTCTGTCAAATAAATAAATAAAATCTTAAAAATAAAAACAAAAATTCTTAATTCTGAGTAAAATAAGATGTCAGCATAACAAACCCAACAATATATACAAAAACATAATACATCATGACTGAGTAGAGCTGGTTAAACATTTGAAAATAATTTAATTCTCTTGTTTTCAGGATTAACTCACTTAGCTTTTTCTAGTTTCCCATGGTGGAAAATTACATCATGAAAAGAACTCTCAGCAGACTCAGAACACGAGGTCGCTCACTAGCCCAGTAACAGGTGTCCGCAAGAGACTAACCATCAGCCTTGTGCTGGGGGTAGAGGACCCAGTGCTTCCCCCCAGCACCAGGAACAGGGTGAGGACAGCCGTTGGCACCACCACCGTTCGGTATTGCACTGGAAGCCCGGCCAGTGCAATCAGACGAGAAAAAGAAATAAAAGGCATCCAGATTGAAAAGGAAGAAGTAAAAATGTTTTTCTTTGCACACAATGTGACTGTGCATATAATATTGTGAAATCTACCCCCAAAAGCTACTATAACTAATAAAGTTTAGGGCCATCATGGGTTATATACACAACATTCAAAAATCAACCGTATTTCAGGGGCGCCTGGGTGGCTCTATCAGTTCAGTGTCTGACTCTGGATTTTAGCTCAGGTCATGATCCGAGGGTCGTGAGATCGAGCCTCGTGTTGGGCTCTGCACTGGGCATGGAGCCTGCTTAGAACTCTCTCTCCCCATCTCCCCCTGCACCACCCTCCCCCCCATGCCCCCACCCAGGATCATGCTCTCGCTCTCAAAAAAAAAAAAAAATCAACTATATTTCTACACACCCTAGAGATTTCTTAGACATAAGAACAAAAGTATGATCCACAAATGAAAACAACGACAGGTGAACTTCATCAAAGAACTTCTGGTTTTTCAGACACACCACCGAGAGGGTGAGAACACAGGGCACTAGCTGGACTTTCAATCACTTGCCCAATAAAGGACTCTATCCAGAAAATATAAAGAAAATCCAAAACTTAGTAACAAAATTTTTAATGGGTGAAATACCCAAAAAGACACTTCACCAAAGATACGTGAGTGGTGAATTACACATGAAAAGATATTCAACATCATCATACATTAGGGAAACACACACTTCAACTCAAGAATCCAGCTGTCCATCTAATTAGAAGGCCTCAGTTTTTTGAACAGACCATACCAAGTGTTGATTAGGATGTGGGTCCACTGAGTGCTTACACACTGCTTGTGGGAAAAGTCTGGCAGTTTCCGCAAAGGGTAAAGGTAAGGGGCGTCTGGGTGGCTCAGTTGGTTAGGCGACTGCCTTCGACTCGGGTCATAATCCTGGAGTCCCGGGATCGAGTCCCATATCGGGCTCCCTGCTCAGGGGGGAGTCTGCTTCTCCCTCTGACCCTCTTCCCTCTCGTGCTATCTCTCATTCTCTCTCAAATAAATAAATGAAATCTTAAAAAAAAAAAAGGGTCAAGGTAAACTGGCTCAATGGCCCTGTCTGTCATCACACTGCTGGGCATTTACCTAGGAAAAATGGAGGCCACATCCATACAAAGACTTGTAGACCCATGATCCCAGTGGATTCATACGTAATTGCCCAAACTGGAAATAGCCCCCACGTCCATCAGCAGTGAATGGACAAACCAATCATCCCTACGTGGAACATGACTCGGCAATAACCAGGATGGACTACTGTTACCAGCAGCAACATGGAAGCCGAGGAGACATATGATTTCCCCTACAGAGAAGTCTAAACAACACTAACTCATCTACAGTAACAGAAAGCACATCGGTGACTGCTGGGGGTGGAGGCCACGAGAAGGAAAGCGTTGTAATGGGGAAGGGTGAACGGGGGGAGGCGGGAGGGATGTGTTCACTGCCTTGCTACGGTGACAGCTACACAGTGTGTATGTACTGGACATACTGAATGTGCCTGACATCCACATGTGCGCTTTGTGTCTCATTTTTATCTCAACAGATCTGCTAAAAAAATTAAGTCCATATAAGAAAACAGATGAAAAGAAGTTAAGTGAAAATCCATGTAACAAAAATAGAAAACAGATGGCTTCACTGGTGAATTCTATGAAACATTTAAGAAAGAATGAGCACAGCAATCTTGCACAAAGTCCTTCCTAAGTGACAGGAGAAAATAGTTACCAACCCACTGTGTGAGGCCAAAGACACAATCACAGATCGAAAGCACTCATTAACACAGATATAAAAACCATCAGGAAGATACCAGCAGAGCGAGGCTGGCGACACCTAACAAGGATGACACACTATGACCAAGTGGGATCCACTCCAGGAATGCAAGGCTGGTTCGACACCAAAAAACAATCCCTGTGGCGAAGGACACAAACAGGAGAGGGGGAGCAGACCGCCTCGACAGACACACAGAAAGCATGTGTCAACATGCAAAACCACTCATGACTTTTTTTTTTTAAGATTTTATTTATCTATTTGGGAGAGAGAAAGAGAGTGAGAGAAGCACGAGCAGGGGGAGTGGCAGAGGGAGAAGCAGGCTCCCCACCGAGCAGGGAGCCTGACGCGGGACTTGAACCCAGGACCCTGGGACCACGACCTGAGCTGAAGGCAGATGCTTAACCGACTGAGCCTTTTTTAAAAGCTAACGTTTATTAATTCTGGATCGTAGGAACATAGATATTTGTTCTGTTACTCCTTCTACTTTTGTTTTTGAAATTTTTCCTAAAAGAGAATTCCCAAATTCAAGGACTTGTTCTGTAGCTACATTAACCAAGACTGTGTGGTGCTGGCAGAGGAAAAGATTCAAAGAACCCAATGCAACAAAATAGGAAAGGCCCAAAAACAGTCACACAAATGTGCCAAGTGATGTTTAGCAATGGTGCAAAATCAACTCAATGGAGACATGTGCAATGACCAGTGCAAAAGAAACAAAACAAAATCCAACTTTGATCTAAACTTTACGCTTTATATGACAACTCAAAGAGTATGAATGTAAAAGTAGGAAACTCCTAGACAAAACGCAGGAGAGAAACCCCCATGATCTCGAGCTGGGCATAAGGGCTCCCAGATGTGACAGTAAAAGCAGACGTCACACGAGGAAAAGCTGATAAGGTGACCTCATCAAGTTAAAACGGTGGGTCTGCAGAAGACCCTGTTTAAGATAAAAACACAAGCTGCTGACAGAGAAAATTCCTGCAAACCACACGTCTGATGGAGAACTTCTCTCCAGAATACATAAAGGACTCTCAAAACTCAGGGGCAAGAAAACACAATTCTAAAATAGGCAAACAACACGACACACAGAGACATTCTGCCCATGAAGGTGCATGGTCAGTCTCTAGAGAAGTGAAGACTGAAGCCACAATAAGGAATCACTACACATCTGCTAGAACGATCAAATAAAAACGCTGCACGAAACGCTGCCAAGGACCAGAGACACTGGGTCACTCGGTTAAGAACTCAGCTGTGTGGCCGCAGACTCCACGCGTTAACAGAGAAGGCGCCATCTGCCGGCCAAGGGCAGAGGCCGCACCAGCAACCAGCACTGCCGGCACCTGGGTCTGGGACTAGGAGCCTCCAGAGCTGAGAAAATAAACTCCTGTTGTTTATGGCCCAGTCTGTGGCATTTTGTTACAGTAGCCTGAGCGGACTAAGACACTCATCCACTGCTGGTGAGAAACGTGAGGTTGGCAGTTTCCTAAAACAAAACACACAACTCAGCACCTGCATTCCCAGGCACTTCTCCCAGAAAAATAAGAAATGACATTCACACAAAAACCTGCAAGCGTTTACAGCAACTTTATTTCTAAGAGCCAAAAACATCTGGAAACAACCCACATGTCCATCACTTGGGGAATGATTACATAAACTGGGGTCCATCCCCACCATGGAATACTCGTCACCAATACACATGAATACATTATGGACACAACCACCTGGCTAGATCTCCAGAGGGAAAAAAGCCAACTCCAAAAGGATACCCAAATGTCAAGACTGGAGAGAGAGAGACCAAATCAGTGGTTTCCAGGGTTAAGAACGTAGGCATGGCTGTGAAGGGACGGGGGGGGTCCCTGTGGGGATCACACTTCTGAGTCTCGACGACGTAACTGTCAAGACACCGACTCTAGTTTCTCAAGATGTTACCGCTGAAGGGAATGCGCAAAGTGTGCCGGTGTCATTTCTTAAAACTACAAGTAAGTACCTACAGTTCTCTCAAAACTGAAAGTTTTTTTTTTTTTAAAGATTTTATTTATTTATTTGACAGAGAGAGAGAGACAGCGAGAGCAGGAACACAAGCAGGGGGAGTGGGAGAGGGAGAAGCAGGCTTCCTGCGGAGCAAGGAGCCCGATGTGGGACTCGATCCCAGGACCCTGAGATCATGACCTGAGCCGAAGGCGGACGCTTAACGACTGAGCCACCCAGGCGCCCAAAACTGAAAGTTTTTAAATAAAAACAGTAATACTGCTGGGGCACCTGGCTGGCTCAGCTGGTGAAGCATCTGCCTTCGGCTCAGGTCATGATCTCTGGGTCCTGGGACTGAGTCCCAGGTTCCTGGGATCGAGGTCCACGCCTGGCTCCCTGCTCAGCAGGGAGCCTGCTTCTCCCTCTGGAGCTCCCCCTGCTCACTCTCGCTGCCGAATAAATAAATCTTCAACAAAAATAGTAATACTGCTGTATGGAACATAAAGAAAGGACAGGGAAGGCACTAAGACATTTTACTGTACACATTCTGGGATTTGGAGACAGGCACAGATACCTCCACTGCCCAGGCCGGCCCCCTGCTCCCCAAGGCAGCCTGGCCAGGGACAGCAGTGACCTCATCTATGGCTTATTTCCTCCTCCTCCTCCTCACACACCTGCCTCTGTATTATATAAAAATACACGACTTATATCTGCAATAAAAAACTCCCAAAACTCCTGCCCAATTCAAAATGGAAAAGACTCGAATGGGCATTTCACACACAAAACAAGACCTATAACTGGCTAATAAGCAGGAGAAAAAGTGTCCCATGTAGTATCATCAGGCATGTGGAAATCCCAAGCCAGAGAGAGACCCCCGCACACACACAAGAGCAGACAGAATCAAAATGACAGACCATACTAACACAGGTGCCGCCTGAGGACAGGAGCCCTCGTGGGGCCGCTGGGAATGCACACCAGTGCAGCCTGCTCCATGCAGAGACCTACATTCAACCTAGACCCAAAAATACCACTCTTGGGTATTTTACCTGAGAGAAGACACACGGCCACAAAAAGTCTTGTGAAAGAATGTTCTTGGCAACTTTATGCATCATAGCCCAAAGTGGAAACACCCAAGTGTCCACCAGCAGGCGAGTGGATGAACAAGCCACTACAATGGAGGGAACACACTTCGGAACCGGAGAGAGCACTTGGGGTGGGTTGCCGCGTGCACGATGCTCTGGGGGAGGGAGACTCAGAGCCGGGGCGGGCTGGTGGCGGGGAAGGCTGTTGGGGGCCACAAGAGGCTGTGTGGGGTCACTCAACTGTTCTCTATCTCAACAGCTGGTTGGCTACATGGGCATAAGCCCTTATCCCTTATCAGAGCATCTAAATTCTGTACATTTTACTGTATGTCAATAACTCAATTTACATTGTTTTCAATTAGGGGCGCCTGGGTGGCTCAGTCGTTAAGCGTCTGCCTTCGGCTCAGGTCATGATCCCAGGGTCCCGGGATCGAGCCCCGCATCCGGCTCCCTGCTCGGCGGGAAGCCTGCTTCTCCCTACTTCTCCCTCTCCCGCTCCCCCTGCTTGTGTTCCCTCTCTCGCTGTCTCTCCCTTTCTGTCAAAAAATAAATAAAATCTCTAAAAATAAATAAACAAATAAAAATAAATTGTTTTTAATTAAAAAGAAAAATGGGCATAGAACGTCCATGCACGATTCTAGAACAGGAGTCTGAATAAGCACTGAAAAATGCTCAAACTCATGAGTCAGAGAAACGCAAATCAACACAAGCCCACACAGTTTTTGCCCATTGCAATGAGGATGGTGTGGGGACAGTGGGGTCTGGCAGGCCTCTATGTAGGGTCACGGGCTCAGGGGTGGGGTGGGGGGGTGGGGGGGGACAGTGAGCACCAGGAAACGTGGTACACCAGCACAAGGAGCAATCGGGGAGATCGTACGATGTGTTATCAACCAACACTGTTTCTACGGAACAGACACCCCATCACCTCCATCTGCCAGCCTCACATGATCACCACAGATCTTTCAGGGATACGTGCCCATGAGGGCGGCAGTAGTCCACAGAGAAGAACAGGCCAATGGAAAGAGAGAGGGCAGCCTTTCCCACGCCCCGTAACAGTGACCTGCGCCAACACCACCCCCCCAGGACCTCCCCGCAGGGTGACTTCCTCCCACAATAATGTCCCCTCCACGGTGACCTCCCCATGATGTCCCACTCCAGGCACCTGCATACCACCTGCACCTGCAGTCAACTGAGGCACAGACCAAGAAGGAGCAGGAGCCTGCGCACAGCTCCCACCCTGGCCCCCCAGCCGCGCCCACGTCCAGCGGCTCCACAAGCAGGTCCACTGCTGCTTGCTGCTCTCACCGTGACATCCTCTGGACATTTCTCCCTGCAGGACACACGCTACAGGGGGACCTGCGCCACCATGTGGGCGACCGAAGATACGCCCTACCAGTCCCAACTCCACCAGTCACTGGCTGGCAGCGCTGGCAAGCTACTGACGGCCCGTGCTGTCAGCCACCGTCAGGAGGACAGACCACAGGAAACACCAGGGACTGTGCCCGCCGAACAGTCAAAAGTCCACAAATGCTGCTGCGCTGGTTATATCATTACTACCTCATACTAGGTGTCAGTCACGACGGGAAAGGGGCTGATGTTAAAGTCGCCAAAGTGCAAGTTTACAGGATGGGGTGAGGAGAACTAAGAGAGGGCAATTCAGAACAAGACTGAACCACACCATTCTGAATACCAGAACCAGCTGCCCAAGGCACAAGCCCTTCCTGCAAAGACCTCAGTTGTCCGTGCTGGAGAAAAGATCCACTCAGCACCCCTCCCTGGGTGAGAGCAGCCACGGAAGGCGAAAGTAAAGATACTCGGAGCAAGACCACCAAGCCACAGGGCTCAGGCACACTTCCTGTGTGAAAGAGCCATAGGCTAGAATGTCAGTGAGCAACGACCGCCCAATCATCTTTTCAAATCAACTTAAAATGTGCTATGCTCTGTATCCCTGTAGAGGACGTCCTGATTCAAGCTACGATCCTCTCCTTCCGTCACACCAACCCCAGTGGTTTCTGAACCCTCCAGCCAAGAGTCCTATCGCACAACCCTGCGACTGCCAGCCGATACCAAACGGCCCCTGTGCCCTCACCAATCCCCACACTGGACACAGACAGGGGAGAAGCCCTCTAAAAGCAGGGACCAGGAGGCAGAGGGGTGGAGCGCTAGGACAACAGCCGGAGTGTGGCATGTGCCCTCACAGCTTCTCGGGCCAGCACTGACCCCAAACAGAACACAAGGGACCCACGTTCCTCAAAGGCCACTGATACCACGCATGGCACACGGTGTTCCAGCAAACACACAGGACTAGTTACACACACGTTACGGGACAGTCCTGCGGACTTGTTTCTTTTTCTCAAGAGCTGCCCACACACCACCCCGTCCGCATCACTGGCAGTGCAGCCAAAGTCAAACAGTCACTGGAGAGGTGGCCTCACCTTCGGGGCAAAACCTGTCTTGGCAGAGCAATCACCTCTGTTACCTCTCTGGACAGTAGGAAGCAAGCAAGAATGTGCAAAATCCAAAACAAGAGATCATAAAGAATGTATTCTAGAATCTGCTTGGGTCCAGCATCTCTTGACACTGGGGTTACATCCAGTAAACTGATTTTTTTTTTTTTAATGAAAACTTAAAACCAATTTTCAAAAGATTAGGAAGCCATCTGGCTCCACAGTTCTGCCCCACAACGCACTTCATGCTCCAGATGCAAATTCCAAAAAGCTATGAAAATAATGTTTTTTTCCCCAAACCATCTGACAGCAAAATCTGATCTATCCTAAATTCACCGGGGGCAACACCTGACACGAACTGAGGTGGGGCTACTTAAAGACTTCATTACCCCACAGTGAGGATACTCACTCCTCTAATTATGGATATATGATTTATTTGGTTATTGAAGACTTTCCCCACTCTTGTAGGAATATACAGGATGTCTGCCATCTTTCCAAAGCCTGAAGAATTGTGAAGCTGTCATCATCTCTACCCAACGGTTTAGGGTCTGGAACCTTGCCCAGGTTTATAACAAGACAGCATGAACTCCCACAGCCTAGGTTCCAGGGTTGCTGTTTTTCCTGAAAGACTTCATATGGCTTTCTTACCATTTAAGTTCAGGAAGAGGCTTTACAAGCTTTAAAGGCTACGAGACTCTGTTACTTTTCTAAAGACCAAGACTGTGCGGGGTATTTTTATATCCTGACTTGTCTAGATAGCAAAAGGAGTGGGTTCTTCTGCACAACCATATTGGCTCCTTCCCATTTCCTTGTTCTTCATCCTGTGTGTTGTGACCAGTAAGCTTCCTGCTCCAGAGAACCCACCTCCCATCTCTGATTACCCCTCCTCCTGCCTGGTCCCGCCCCTGCCCCGGTAGGGGCGCATCTCCTCTCGGTTTGGCCTGCCGGAACCCTCCCCACTGCCTGTCCTGCCCCAGGCTCCCCCAAGACTGTGCTGTCTTTCCCTCATCGGAGTGTGTGTCTAAGTTTAAACCCCAGAAGACAAAAACCACCTACTGTCCACTACGAATCTCTTAAAACACCAAGATAATTGCCTGGTATTTTCGGGATAAAGGAACTGATCTGAGGGAACTCTCGTTCTAACAGATACCACACTTGTTAATGTTAACAGAGGTTCTGGCCCCCACCTCTGTGAGAAAGTCACACCCAAAATCTGTTTTTTACCCAAGTGGAGAAAAAGTGTGTGATAATGCTACAGCCAGAACATCCCCTCAGGCCTCTAGGAACAAGGACTTCAGAAGGGTCCGCTAGCCTCCCGACTCAGACTGAGCACACGTGGCAGTGGGTCGGGCTGCGTGACAGGCTGGGCCTGCAGTCCTGAGGGCCACCCCCGACAGGTCTGCGGTCCCCCCTTGCACCACTCCCTCGCCCCATACGCTAACTCAGGGGAATGCCATCGGGCTCCAGCACCAGCCCCAGAGCCAGCTACGCTCAGTTAGTAAGCATCCCAGCTAGCAAAATGTGACATACCCCTGCGGGCGCCACCGACAAAACCTAAGGAAAATCCGGAGGACAGAATGGGTCCACACCGACGTTGGCACTAGGCTCCGTGTGAGGAAGAGAAAGGGCATCAGGAAGCTGGAGAGCGCGCGCAGAAACAGAGGTGACTAAGGAACGACCCGGAAATCCCTCCGTGACTGACGAGTCCAACCTGCAAGGCTCCGGACAGGTCACGACTGTGGGCAGGCCCTGACGTCGGCGGGCTCACAAACAGAGATCAGGGCAAGGCAAACAGGTGGCGAGAGGAGCACCGTCTCTCCCAACGTCCAGGGAGGGCAACCACCTTCACCAAGGGGCACAAGCACCCTCGCTCCCGATCCTGAGACCTGAGAAAAGTCAGCCCGGTGTCCGGAGATCCAGCCTGTCCCATCCCCCCCACAACGGCCCCAGATGCGAGGCCAGGGCCCTGACTCACACCCACACGCAGCGCACTGCCCAGCCTCACGGGTCCCCTTCCTTCCCGCCCCACCGCGGCCCCTCACCTGCGCACCACCTCCTCCCCCACTGCCACGGCCTCTCCGCCGGCCGCAGGCCGGCCCCACACCTGCCTCATCTGCCGCGCCTCCGGCAAGGAAGCGCCCAGCCCCGGACCCCGCCTCACTCACCCTCTGCAGTCTCGCCGGGTCGGCCTCCCCCCCCCCCCCCCCCCCCCGCGGGGCCGCTCCGCGCCTGGCCCGGTCCGACCCCGCCCCCTCCCGGCCAGCCCCGCGCCCGGCCGCCCCGCGATGGCCTCCGGCGGCCGGCCCCGCGCCCCCGGCCCGGGCCTCACCCTCGGCCAGGACTCGCCGCACCCGCAGCCGCAGCTCGCCCAGCTCCACCGTCTGCCCCACGAAGTCAGTCTGGTCGCGGCCGGCAGCGCCGCCCAAAGAGCCCGGGCCTGCCAGGAAGTCCAGCGCAGACTGCAGCAGCGACATGGCTGCGACCCCGCAGCGGGCGCCGGAACGGGGAGCTCGGGTCCAGCTGCGTCCGGGTCCGCTCAGCAACCGCCGGCCCCGAGCCGCACCATCTTCCGCCCCGACGCCGTGACGTAGGCTCGCGGGGGCGCGTCGCAACCCGGAAAACGCCGCGCCGGGCCGCTGCGCGTGCGCGTGCGTAGATGCCTGGTCGCGGATCGCGCCTGCGCGGCACCGCCCATCTCGTGACGAGCTTCCGGCCGCCGCGCTTCGGGCGCCGGGCGGACCCGAACGCGGACGCGCGGCTGAGTGGGGTGGCCGCGGGCCTAGCGCCTGACCGTTCCCCGGGCGGCCGTGTCTGCGGAGGCTCCTTTGCAGCGTGCTCGGGCTTCCGGTGGCGCCGGCCCCCGGCCGGGAGCGGCTCGCTGGACCGCAGCTCTCGAGAAACGCGCCGTTGGGCCGCCCAGCCGGCGGCGTCCCCCGCGGCTTGGTGAGTCAGGCCGGTAGCAGCGGGCACGCTCCTCGCCGGTTCGGTTGGGTGGGCGCCCACGTGAAGGGCCTTTTCGAAAAACACGAGTCGGTTGCTCCCAAAAGCCTGGAAAGCTTTAAAAAACCCCGTCTGCGGCTTCGGTAGAGAAGTCAGGTCTGGCAGCCCCGGAGCCAGGATCGCGCGTGTCGCCGGTCTCCTGCGGCCGCCCCTCGAGGCCAGGCCGTTCGCCCGCCCGCCCGGCGCGCCGGCTTCGGGCGGGCGGCCCCCGCGGTGCTCCTGTCAGACCGGGGCCCGGACCTGGGGGTTCCGAGCGGCGTCGCAGGCCTCTGCCGGGATGTCGGGTCGTCGCAGACTCCCTGTAGACGAACGCGCGGCGTCCCCCTTGACGGGCCTCGGGGCTGCCTCGGCGAGGGGGGCACGGCCCCGGCCCCGGCCCGCCGCCTCTTCCGGGGACGAGGGAGCGCGCCGCACAGTCTCGGGCCTTGGCCGTCGTCGGCAAGCGATGCCGCTGGGGCCCCCCACGTCGGGAGCCCTCCGGGTAGGCGCCCGGGACAGAGCGCAAGCCGCAGGGCGGGCTTGGATGTGCTCAGAGGTCGGCGGCCGCCGGCCGTCTCGGGAGCTGGAGAGGGCGGAAAGCGGCGTCGGGCAGGAGGGCGCCAGGACGTTCGGGGAGCAGGCCAGCGACGGGAGCAGCCGCGGCCAGGCTCGCGGGGGGGGGGGGGGGCCGGGGGGGCGGTGTGTCCCGGAGCCGAGGCAGACGTTCCCGGGGCCAGAAGCTGTCGTCCCGGAGCCGGGGCAGACGTTCCCGGGGCAAGAAGCTGTCTTCCCGGAGCCGAGGCAGACGTTCCCGGGGCAAGAAGCTGTCGTCCCGGAGCCGGGGCAGACGTTCCCGGGGCAAGAAGCTGTCGTCCCGGAGCCGGGGCAGACGTTCCCGGCGGAGCCGAGGCAGATGTTCCCGGGGCAAGAAGCTGTCGTCCCGGAGCCGGGGCAGACGTTCCCGGCGGAGCCGAGGCAGACGTTCCCGGGGTAAGAAGCTGTCGTCCCGGAG
>NW_027397066.1:321032-353778 GCF_003265705.2 Callorhinus ursinus
CAGACGTTCCCGGGGCAAGAAGCTGTCGTCCCGGAGCCGGGACAGACGTTCCCGGGGCAAGAGTGACGTGGGAGGGCCTGAGGGAGCGGTGTGTCCCGGAGCCGGGGCAGACGTTCCCGGGGCAAGAAGCTGTCGTCCCGGAGCCGGGGCAGACGTTCCCGGGGCAAGAAGCTGTCGTCCCGGAGCCGGGACAGACGTTCCCGGGGCAAGAAGCTGTCGTCCCGGAGCCGGGACAGACGTTCCCGGCGGAGCCGAGGCAGACGTTCCCGGGGCAAGAGTGACGTGGGAGGGCCCGAGGGAGCGGTGTGTCCCGGAGCCGAGGCAGACGTTCCCGGGGTAAGAAGCTGTCGTCCCGGAGCCGGGACAGACGTTCCCGGGGCAAGAAGCTGTCGTCCCGGAGCCGAGGCAGACGTTCCCGGCGGAGCCGAGGCAGACGTTCCCGGGGCAAGCGTGACGTGGGACAGAGGGACGCGACGGCCTCGGGTTCAGCGGCAGTGAGGTTCTCGCGCGGCCTTGCGACAGCAGCTTCACTGGGGCGGAGGGGCGGAGGAAGAGGAGAGGAGCGGAGAGCTGGAGGTGAGCCGCGGCGGGCCGTGAAGAAGGAAGCGCGGGAGCCGGGAGACGGCGGGTGGTTGGGGTGCTTTAAGGTGGGGGGTTTTGAGCGGCTTGGAGCTGATGGGAGGGAGCTAGTGGGGCGAGAAAGTTCGCCCGCACAGGAGAGAGAGGAGAAACGAATGACGCGCCCTGGAAGAGCGGGGGGAGGCGTGCGGAGCGTCAGGGGAGTGATAACCACTTGGGGTAAGACACACGCTTTCCGGAGCAGAGGGAGGG
Source organism: Callorhinus ursinus (assembly GCF_003265705.2). Taxonomy (NCBI): domain Eukaryota; kingdom Metazoa; phylum Chordata; class Mammalia; order Carnivora; family Otariidae; genus Callorhinus; species Callorhinus ursinus. The sequence goes on from NW_027397066.1 coordinate 321,864, forward strand.
AGGGAAGCCGGCTTGTAGTTGCAGGTGAGCTGCTGCGTTCACTGGAGTGAACACGAAGGAATTCTCGGATGGCTTCTGTTTTCACCGTGAATGAGGGAAACAAGACATCTACTGAAAGCAAGAAGGGGGACAAGAAAGCTGAGGCTTAAGCAACGTGGGAAAGATACGTAATAGTCGTGGGAAACCTCGTGCATGACTCACTAGAAAGCATGGCGGGGTTTCAGCATTCCTTTGAATTTGGAATTTATTCTCACACGATCTAGGATCAGGTAGAGTTTTCAATAGCGTACTCACTTTGGAGACCAGAGTTTACGCAGACTTTTTGTTTCATAAGTATTTACGGAGCACCTTCATATCCTGGCACCGCACGGACCGTGTTAAGTCAGTCTGTATCTCCACGCTTCTCTCCTGAACTCTTAGACCTTCGCTGTTAGATACCTCGTGTTGTGTATACGTGTTTACGACTGAACTTATGGTCTTCATCTGCAAGCCTCTGTAGGCTTCACAGCAAAGAATACGGCCATTTCGTAAGATTGAAGCAGTACATTCATCAAAAAGTTGTAACAGTTTTAAACAGTTGTGCACCTAATAATAAAGCTTTAAAATACATGAAGCAAAACCAAAATTTTTTTTAATCAAAACCGAATTGTAAGTTGGTGTTGTAGATTGTAGTTGGAGGTTTCAGTACCCTTTTCACAATATATGATAGAACAAATACTGAGAAAATCACCAAGAATATAGCTGAATGATACCATCAGCCAGCTTGACCTAATGGAAATTTATGGAACACTTTACACAATACCAGCAAAATACACATTTTCAAGTGTATTTACCATTTACCAAGATGGGTCATATTCTGGGCTACAAAACAAAGATGTTCTCTGACCTCAATGTGATTAAGTTAGAAAATCAGTAATAGATATCTGGAAAATCTAAATATTTGGAAACTGAATGACTCACTTCTAAATTACCCATGGGTCAAAGGAGAAATCAGAAGGAAAATTAGAATTTTGAAGTGAGAAAATAAACATGTGACATTTTAAAATTTGTGGAATGTAGCCAAAACTATACTAGAAGATCTCAAACCAATAATTTCAGCCATTCATCTTAAGAAACAAAAACAAGAGCAAATGAAATCCAAAGTGAGTACAAAAAGGGAAATAGTGTCAGAATGGGAACCAATGAAATAAAACAAAAACAGAAAAATCAGTGACAACAAAAGCTGATTCTTTGAGAAGATCAATAAAATAGAGAAATCCCTGACCATATTGAACCGGAAAAAAAAAAAAAGACAGATTAACAATATGAATAAGAGTAATGATGTCGGTGCTAAAGGGATAATCAGAACATGAACACCTTTATGCCAACAAATTCAGCAGTTTAGACTAAAGGAACAAATTCCTTGGAAGCCACTACCATGGCTCGCTCGCTCACTCAAGAAAAAAATAGATAACTTGAATAGCTTCATATCTATTAAAGCATTGAATTTACAGTTAAAAACTAGAAATATTACTAATTCTGCATAAACTTAAAATTGAAGAAAGGACGTGTTAACCAGCCCAGCCCATTCTATAAGGACAGCATTATTCTGACACTGAAATTTGACAAAGACATTACAAGAAAAGAAAAAGATTAATATCTCTTGTGGACCTAGATACAAAAATTCTTTTAAAACATTTTTTTAGCAAGTTGAATCCAACACTGCGAAGCATAGTACAACATGACCAAGTGAGGTTTGTCCCAGGAATGCAAAGTTAGCTTAGCATTTGAAGATTGATCAATGTAATTTACACTATTAACAGAGTGAAAAAGAAAACCAAATGGATCATCTTACTAGACACAGAAAAAAACATGAGAAAACCCAACATCTATTCCTAATTAAAAAAAAAAAAAAAACCTGCCAGCAAACTAGGAATGAAATGAAACTTCACCAGCATATTAAGGGCATTTGTGGTGCTCCTGAGTGGCTCAGTTGGTTGAGCATCTGACTCTTGATTTCAGTTCAGGTCATGATGTCAGGGTCATGAGGTTGGGCCACATCTGGCTCTGCAAGGAGCATGGAGCCTGCTTGAGATTCTCTCCCTCTCCCTTTGCCCCTCCCCTCCATGTGTATGTGCATTTTCTCTCTCTCCCTCTCAAATAAAATAGGGCGTTTATGAAAAGCCTATAGCTGACATACAGAATAACAAAAGACTGGATCAGTAACAAGCCAAAGTTGTCAGGTCTTACCACTCCTGTTCATCATTGTATAAGAAATTCTAGCCAGTGTAATGAGGCAAGTAAAAAAAAAAAAAAAAAAGCTTCCAGATTGAAAATAACAAGATGACATAATTGTTGAGGACATAATGAAGATGACATAATCTTATGAAGATGACATAATTGTTTATATTACTTTCCCAGTCTTGGTACTGTTGACATTTGGGGCCAGGTAATTCCTTGTTGAAGTGAAGGGGTGGCATTGTCTAGTACGTTGTTGGACATTTAGCAGCACCCTTACCTCTATCCCCTAGATACCATTAACATATGTCACTTGCCACAACCAGAAGTGTCTCCAGACCTTGCCAAATGTCCCTTGAGGGACATTAGCACCCTCAGTTGACACGGCTCTATGTAAAAAAAAACAAATGGGATCTACAGAAAGAGCTACTAGGACTAGTAAGTGAATTTAGCAAAATTGTAGGGTACGAGATCAATATGCAAAAGATAAGTCCCATTATTTCTGGATAACCAGCAAGATAGTGGAAGTTGAAATGAGGGGAAAATGCCATTTACAACAGCATCAAAAAATATTAAATGCTTGGGATAAATTTGGAAAAAGATGTGCAAGATTTAGACACTGAAAACTAAAAAACATGGCTGGGAGAAATTAAAGACCTTAATAAACAGAGAACACACCATATTCATAAATTGGGGAGATTGGGTCAGAGTGATTCTTCTCAAACTGATCTATAGATTCAGTGCAATTCCTGGCAAAACCCCAGCAGCCTTTTTGTAAAAATTGACACACTGATTAATTTGGAACTGCAGAGGAGGTAGAATACTCCAAACAAGTTTGAACAAGGACAAGTTATATGACTTACATTGTATAACTTCCGGGCTCATTATAAAGCCACAGTAATCAAGGTAGTATGGTGCTGATTGAAGGTACATAAGTAAATCAGTGCATCAGAATAGTCAGAAATTGGCTTACAAGTACACATAAGGTCAGTTGTTTTTTGACAAAGGAATAAAAGTAATTGAAGAAAAGAGTCTTTTCAAAAAGTGTTGCTGGAAAAATTGGATATCCATATGTTTAAAAATGTTAATCGATATCTTGCATTATATACAAAAATTAACTCAAAGCATAAATCTAAATGTGAGACCTGAAACCATAAAACTTATTTTAAAAAAGTGAGGTATTTTGGTATGACACTAAAGCACATCAGTGAAAGAAACAGTTAACCTGGATTTAATCAAAATTAAAAACTTCAAAATATATTGTTGAAGATATCCAATAGGTGAACAGACAAACTGTGGTATATCTACAAAATGGATTATTATTCAGCAGTGAAAAGAAATGAGCTGTCAAGCCATGGAAAGACATGGAAGAGCCTTAAATGCATATTGCTAAGTGAAAGAAGTCAGAAAAGGCCACATACTGTATGATTCCAATTACATGACATTCTGGAAAAAGAGAAACTATGGGGACAGTCAAAAGACGAATGGTTGCCAGGGGTTTCTGGGGGAGGGAGGGATAAGAAGGGGGAGCACAGGATTTTTAAGGCAGTTAAACTTCTGGATGATAGTGTAATGGTGGATACAAGTCATATATTTGTCAAAACCTGTAGAACGCTAATGTGAACTATGGACTTTTAGTTAGTGATAGATCAGTACGGCTCATCAGTTGCACCAGCTGTACCACACTAATGTGATGTTAATAATGGGAAACTGGAGGGGCGCCTGGGCGGCTCAGTCGGTTGAGCATCTGCCTTCAGCTCAGGTCGTGATCCCGGGGCCCTGGGATCGAGCCCCGCATCGGGCTCCCTGCTTCTCCCTCTCCCACTCCCCCTGCTTGTGTTCCCTCGCTCGCTGTGTCTCTGTCAAATAAATAAATAAAATCCTAAAAAAAGGAAACTGGAGGGGGAGTGGTGAAAAGGTATATGGGAAGTCTACTTTCTGCTCAGTTTCTTTGCAACCCTAAAACTGCTCAAAAAAATAACCCATGAGGGGTGCCTGCGTGGCTCAGTCAGTAGAGCCTGCAATTCTTGATCTCAGGGTTGTGAGTTCAAGCCCCACATTGGTTGTGGGGGGCTACTAAAAATACATAAATTTATTTTAAAATGGCCTATGAATTTAAAATACATATATATAAATATATGCAAATATGTATGTGTGAATATACTGTCAGGAGAATGAAAAGACAGCCCAGAATAGAGAAAGTATTTGCAAATCACATAATGGACTTGTATCCAAAATATATGTTTTACTTTGTGTGTGTGTGTGTGTGTGTGTATCTACACAGAACACACATATATAGAGGATATATAAAGAAAAGTGCATCATCTCTGCATAATCTTTGCAGTAATTTACAAACTCCTGAACAGGCAGGCACACAAGATTCTTTGATTTAGTCCCCGCTTACTTTAGGGGCACCTCCTAGCTTGAACCTTGTGCTCTAGCCTTATCGCACTCCTTGCACTTCGCTGCACACCAAGCAGGCACACACACAGCCAATCCCTTTTTGTCTGTTTCTCACGGCATTGTTTGAGGATTAAGAGACATTACAAATGAAGTACTTGGAACGGTGCTTGGCACATAGTTACTGCTTGACAAAGTCACTTATTCTTGTTGTCACCTTGTCGTAAATATTTCCAGACTCAGCTCTGGCACGTCCCATTCTTGGAGCTTTCCCAGACTCAGTTCCCCTACGCGCCCTAATGTGTGTCGGCTAAGATTATCCTATTCACGTTTGCCTCTAATGCCGAGCACAGTGCGTAATGCCCTGCGGGGTCATAAGCTTTCAGTTACCTCCCCTCTTTTATATGAAATTTCAGCTTTTCCTTATTCCCATCAGGATTTTGAAATTCTTTAGTCTCTTTAAACAAAAAAAATTATCCCTCAACTCCATGTTCCTCTACTTAGTCTTGTATTTATTTCATTACTCAGTATTGTATTTTTTTTATTACCATGAGTCTTAAAAACATGATGAAAGTAACATGTAACTAACATGTTTTGAACCTATATGCTGGGTACTGGTTTTTGGTTTTTTTTAACCCTGGTAAAATACACAATAAAATTTACCATCTTAACCAGTTTTAAATGTGCAGTTCAGTGACATTAAGTACATTCACACTTATGTGCAGCCATCACCACCATCCATTCATAGAGCTCTTCATCTTGCCAAACGGAAGCTCTATTCCTATTAAACAGTAACTCTTCCTCCTGCCCCACCTGGCCCCTGGCAACCACCATTCTGCTTTGTGACTCTGACTACTCTAGAGACCTTGCATAAGTGGGATCATACAGTATTTATGCTTTTGTGACTGGCTTATTTCACTTAGCTAGCATAATGTCCTCAAGACTCATCCGTATTGTAACGTGAGAATTTCTTTTCATTTTTAAGGCTGAACGATATGTTGTAGGTATGTATATACCACATTTTGTTTAGGTATTCATCCATAGACACACACTTAGGTTGCTTCCACCTTTTGGTCATTGCAAATAATATTGCTGTGAACACTGGTGTACAAATATATCTTCAAGTCTCTGCTTTTAATTCTTTTGAATATATACTTAGAAGTGGAATTATTGGATCCTATGGTAATTCTGTGTTAATTTTTGGAGGAACCATACTGTTTTCCATAGCAGCTGCACCATTTTACATTCCTACCAAAAGTGTGCAAGGGTTCCAATTTCTCCACAACCTCCCAACACTTGTTATTTTTCATTATTTTTATTATAGCCATCCTGGAGGATGGTTACCTCTTGACTTTGATTTACTTTTCTCTAATGTAACCTAATGATGTTGTCCACCTTTTTATGTGCTTGTTGGCTAATAATATATCTTCTTTGAAGAAATGTATATTCACATCCTTTGGCTATTTTTTGAATTGTGTTGTTTTTTTTCTACTGTTGAACTGTAAGGGTTCTTTACATATTTTGGATACTAAACTTTTCTCAGATATATGATATGCAAATATTTTCTCCCATTCTGTGATCATCTTTTCAATTTTGTAATAGTGTCCTTTGAGGCAGAAAATTCAAATTTTGATGAACCCCAATTTCTATTTTTGTTGTGCTTTTGATGTCATATTTAAGAGTCCTTTGCCAAATGCAAGGCCATGAAGATTTTCTCCCAGTGTTTTAGCTCTTACATTTAGGTCTTTGATCCATTTTTAATTAATTTTTGTATGTGGTATGAGGTAGGATCCAAATTCATTCTTTTACATGTGGATATCCAGTTGTCTCAGCACCATTTGTGGAAGACTGTTCTTTCCCCATCGAGTGGTTTTGGCAGCCTTAGCAAAAACTAGTTGACCATAAAAGTAGTGGTTTATTTCTGAACTCTTAAGTTCTCCTCTATTGATCTGTATACCCTATGCTGCACTATCTTGGTTACCATAGCTTTGTGGTAAGTTTTAAAATTGAGAAGTGAGAGTCGTCCAGCTTTATTCTTCTTCTTCAAGATTGTTTTGGGTGTTCCATAAATAGTCCAAGGTTCCTTAAATTTCCACGTGAATTTTAGGGTCATCTTGTTAATTCTGATTAGAAGGCAGTTGGGATTTTGGTAGGGATGGCATTCAGTCTGTACATCAATTTGGGAAGTATTGCCATTTTAACAATATTAAGTCTTCCAGTCCATGGATATCTTTCCATTTACTTAAGTCTTCTTTAATCTCTTTCAACAATGTTTTGCACTTCCTTTGCTAATTTGTTACTATTTTTGATGCTACTATAAGTGTAATTGTTTTCATAAGTTTTTTTCTCAGATTGGTTTTTTTGCTAGTGTATACAAATGCAGTTGATTTTTATATATTGATCTTGCTTCCTGCAACCTTACTGAACTCATTTATTAGATGTAATAGTTTTCTTGTGTTGATTCCTTAGGATTGTCTTTGTGTAAAATCACATCCCCTGCAAATAGAGATAGTTTTACTTCTTCCTTTCCAGTATATATGCCTTATATTTCATTTTCTTGCCCGAGTGCCTTGGCTAGAACCTTGACAGTATAGTGTTAAATAGTGTTGTCCCTGATCTGGGGCAGGGGTGGGGAGGTTGTTCACCATTGAGTATGATGTTAGCTGTGAGGTTTTTGTAGATGCCATCTATCAGATTGACAGAATTGACTTCCATTCCTAATTTGTTGACTGTTTTTATCATGAAGAGGTATTGGATTTTGTCAGATGCTTTTTCTGCATCTGTTGAGATGATTGTGTAGTTTTTGTCTTTTGGTCCTTTGATGTGGTGTATTACAGTCACTAATTTTTTATTTTAAACCAACCTTGCATTCTTGGAATAAATCCCACTTGGTCATGGTGTATAGTCCTTTTTATACATTGGTGGATTCCATTTGTTAACATTTTGTTGAGGATTTTTGTGTCTATATTCAGTATTCACTGATTATTTAAAAACAATATTTAAGAAAATTTAAACATAAAAAAATCTAAAAAACAATATAACAGATATATGTTTCCTAATTTAGCCAGTGCCTAAAAATCACATGTAACTTTTTGTCTTATTTTTTTGGCATGAATTTTTGCACCCTCCTTGCTCACCCCCCCCTTCTACTCCCTCCTCTCTCCTGAGAAGTAAAGTGTTAAGAGTTCAGTGCTGGCCATGATGGAGTAAGCCACCTACAGGCTTTCTCTCCTGCTGATGACAGGTAAAAACTCGGGATAAAATATTAAAAACAATGCAAAGCCAATAGATTGGGAAGGGTATTCGAAACTTGGAGCAGTGACCACGTAACTATGAGTTTTCCACTTTTTAACATCTTTTTCCCATTTGACCTTTGACCATGGGCCAGCTATCCACTATGGGGCTGTGCTGTGAGAATTGCTGCACATACAGCAAAAACTCTGAGAAACCCCTTTCTGCCTAGAGGAACTGTGGAAAGGGGCCCCTGTAAGCAGAAGCATGTGAGGGAAAGGCAAAAGAACTAGAATACTCAGAACAGTTTTGGGGAAAAAGAAGAACAAAGTTGGAGGGCTCACTCTATCAGATATCAAGACTTACTATGAAGCTGTAGTCAAGACTGATATTGGCAGAGGGATAGGTACATAATAGTCAACTGGACAGAATAGACGCTCCCAAGGTAGACCTACATAGATATGGCCATTAACTTTTGACCAAAGTGCAAAGGCAGTTCAGTGGAGAAAAGATAAGTCTTTTCAACAAGTGGTATTGGAATAATCAAACATCCACCTGCAAAAAAGGGAAGCTCAAATATACCTTGCACGTTATATTAAAAATTATGTAATAGTAATAAATAATTTATAAAAATTATAAAATACATAAAAATCTATCGTACACTGAAAGTAAAACCAAAAATTTAGAACTTGTGGAAGAAAACAGGAAATCTTTGTCATCTTGAGTTAAGCAAAGCATTGTTAGATATGACACCGAAAGAATGATCCATGAAAGAAAAGTGAGGGGCGCCTGGGTGGCTCAGTCAGTGAAGCGTCTGCCTTCAGCTCAGGTCATGATGTCAGGGTCCTGGGATCGAGTGCCGTGTCAGCCTTCTTGCTTAGCAGGGCGTCTGCTTCTCCCTCTGCTGTTCCCCTGCTTGTGCTCTTTCTTTCTCTCTGACAAATAAATAAATAAAATCTTTAAAAAAAAAAAAAGAAAAGTTGAGCTAGACTGCATCAAAATTTAAAACTTCTGTGCTCCTACAATGGTAAGAGAATGAAAGACAATTCACAGATTGCAAGCAAGTATTTGTAAATTACATACCTGAAAAAGGGCTTTTAACCAGAATATATAAAGAACTCTCAAAACTCAACAATACAGATAACTCCCTCAAAGATAAAAGATTCTAACAGACACTTTGCCACAAAAGGTGCACAGATAAAAGGCACATGAAAATACCCGATTATCGGTAGGGAAATGCCACACAAGATACACTACACATCTATTAGCACAGCTAAAATTAAAAGTTAACTTTTTAAAAAATCCTACCAAACTTAATTGCTGGAGAGTATGAGGAGCAATTGCAATTTTCACACACTGCCAGTAGGAGTACAAAATGGCACAACTCCTTGGATGAGTACTTTGGCAGTTTCTTATAAAGTGAAACATGCATTTACCCAGCAGGTGCATTCTGAGGTATTTACCCAAGAGAAATAAAAACATGTTTACACAAATACTTGTGTGCAAATAGTTATAGTGGCTTTATTTATAATCACCCAGAACTAGAAACAACCCACGTTTTCCAGCTAGTGAATGGATGAACAAAGGGGTCCACCCATTACAGTAGAATTAACTACACAGCAGTAAAAAATATATTATTGATACTCCCAAAACATGGGTGAATCTCAGGCACATCATGCTGATTGAAAGAAGCCAGACTCGGAAGGTTCCATGGGGTATGAGTCCATTTATGGGACAGTCTGGAAAGGGCAAACTGATGGTAACAGAAAACATGAGTGGTGTCCAGGATTTGGGGTGGAGGAAGGCTTGACCACCGAGGGCGTGCTGGGGGACAGAACTGCATTGTGACTTTCGTCATGGTTACACACCTGTGTGCATTTGTCAAATATAGACCTGTACACCAGAAGGGGGTGATCTTTATGTAAGCTTTAGGAAGTGAACAAAGTGAGAAATAAATTCTAGAAACATCAGAAAGCTAAAGCCCCATTCTCACCCCAGCTCCCACCCCTCCTTGCCGAGGTCATGGCAGTGCTGTCATGAAATTGGTGAGTGCCAGCCCTGCTTGCTCTCGTTCTTACTGTGCATGTTTGTATAATCACGCTGTGTTCTAAACGTTTATATAAATGGTACAATAGTACGTGTATTGTTTTTGCAGCATGATTTATTTCTCTCAATATTGTGTTTCTGAGTTTGATACATGCCTAGATCTATTTCATTTATCTTCACTTCCTGTCTCCGTCGCTCGGCCGCCATCACAAAACCCCGCGGACCGGGCCTTCAACGACAGACCGTTGTTTCTCACGGTTCTGGAGGCTGAAGTCTGAGATCGAGGTGGCGGCCTGCAGACGGCCACCTTCTCGCGGTGTCCTTGCCCGGAGGCCAGCGACCTCTCCCCTCTCCTCCTCTTCTGTGAGGACACGGATCCCATCTCGGGGATCCCTCACCTCACCCCCGCCTGAGGGCCCCCCTCCTGATGCCATCCCGCGGGGTGTAAGGGCTTCCACGGAGGAGTTTGGGGGACACATTCAGTTCTTAGCACATTTAAACAACTCATTTAGTGTTTAATAATAGAGCGTTTTTGACATTTATTAAAATAAACTACACCAGTGCCTGTCCTGTGCGTCTCTGTTCCCTTGTCCACACGCCTGAGGCTACACCCAGAAATGGAGTTCCCACCTTGTACAAGGGATGTGCACACCACACTTGACTAAAAATTTTTGTCTTCATATGAGTGTAGCGTCCTTTACATTCCCACGACCTCATCACTCTTGACAGGCTTTTGTAGACCTTAGTGGTACCTCATTGTTGTCACTTACATTTCCCTAGTTGCTAATGAAGCTGAATATCTTACATGCTTGTTCTCAATTTGTTTTTCTTGTCCAGAAATTGCCAGTAAGCCTCTCCTTTATCTGTTTCTGGAGGCGGGGCTCGTTTTTGTTTTGTCTTGTCCTTGCGACGGGCTGGCACTCTGTTTTAGTCCAAGCCTCTGGGACTTGGTCCTATAGAATATCCCACATTAGGCTACAGCCGTACCACCCTGAACACGCCCAGTTTCGTCTGGTCTCGGAAGCCAAGCACAGTCGGGCCTAGTTAGTACCTGGATGCAAGAATATCCCACATTTAGGATGAAAGTGTCTAACAGTGCAGTGGTCTGGTGTTGGGGTCATCAGTTTCAGGCTGGTGACACAGCGTGTAGAGTGCCTACCATGTGTCTATGTGCCTTCTCTCGTTTCTCCCATTTCTAGAGGGGAGGCAGGCACTGAGCGTGGCTCCTAGATGACAGTGCTCAGCAGTGAAGTGGTGCTCTTCCTGCAGGCTGGAAATACAGGGGCCTCCTGGGAGAGGACTGGTGGCAGAGTGGGTCCTTCCAACCACCCCCAAGCCCCCGTCGGGAAGGGCATCCTGCTCTCAGGCACCAGCCCACCCTGTGTCGCAGCAGAAGGCAGCAGGGGTAGGCCCCGGCGGCACTCTGGCCTGCTCAGACCTGTGCTTCTTCCCAGGCCCCACCATGTCCGAGCCCCAGAGCCCAGAACCGGCCCTCATTATACAGGGAGACTCCCCCACGGGCACGAGGGATGAGGACGCTGCTGACGGGATCCAGCACTCACACCGCATGCTCAGCTTCAGTGACGCGCTCCTGTCCATCATTGCCACTGTGATGGTCCGTGTGGGGCCCCACCCAGAGCCCCTCTCACAGCAGGACCCCTGGCCACCCCCTCCTAAGACGGTCTTCTGGTAGAGCTTGGCCCAGTGCAGACCCTGCCCTGTCTCAGCAGTGTCCTGGGGTCTCCCGGCCACTCAGGCAGCTGGGTGGGTGGGGGGAGCAGTCCAGCACTGGCCCAAGTCCCTGACACCATGGCATCCAAGGAGTGGTCTGTGCACAGCCCAAGAAATGTCCCTTGGTTCTTTTTGTGTCTTTGCTCGTAGATCCTGCCTGTGACCCACACGGAGATCTCCCCAGAACAGGTACTTGGGGACCACAGTCTGCAGCATCCAGGGTGAGGGTGAGGGTGCAGGAGACTCAGTCCATAAGCTCAATTCTAGGCTCCACCCAAGGTGTGCCTGGCTGGGAGGGCTGGGGCGAGGTCGTCTTCTGCTCCCTTGGCCACCCTGGTCGGCCCCAGTCCTGGCCTGCAAATGGGGTCAGTGCCCTCAAAGTGAGCCTTGAGGGTGGGCTGAGAATAGAAGGTGCAGTAGCCCGTCTGGTCGTGGGCCTGGAAACCTGCTCCTTGCTCCCCCGGAGTGTCTGTCACGGTAGATGGTGACTACTGGGCCAGGGGCCTCCTCAGTGCACAGGGGCACGTGGGTTTTATCATAGAAGTGAGTGGGAAACGGCTTTCTAAAGCAGAGTTTCCATTTGTATTAAGAGAATACTTCTGTTTTATAAGTTAAGTGGTGACACACAGCACCTCAAAAGCTGGACACGATTTCAGAAGACTCTTGAAAGTCCCCGGGCATGCCTGTGTGAGCGTGCCTCGCTCAGCCCCTCAGTGTGAACGGGGGCGTGGTTGGGGCAGGGAGGAGTGAGGGTAGGAGGTGCTGGGGCTGCTGGGCCCGCCAGCTGCCGTCTGGGCTCCAGGCCCAGCCTAGCACGCTTAGCCTGGATGCTGTTGGGAATCACAGGAGCTGCTTAGACATTGTCTTTTGCATCTCTGGAAGAGTGACTGGTACCTCTGGTAGGGTTTTGAAGAGAATTAAGTAGAAATGCAGGTCTAGCCTGGTAGCAGCAGCGGCCAGGTGGAGGGCCTGGTGCTACTCTGCTCCCTAGCTGCCCTCTTCAAAGGCGACCTGCTACCCACTGGGGCCCTGGTGCTCACCTAGCTGTGCTTGCCCCAGAACCTTCTCTGGGGAGGGCCTGGGCCTGGGCCGGGTCAGAGACCTCAATGCCGCCAATTTCAGAATGGGGTGTGGATGAGGGGCGCCTGGGGGCTCAGTCGGTTGGACGTCTGACTCTTGGTTTTGGCTCAGGTCCTGACTCACGGATGGTGAGATCAAGCCCCGCGTCGGGCTCTGCGCCCAGTGGGGGAGTCTGCTAGAGATTCTCTCCCTCTGCCCTTCCCATCCTGCGTGTGCTCGCTCTCTAAAAAAATAAAATCTTTAAAAAAAAAAGAGATTGGGGTGTGGATGTGTGACGAGATGCCAGGTGGCACAGGAAGGTGTATGCAGTAAACCTCACTTCCCTGCAGTTGGGGTCATCTTTTTGGAGAGCAGTACTTGTCGCTGTGAAATCTCTGTGTGTGTTAGCTGGTTCGTGGAGAAGCTCTGAGCCAGAAAGTTGTGCGGCGGTCTGGGGGCGCCCACAGAGAGGACAGTGCTGGAAGGTGTCAGCTAGCAGGCACTCCTCCCGACTTGAAGGGAAAGACCAGTCAAGGCCAAGAAAACCTAGCTAATTCAGAAACTCTGAGTCCTCAGTGAAGTACTGGGATATTGGGTGAGACGCCCAGTTGCAGGTAAAGAACCAGAGAAAAGAGTAGAGCGATTAGTTTTCCACTTGGAGTTTTTGCTGATAAAGGCCAAGCTTTGTGTCCAGCTCATTTCCATTTTCCCCATCATGCTTGCAAGTCACTTCCCACCTGGGGGAGGTGCCTCCACGACCTCCCCAGGCTTCATAGCTATGTCAGATTGGGATACCTGGCAGCTCGGTTGGCTCTCTGCTCTGGACAAAGAGTCTCTGCCTCAAGAGCTGTCATTTCAGGGGGAAGCTCCACGCGGGATCCCCCAATAGGCACCTGTGGGATGTGGGGCATGGGTGGTGTGGAGCAAGGGGAGGGGGCTGGGAGGCTACCCCGAAGAGGGGCCTCTTCTCAGCAGGGAGGGGCTGGGGTAGAGGCCGATCCAAGGACCCTTCACAGGCCCTGCATGGGGCCGCCCTCTGGCTGCCGCAAAGTCAAGTCTCTGATGCTGACGCTCTTCTGTTCTGCCAGTTTGACAAAAGTATACAGAAACTTCTAGCAACCAGAATTGCTGTTTATCTGATGACGTTTCTCATCGTGACTGTGGCCTGGGCAGCACACACAAGGTACGGAGTCAGGCTGGGGGCTTTTTCCAGACCGAGATCCACTTCTTTGTGGCTCCCTGGATGCGTGTGCCCCGTGGCTACAGGCCTCCGCTTGCTTGCCTCCACATGACACAGCGTCTCCCGCTCCCACGGGCACACACGCTGGGCCTCGACCCAGCACGGGGCAGGGCAAGGGCAGGACTGCAAGCAGACTGCCCTATGCGTCCCCGTGGCGCTGCACCATGCATGCACACTCCCTCTGCCCGGTCCCGGGACTCCAGCGAGGAGGAAGAGGCTGTGCCATGCACCCTCCCAAGGCAGAGCCTTCTTTTCGGGAGGAAAGGTTCCTGGGGATCTGCCAGGGCTGCAGGGGACCCCTGACCCCCAGGTGGGGCAGGAGGGCTCTCAGGAAGAGCATTGGGGTGGGATGTGGGCACGGTTGCCCTCCATTATCGGTCTGCCCTTGCAGAGGAAACACTTCTGGTTGGGGAGTGCCGGGCGAACAGGGAGACTTGGAGCCCTTCAGACGTGGGCGCTCGCGTTGACAGTGTCTTAACATTTTACGTTACAAACTTGTTTTCAGCAAGTTGACCGTTTCTGGCGGGGACAGGCGGCCCTTCGTAAGGGCTTAGGGAAGGGCATTTCCCTTCCACCTCGATTATCCACGGAGCGTGAGAAGCTACAACCACCCTCTGTCTGGTTTTGCTGGCGGCCGTGCAGGCAGCCGATGTGGCTAAGCTCCTGTCGCTCCGGCAGCATGCACAGGGCCACACAGAGCCTCACGTGTGCGCTGGGTCATCGATGGCCACCCTTGGCCACAGTGCCCAGAGCGGCACAGATCCGCCCGGGGCCCTCACAGCTGTGCGCGTCCCCCCAGGCTCCATGGGTCGCCAGTGGGGCTGCCGTCCCGAGGGGATGCAGCCCTGAGTATTGGCCCCCTTGGGCCCCTTTAGGCCCCTGGCTGGATGCAGTCACCCCAGGTAGGGGCTACTGAGGCCCACTGAGCCCTGCCCAGGGAAGGTCTTGTCCTCAGAGGGTCAGAGCCCTGCGGGGTCTCCACGGAGGAGCTGGGCGAGTTCCTCAGTTGCTTGTGGTCCCTGGCCTTGTGTTTAGTTTTCTGTCACTCCTTCCTGCCTCCATATCAAACCATCTCTCTGTTCAGTGGGGTGTTTCAGCAGGTTTAGTGAATGGCATCCCTGGAAGGACTTGCTTTTTTTTTTTTTTTTTTTTTTTTTAGGATTTTATGTATTTATTTGTCAGAGAGAGAGGGCACAAGTAGAGGGAATGGCAGGCAGAGGGAGAAGCACACTCCCTGCTGAGCAGGGAGCCCAACGCGGGACTCGATCCCAGCATCCTGGGACTGTGCCCTGAGCCAAAGGCAGATGCTTAACAACTAAGCCACCCCGGTGTCCAGGACTTCCTTTTTTAAAAGTGGTCTTTGGACACGAGACCTGAAGAACAAGTTCCCTGGAGGTTTGAACTCCTCCTTCTCAGGTTTCCAGTCTCCCAGAGAACTTGGGTCGCCTCCCAAGGGCATGTCCTCCCTCTGCAGCTCCCTCCGTGGCTTCTGCATACCCACCCCGGCTCTGTTGGAAACCATGCACCCCAAGTTACAAGAGTCCGTGAAAATGTGAGCAGTGCAGTTTCTAGGGACTTAGGGTATCCTGTTTATATTTTCAGTGTCTTCCAAAGTTTGTACAGTAGGTAGAATTTTAAATTTGGTTAAAAATGACATATTTGAGGTGCCTGGGTGGCTCAGTCCGTTAAGCATCAGGCTCTTGATTTTGGCTCAGGTCATGATCTCAGGGTCGTGAGATCGAGCCCTGTGTCGGGCTCCACACTGGGCTTATAGCCTACTTAAGATTCTTTCTCTCCCTCTGCCCCTGCCCCTCCCCCTTCTGCCAAAATGACATCTTTTATTGACATTTTAATCAGCAAATGCTGAAGCATGTGTATGATGCAGTTAGAGTCTCTTTATTGACAGCACATCTTTCTGATTTTCTTACACGGTTTAGACTGTTCCAGGTTGTTGGGAAAATAGACGACACGCTTGCCTTGCTCAACCTGGTGAGTCGTCCTTTCATTTCTTGAGAAACGAGTATGTTTGTAGGCCCATCCTCTGAAGAGGGCAAGCAGGGGCTCGGCCTTTCTGGCACCTCTGGTGTACGGAGCCTGGAACCCACCACCCACTCCCGGGCTCCTCCCACGTCCTCCCCCGGGGGCACCCCTGACAAGATGAGCCCCCTCCCCTCCTTGCTGGGCGGGCGAGGGTGTGAGCTTCCTTGGGCTCTAGGAGGTAGACAGTGACATGCCTCTGGGGTGGGGCACTGCCAGAGGTCACCCTCGGCAGCAGGGCCTGGAGCCACCTGCCTGCCTTCCCCTCCTTCCCTTCCTCCTCCTTTCTAGGCCTGCATGATGACCATCACCTTCCTACCATTCACCGTGAGTACCTGCACTTCCCTCCCCGGGGCCAGCCTGCCCTCCCCTGGGCAAGAGGACTCAAGATCCAGGATGCTTCCTCAGAAACTCTCAGACCAGCTGGGTGATCCAGGCCCCAAGCACAGAGTTACATTCACAGCTGCTTTGAGGGTGGGGCATACCTAGGGTCCCCAGGCTGGTTGGAGGAAGGGAAAGCCTCCCCAAAAGGGGCCTGCAATGGCAGAAACACCAGCTTGGCCTCTTGCGGGCCCAACGAGAGGCATCCCGTCCATGCCCCGACACTCGCAGCTCTTGCCTGGCCCCCATCCCACTGCTGCCGTCTCAGGCTCCTCCCCAGCAGCCCCTTCAGGCCTGCCCCTACTCTCAGTTCGGACAGAACTGTGCTCTGGGTGGGCAGGGCCGTGTGTCACAGAATTCTTCCTGAATTTGATGACATTTCGGCTTTAAAGGCTTAAAGCATTCTGTGGAATTGCTCTGGTAGGGAGGCACACCCTCCGGGTCTACTGCCAGATGTGTGTGCCCGGCTGAGAGCAGGAGGCTCGTGGGCTCCAGGGCCCTGCAGAAGCTGGTTTTGTCTTGTCTTGTGTTCTTGGCTGCAGTTTTCCTTAATGGTGACCTTCCCCGAGGTGCCTCTGGGCATCTTCTTGTTCTGTATGTGCGTGATCGCCATTGGGGCTGTGCAGGTAGGACACCCCAGCCTGCCTCCCCTCCCCCATGCGCTTGTCCCCCTGGAGCACACGTCCGCACGTGTGGCGAGGGTTGTGCTCACGGGGCATGCTGTAGAGTGACCGCCCAGGCCACCTGCCACGTCTGCAGCAGAAGATGCAGAGGTTCTTAGAGCCTGGGCTTCCTGTGCTGGCCGGGAGAGAGGGTCGGTGCCCTGTGGTGCCTGGTGGGGCAAGCCTCTCGGAGACCCCCGCCCCACGTGGCCCAGGGAGCCAAGCAGAGGCTCCTGTCCCCTGTCCACCCCCCAGAGCACGGCATGGTGAGCCTCACCCATGCGGGGCTTCTGTCCGTGGACATGGTGGCAGGGGTACCTGGCCAGAGGCCCCTGCCTCTGCCTGCAGCCTGCCTCTCCTACAGGCGCTGGTTGTCGTGTATGCCTTCCACTTCCCCCACCTCCTGCACCCCCAGATAGAGCGCTCCGCCCACAGGGCCCTCTACCGGCAGCACATCCTGGGCATCGTCCTCAGGGGCCCGGCGCTGTGCTTCGTGGCTGCCGGCTTCTCCCTGTTCTTCTACCCTTTGGTGAGTGGGGGGGAGCAGAGGGGCGGGGAGGGGGGACTGTCTCACTGATGCCCCCGGGAGGGTGGGCCTGGGGGGAGAGAGCTGTGCAGAGGTCTCGGGGCACCACCAGCACGTGGCCTGGTGCCCAGGGTGCCAGGGAGCACAGCCGGAGAGAGGGCCTCCCCACCACCAGCGGGACCTGTTGTGCAGGTGAACGGGCACCACAGTCAGCCAGGCCTGCATGAAGAGACACAGGGTCCGATGGGGGCAGCCAGCGGGCCATGACCACCCACGTTTTCCCCAAGCGGATGAAGCTTTAAGACGAGACGGGAGAGACTCGGATGCCCGGAGTCTGGGCTGTGCTTGTTCCCTGGGCGAGTAAGGGGTCTACATGAAGCCACCGGGGCAGCCAGCACCGGATGGCTTCTGGGGGGAGGGTCCAGCAGCATTCCTGCGACAGCAGGCGAGAGGCGCCTTAGGAAGGACGGTGATAAACCGTGTGAGCAGGTGGGGAACTGTCCTAAAGACCCACATGGAGGGTACGAGCGGCCCAGAGGGAGCGCAGAAGATCCCACTGAGAAGTGGAGGGGGACCCAGCCGGGGACTGGGACACCCAGCTGAGGTCAGAGGTCGGGATGCTTCGCATGGACAGCTCTGTCCACACTACCACCCGCGCGGGAATGCCAGCACTTGGAGCTGTGCCAGCCGGGTCACAGAAATCAAGGTCGGCTAGTGCCCTCTTAGCCATTAGCTAATTTAATAGGCATGTTGTTCTAGAACACTTCCATCATCCAGGAATGCAGAGAAATACAAACAAGCAACCGTCTCACAGCTGATTGTGGAAGCTTTATGCGTGGCTCCTACCTGGACCTGAGCTCTCATGAAGCGCAGTCAAGTTTCAGGCCCAAAGCATCGTAACTGTGAAAAAATGGTTGATGTTGTTTTAAATGTCTAGTAAATATTTCAAGAGACTCCAAGTTTGAAACAGATAGGCTAGCGAGGGCCACTGCCAAGCATCGTTCCCTCGAGGACGGAGCTGCCTGGTGGGGGCTGAGCGGCCAAGACGTCCAGAGGTCAGGCCCGGGCAAGTAGAGCGGGGGAAGGTGCACACTGGCGTGTGAGGTGAGGGCAGGCCTCAGGACACTGCTTGGTCTCCTCAGTCTTGAGCATGTTTGAGGTGCAGGGGTGCTGGTGGGAGGGATGCTGCAGGGGTGCTTGGGGTCGGGCAGGGCGTCCTTGGCCGTGGCCTCTAGCAGGGTTGCTCCCAGTGGACGGGGCAGGGCCAGAGGGGATTGCATTGGACAGGAGTCAGCAGTACGGGCATAGGGTCTGAGGCCGTGTACATGTCCTGGTTTCAAGTTGGGACAGTCTCTCCTGGCTGTGCATTCAGGGTGGTCGACAGCACGTATTGGTTGCACCGAGTCAGGGCTTGAGCAATGACAAAGGTCATTGCATGGAGGTTCGGAGGGACAGCTGGGCTGTGTGGAATGGGTGGCCTGGGTGAGCCGAGCGGAGGACCAAGGTAGTTTGTGCCCACTGCCAGGGCCTGGGCCAGGAGCCTGAGCTGCATGGGCAGGTGTCCAGTGTGTCCTGGGGGACAGCAGGTGCCACAGCATCGGGGCCGTGCAGAGCTGGGCAGTGACCATGCCCCGGTGGGATGAAGGCAGTGGGGGAGGGGACCCCTGAGCCACCAGACTGGGGAAGAGGAGGCCGGGAGGGCCCCGTGGTCAGGAGGCAGGGGCCTCAGAGGACGGGGTCAGTCAGGCCGTGGCGCTCTGTGATGCATCAGTCGGCTCTCCGTCCACCCTCCACTCACCTGTCCATCAGCCTTCCCTTCTTGCCTCTGCCCCCTCACCTCCTCACCCGGAGCCCCCTGCCCACCACCACCTGTGAAACAACACGCCCGAGCTTCCTGACCCTGACCCCCAAGTCCTGCCCATCGCAGCCTCCTCGGCAAGCCCATGGCCTCCACCCTTCCAGACATTCCCTCAGCCAGATGCTGTGTCGGGTCCACCTTCCAGATCCAAGCCCTTCTCACCAGCCTGGTCCAGGCCACCCTGTCCTCCCTGTGGACCACCTTCCTCTGATGCTGATGCCCACAGGGCCCAGGGCCTCACCTGCTGGCATCCGTTTAGGTGCCCCTTGTGTTGTGTTCCCAGCCCCGCACCAGACTCAGATCCCTCGTCTCCTGGGGCAGCCCTCCTGCCGATCCTGCAGTGGTCCACTGCCTCCCACCTGCGTACCTGCGTCACAGCTGGGCGGCACCTCCCTCAGGGTGTCTGTTGAATGATGCTTGCGATGCGGTCTCTTGAAGCATGGAAAACGGGCTTACAGATAGATCTATGACGCATCTGAAATGTCCCGCTGTCTCCCTGCTTGTGCCATGTGTATGGCCATCATGTCCCCACATCAGCTGACCTTGAAGTACTGGGTGTGCAGGACAGAGGGCCTGGTATGGGACAGGGCAGGGGCAGCAGGAGGAGGGCCGTCCCTGCAGGGGTGCCGGCTGGGTGGTGTGGGGCCTTCAGGGCTCATGCTGCCAGGGCCCAGGACAGGGGATCTGTTGAGCCGCCCCAGGACCCAGCCCTGCACCCTTTCTCAAGTAACGTGGTGGACGCACAGCATAAACTTTATATCACCGGGTCCACTGCCACCTGTCTGGTCCAGACGCATTGGCTCTGCAGCCACCACTCTACCTACTTCTGGAATGTTCTCGTCACCGCAACAGAAACCCCACCCCCATTAGCAGTCTCCACCCCCCACCACACCCTGCTCCCTGGAAAACCCCTAATCTACTTACTGTCTTTCTGGGTAATTGTGTAAATGGAATCATAAAACACGAGGCTTTTATGTCTGGCTTCTTTCATTCAGCATAATGTTTTTCGAGTTTGTTCGTGCGGTAGCAGGAGTCAGGAATCCACCCTCCCGTTGGACGGTCATGGGAAGGACCGCAGTTTGCTTACCCATTGATTCATCCACGGACACTGGGGTGCTTCCCTGTCTCAGCTGCTGTGCATGATGCTGCCGTGAACACGGAGGTGCCGGCCTCTCATCCAGACCCTGCTCTCCGTTCTCTGGGGAGCACACCCAGACGTGGAATGGCTGGGCCGTGGGCTCATTCTGTGCTTAGTGTTTTGAGGACCCTCCACGGTGTTTTCAACGGCGGCTGCACCCCACGGTGCACGGGGTTCTGGTTGCCCCACGTCCTCGCCAAGGCTTGTCGGTCTCCGCTCCTTTGAGAGCAGCTGTCCTGTGGGGTGTGGGGTGGGGTCTACCCGTGGTTTTGACCTGCATTTCCCTGATGGTTGGTGATGCTCAGCACCTTTCCCTGTGCGGGTCGGCCACTGTGTATCTTCTTCGGAGAATTGTCTGCTCAGGGCCTCTGCCCACTTTGGGTTGGGTGTTGTGTCTTTGCTGTGGAGGTGAAGTTTTCCGCCTGTCCCGGGTACCAGACCCTCATCAGCTGTGTGGCCTGCTGGTATTTTCCCACATTCTGTGAGCTGCCTTTACATTCCTCTGGAAATACTCTGATGCACAAAAGTTTTTCAGCTTGATGAGGTAGAATTCACCTGTGTTTTCTTCTGTTGCTGGTGCTGCCGTCCCTTTGGAGCGGATGGCTTCTGGGTGGGATTCCAGGCACCACATCATCTCCTGACACGTCCTGTGTCTCACACAGTCGTACCTGCTGATGGCGACGGTCATCTTCCTCCCCTACGTCAGCAAGGCCTCCAGCTGGTGCAAGGGCAGGCTTGTGGGTAGGTGCTCGGGCAGGCTGGTGTGCGGGGCCTCAGCACTGCTCCCTAAGGCCTGTGGAGCATGGGAAGGGCCCAGGCACCCATGACAGCCAGGTGTCCTGCAGAGTCCCCTCCCCTGGCCAGCTTCTCCCTCCTGCACGTCCACAGGCCCCCAAGAGCCCGCAGCTCACAGCGTGGAATTCTTCACTTTTGACCTGCATGAACCTCTCAGCAAGGAGCGGGTGGAGGCCTTCAGCGACGGGGTCTATGCCATTGTCGCCACACTCCTCATTCTGGACATCTGGTAAGGACCCAGTCTTGAGGGAGGGGGTCCACGGCCTGCCTGTCATCATCCAGCCCTACAGAGGCAGGTGCCGAGGTTTCCTGATGCCAACCTGGACAGAGCTCCCCAGAGCTCAGGGTCTCCTGTGCTGAAGGGGGGTGGGCATCCGCGGTCACTTCTCCCTTCCCCAAGCTGGGTAGATGGGTGTGGACAGGCCTCGCCCTTTGGGCCTTGCCCCAGGCCCACCCTCCCCTCCTTGCCCCTAACCCCTCCCCCTGCCTCCCTCCTCCCACCCCCCGCCCCCCCAGCCTCTTCCCCTTCCCCCCCAGGACTCCCCCTCCCTCCCGCCCCCACCCCCCCAGCCCCTTCCCCCCCCAGGCCTCCCTGCCCTGCTTCCCCTGTGTCCTCCCTTCTGCTCAGTTTTCCCTTCACTCTGCGCTCTTCTGCTTTACCTGATCTACCTCCTCTCTGTCAAAGTTCTCATTTTAGTTACCGCATTTTTATTTTTAGGTGTTTCATTTGCTTTTTTTTCTTCATATTTTCCATTCTTTTCTAGAACCGCTTGTTTCTTTGATCCTGTTTCAGTATGTTCTTATTTTGTCGGACAGGTTACACCATTTTGATTTTACATTTTTGTATCTGATGGTCTAAAGTGTTAGTTCTTCTAATTCTCTCTTGATAGCTTTTTCCTACTGTAATTTGTAAATTTTTAAAATTTGGGAGCAAATGTTCATTGGTGCCGATCTCGGAGGCCTGAACCTAAGGTTCCAGAATGCTGCGGCTTTGCTTCTGCCGCCAGGGCCCAGCTGCAAGGAGCAGTGGAGGCTGGGGGCCTCTGCCCCGAGCCCCAGCCCCAGCACCTGGGGGCACTTGCCCCTATACCTTCAGACTCTTGCAGCTCTCCCTACGCACCCCCAGACACATGGGTAGCCCACCATTGTGAGCTGAGAGGTGTCTCAGGTGCCTCCCCCCAGCCTGGGAACAGGGACGGGCTCCCTGGGCCGTGCAGTCGGGGACATCCATCTGGGGGGAGAATCCCGAGATGTGCCTTAGAGTTGCTCCTTCCAGCAACGTTTGGGCCAGCAACCTGAGAAGCACAGAGGCTGACCTCCCCCCGCGCCCCATCTGCAGGACCACCGCCCAAGTGGATGGGCAGCTGCGGGGGGAGTGGACAGACCTCACGCGCACCCAGCTGTGGAGGCCAGGGGGGCTGAGGGCCCAGTGCTGCGCACCCAGCCTGGGCAGAGATAGGACACCAGGACATCTGCACTTCAGAGGCACAACGTGGAATTGCTTGGTGTCTGTGTGCTGACCACAGCTTTTCCATGTCGTTCTCTGAAACGCACGTGTGCTCGTCCAGGCTGGGATGGGGTGGGGGTGCAGCCCTGACCCGACGCCCCGCGTCGAGGCTGTGACAGATGCTGTGTGTTGACCGTCCTCAGCGAGGACAACGTTCCGGACTCCAAGGACGTCAAGGAGAAGTTCCACGGCAGCCTGGTGGCAGCGCTGAGCGAGTACGGGCCGCACTTCCTGGCCTACTTCGGCTCCTTCGCCACCGTGGGCCTGCTTTGGTTTGCCCACCACTCGCTCTTCCTGCACATCCGCAAGGCCACACAGTCCATGGGGCTGCTCAACACGCTCTCGCTAGCCTTCGTGGGCGGCCTCCCACTGGCCTACCAGCAGACCTCGGCCTTCGCCCAGCAGCCCCAGCAGGAGCTCGAGAGCGTGCGCGTCAGCTGTGCCATCATCTTTTTTGCCAGCATCTTCCAGTTTGCCATCTGGACCACGGCCCTGCTGCACGAGGCGGAGACGCTGCAGCCCTCGGCACGCTTCGGGGGCCGCGAGCACGCGTTCATGTTTGCCAAGCTCGCGCTGTACCCCTGCGTCAGCCTGCTGGCCTTCGCTTCCACCTGCTTCCTGAGCCGGTTCAGCGCGGCCATCTTCCACCTCACCCAGATTGCTGTGCCCTTCGCCTTCCTGCTGCTCCGTCTCCTCGTACGCCTGGCCCTGGCCCCACTGCATGCCCTGCAGGGCCTCAGCCTGCCAGCACACCGGAGCGAGGGCAGCGAGGACGACGCACGGGCCCCGCTCCTGCCTTCTGCCTACTAGCTCCGGGTGCCTGCCCGCCCCGGCCCGCCCTGGCCCGCTTGGTTCTTATTTCCATCGCCCTGCTCTAGAGCCCTCGGGAGGGTTTCTGCTTCTGCAGACAGCATGACAGGAGCCTGGCGTCTGCGTGTCCATCTCTGTCCTGGGCCCACGTTCTCTATCTTCGTGAAGCCGAGCCGCGCGGGTGCTCGAGCTCCCGCTGGGAGCCCACGGCGTCAACCCTGGGCGGGGCACGGGTCCCCAGGCACAGAGGAGATGGCAGGCCAGCAGTGCCCACACTGTATTTGTCCTGGACGTTAATTAGGCTTACATTCAGGTAGTGACAAGGTACACGAGGGCCTGGGTGCCGAGCCCACACTGCCCCTCTGGGCACACAGACTCACTTAAATACAGAAGGACAGGCAGCTACAGGCCAGAACCAGCGCCAAGGCCTGCGAAGCAAACACTAACTGCACCACCGGGGACATCACGGCGGACACACGCTTGTGTGCTGGAGGCACAGGGTAGGAATGTCTCGTCACAAATGGCCACAGCAGTGCGTTTGTGCAGTTTGGGCAGAAGCTTAGGGGACACGGGGCTGGCAGGGTGGAGCCCAGCCAGACGGTGCCAAAAGCAAAGAGCCAGGACAAGTAGAGAGACGTGGTTCCTGGGCCTCTCGCTGGGGGACTCCGGAGATGCACCAGACTGACCTGGGGCCTGTCTGAGCTCAGGGTAGTGGAGGCCCGGGTGTCTGGTCAGCCCGACAGGTGCTGGGAACGGGCATGCTGATTGTTGACAAACAGGTGATTAAAGCTGGCTCCTCCCCACGTCACACCTTGTAAACTTCCTCTGGGCCTCCCAGCCCAGGCTTCCATGGGTTTGCTTCTGGTCCCTTCTGGGCACGCTCTGCCCCACTCCTGTGAGGGCCCAGCTCCCCTCCTGCTCCACCGTCAGGATGTTGGCCAAGCCCACCTGGCCTCGGGCCCCTCCACCCCCCAGGTGCAGCCCAAGCAGCTCCTCCACAGTGGTGGGCCGGGAGAGAAGGCAACTTCTCCCAGGACAAGCGATAGGTGCCCCCACCCAGCCCTCAGTGGGACAGTCGGCCGGAGGACCTGGTGGCTGGCATTCAGGGTCTGTACTGGGCACACTCTGTTAGGAGCATCTGGGGGCTTGGCCCAGGATTCAGTGCTGCCCAGCTCAACGGGCTCAGAGATGGTGGGGGACGCAAAGGGAGAAGTGCCTGCCACGCAGGATGGTGGCCTGGACTGCAGGGGTGGGACGATTGGCCAGCCAAAGCCCTGCGCCCACCCTGTCGCTGGATCGGAGGCCAGGGGGGGAACACCTGCCACCCACCCAGCAGCTTCCATGTGGCACAGGGGTGGGGGGAGACGCCCCCAGTCGAAGCCGCAGGCAAGTCCATCCATCACTGGTTGGCGGCAGCTGCTGCTGGACAGGCACACTGCTCCAGGGCCCTCCTCTACTTGGGGTCCCCTTCGGGGACAGGCACCCCATCTGCTCGGGCATCCCTGGGGGTCCCTGCCTTCCTGGGCTTCTGCTTGGTCTTCCTGAGCATGTGGACCTGTCCCAGGATAGGTCAGGTCAAAGGGCTGGGTGATACTGCAGGCACGGTCTCAGCCCACTTGACAGGAGGGGTGGGGTGGGGGGGCGGTTCAGCCTGTGGGCCCCTCCCGTCCGTGTACCCAGGGGGCCCCTGAGGAAGAACAGGCTGCAGCAGGCTCTCAGGCCCCACCCCGCTCACCCCATGTGGTACCTTGGGGCCCGCAGCTGAGATGATCATGTGCCCAGGAGCCTGAATCCAGGGCTCGCCATCCACCTGCACAGGTGTGGCCTTGAGGAGAGTGACGCGGAAGTAGGAGCCCTGGGCGATGCGGATGCCAGAGCGCAGCCCACCCTGGACCTGGCCCTGACAGAGAGGAGAGGGCCGGCTGGGTTCAGCGGGCTGCGGTCCCACGCCGGGGGCCCACCCCCGCCTGCCCACACTCACCATGTGCATGACGCCTGTCACCCCCACCACCTCTAGCAGCCCATCATCCATGCGTGGCTTCTCGAACCTTGAGTCACTGTCGGAGCCCCACAGATCGGCCCCCGAGCCCCAGCTGCACCGAGGGAGGGGCGCACAGGTAAGTGGGCAGGCTGGACCAGGGCTTCAAGCCCCACCTGAGGCCAGAGCCCCCTGGAGCCCCACCCACTGGCACCTGGGGATGTTGATGAAGATGAGACCCTCGATGCTTGGCAACTCTACTTCCTGCTGCTCCACCTGCAGCCGGATCTCTCTGTGCAAGCCGCGGGAGTGGCTGATCTTCTGCAGCCCAACTCGCACGTACACGCCCTTGTTGTGGAACCTGCAGGGGAGGTGTACGCTTACTGTCAAGGCGGAGCCCTTGCCCTAAGACAACCCCCCAAGTGTCAGTCCCATCCACCAATTCCTACTGGTGAATCCCTGGGAGTACGCTGTCACCAGGGGGCAGCCCTGCTGTCCAGAGCAGTCCCAAGCCCCCATCCTTGATCTTGTGTCACCTGCTCGTGAACTTGCCAGGCTCCTCCTCCCGTGCCTGGTGGAAGTCCAGGCTTAGCTCTGCGTCGATGCCAATCCCACAGTAGTTACTCATCTGCACAATCTAGAGACAAGACACATTCTCCCATGACCCTGGTCAGCCCCCACCAGGTCCTTCCTGCGTCCCCCAAGCTGGGTCCGGCCTCCTCTCCAACCCGACTCTGCCGCCGTTGTCAGAGCAGCTTCTGTTCTGTTCTGTAAGTGCCCTTCACCCAGGAGGAGGCAACCATCTGAGCCAGCCAGCCTGGGACGTCCCCAGCAAGCCACTGCTGACAGTGCCTCGGCTTCCCCATAAAGGGGGTGGCCCTGGGACCTACACCAGGTGGTGGCCGGGATGCGCATGAATCCCCGGACAGAAGTGTGGAGTTGCCACCCTGGTACCTTGGGGGGCTCCACATCTGCCACGCTGTTCTCTGCACTGCCAGCCTCATGAGCATCCAGCAGAATGGTCCAGCGGTCCATGAGCACAGCGTCAGCCTCATCCACCGACATCAGCACAGAGAATGGGTCCTCTCCACTGTAGCCCGCCCCCCAGCGGAGGACCCGGCCAAGGTCATTCCCTGGGTCAGGGACAAGCGAAAACTGACTCTCCACACCCACCTACACCCCCCCCCCCCCCCGAGGTCTGTCCCCCGACCTGCTGGCTGACCCCACCTGTGCCCAGTGGCAAGATGGCCACGGAAGGCTCTGGGCAGGCCAGACGGTGCCGCATCTCCTCCAGGGCGGCAAGCACCCAGCCCACGGTGCCGTCCCCACCGCACACCAGCACCCGGAAGCAGGGCACCTGAGAGAACACATGGAACCTGGCGAGAGGCAAACAGGAATCGCTCTGTACGCATGCATGCCAGGGGCAGCACCTGAACCCCACGCAGAACGGCCTGGACGGGTCTGTTCCCTCTGGCCTCTCGAAAGCCGCGTGCAAGCACCCCTCCTGAGCCTCGTCAGGCTGTGAGCGGCACAGCGGGCGCCCCCACACTCACCCGGGAAGAGGCCCCCCGTTGGTCAGTTCAAAGACCTGGTGAGGGTTCAGCAGCTTCCGAAAACTACAGAGCAGGTCACGGCCCTTGAGGCCTCCACTCTTGGGGTTCACAAACACGAGGAGGGGGCAGGAGTCTGGGGGCAGCTTCGTGTGCTGACAGATGGGGGGCTGGGTTAGTGCAGGTTCTCAAGGCCACCCCACGGGGGCAGTGACAAGTCCTCCAACCCTGAGCCCACACAGCCTGAGCCCACCTGGGGCCAGCCCCCCGCCCGAGGAAGGCACTCATGGGGCCCAGGGGGGCTACCTGGCCACTCCCACCTTGCCACTGACCACTCAAGGCACCCCCCGCCCCCAGCAGAAGAGGCATCCATAGGCGCTAGCCATCGGGGCAGGGATGAGGCCGGCCGGCCTGGAGCTCTGAGCAAACGGGCCGTGCCACCGTCCACCGCGACCCTCGTGGCCAGACCACGCCCGCTGCCTGACCCATGCAGCCCAGGCGCCAAGGCTGGACACCCACGCGGGATTCCAGCTGCCCCTCCTGCAGTTGTCAGGGCCCCTGCCCACCCA
Organism: Callorhinus ursinus; assembly: GCF_003265705.2. Lineage (NCBI taxonomy): Eukaryota > Metazoa > Chordata > Mammalia > Carnivora > Otariidae > Callorhinus > Callorhinus ursinus. Next base: position 349,599 of record NW_027397066.1, read on the forward strand.
CACTGCAGCGAGCAGGAGCAATCGGGCTCACAGAGTGGCCCCACGCCTCCCCTGGCAGAAGTCATCTGTTCCCCAACAACCCTCAAAACGCGGTGCCCAGAGACAGCGAGCCAGGGGCTCAGGCCCCCACAATGGTGAGGATGGTGGGGGGCCTTGGGGTCCCATGGTGGGAGGTGCTGGGTAACAGGCGCAAGCTCAGCAACGGCTCAAGGCCAAAGACACACTTGGGGTGACGTGACCCACGGGGCAGAGCTCCTACAGTCATCCCTCACCTGCTCACCCCAAAGCAGGTAGCTGCCAGGAGAGAAAAACTGGACGTCGGCACTGCCCACCCGGCTCTGCCAACAGGGCCAGCTGCCCGGGGCCCTGACCTGCCCGGGGCTGCATCCTCATCAGGACAGCGGGAGGGCACCCGGCTCAGGATGGGAGGGGGCGGCCAGGCCAGGCATCGCCCACCCGGTGGCTCACAGTGAACTCATCCACTCTAATTCTGTTTCACCTGGACAGGGGCCCAGGGTCAGGGACAGAGTAGTCACAGACAGCTCTGGTGAAACCTTGGGGGCCCGCAGGGCTGAGGACCAGAGGCTGCTGGCAAAGGCATGGAGCGTAGGGCAGGACCTGGGGCTCTGGCCACTCACCCTGCCCTGACCTGCGTGGTGTCCACCCTGGCCCTGGGCTCGCCCCCAGCTCAGACTTCCAGACGCTGTCCAAAGTCAGGGAGCCCCACCTCCTGGCCAGAGGTGGCCCAGGCCCCCCAAGCAGGGGGAGTGGGGCCAGGTCCCAGTGACCCTTGGTCCTCCACCCATCAGCCACGGTACAGGCCTGTCACCCCCGGACCTCAGGCTCCTCCCCTGCTGTGAACTGTGTCCCTGACGGCACCCACTCACCAACACGTCTGGGAGCACCAGGGCAGTCAGTGGCCGGCCGTGCACAGCTGTGTCCCTGACCAGCATGTACAGTCGCTCAGCCTCTGCGAAGCAGGCCACGTCCAGCACCACTGCACCTGCAGCAGGTGGGCTGTAAGCTCAGAGCACAGCCTCCCCTCATCCCACTGCCAGAAGGGACCCTGGGTCTGGCCATCCAGCGGCATCCACGTGATGCAGGACCACCGTCCCCGTGGAGCCTTTACGGCCAACATCGGAGACAGGATACGGAGGTGGATGGAAAAGGGCGGTGTGGCTGGGCACACCCTCATCCCTGGGGCCCCTGGGGGGCGAGGAACGCACCCACAAGAACGGAGGACACTGATGACTGCTGGGAACCCACAGAAGGGACCTGGGGCTCATGGGAATGTCCTCCCGCTTCTGGATAGATCTGAAGTCTCCCGTGAAAAAAAGATGCAAACCCAAGGGCAGAACAGGTTTGGCAGAAAAGTCCTCTGCAACTCAGTCACATTTTAGTAAAAGCACGACAGCCGTGAGCCAGGAAAAAAACCAGAAATGGGTCCCTCACGTGGGGTTCCCCCAGAAAAAGGTCAGGTCCTCAACAAAATGGAACACTAAACATGGAGGCAAGAAGGGCAGGCCTTTCCAGCTAACTCCAGGGAACGACCTTTGGCCAAATCTGATTGCGGCCCAGGGCGGCGGCTCACCTTGGGAGGAGTAGACGTGGCTCACGGACACCAGGCCAGCTGCAAAGACAGGCTGCCGTCAGGGGAGGCACGGGGTCTGGGCATGGCCTCCTCCCCTCCGCCCAGCTGCCACTGTTTGTAGCTGGGCCCACGACCCAGCAGGGGCAGCTCCCCTAACCCGTCCCTCCCCAGCCCAGAGCCAAGGGCAGAAAAGGCAGAGGCTAGACCTCAGGAGTCTCAGAAGCCCCTCGGAGAAGGCGAGAACACAGACCACAGAGTGGGCACCAGGTTGGCAGAGGCTCAGACACCGAGTGGCGGGGGAGGAGGGGAGGAGAACCAGCCCCCGCGGCCTGCTCTCAGAAGGCCCCCCTTCCTCCCCCTGCTCCCAGGTCAGCCAGGCCGTCACACCTTTGGTGGCCACAGCCTCCTCCAGCAGGCTGCCATACTCCTGGGCAGACAGGCCGGGAGGCAGGCCAGCAACATACAGGGAGACGTGGGGGACCACAACTCTGCTCTCAGCCACGTAGAACCGCACCTGGGTCATCTGCCGCAGGGACGTCTGCGGGGAGGCAGGACACCGAGCGGAGCACTCAGGGAGGGCACCGCAGCGCCCGGCCCCTCCACCCTCCTCATCCAGAAAGGCTCCCCAGGCTGAACCACACCGAGATGGAAAGGGAAACACAGCCTTCCTCCCTTGGGACAGACTCCTCAACTGCACTCAGGCAGCTCCGGGGGGTGGGGTCTGTGACTCACAACCCCACCTTCCGGGAAAAGGGGACATTAGCAAGCAGACAGACCCGCCAGGCCCAGGAGGGCTGGCACTGCCAACCAAGAGGGACGTGGTGTCCTGGGGACAGGCTCCCTCACTAGGAGGCAGCGGCCACGGCCAAAGGCTGGTGGCTCCGCAGGGAACCAGCATTCACACCCAATGACCTGCCGGATGTCATGAAGCCGGGCAAGCAAGGGCTCTTCGTCCTCCAGCACCGTCCGCTGGACTGCAAGAACGAAAGGCAAGGTCTGTGGGCACCAGGTGCTGTGCCCACCTCTGCCGCCCGAAGACCTCAGGGCGCCCGGGGGTGCAGATCAGGGGACATCGACCGCGGGCTACCACTCACCTTGCCTGCTACCCATGAGCACCTCCACCAGCTGGAAGCTCTCAGGACCCGCGGCCTGTGGGGGGCGGAGTTTGAGGCATCAGGCCTGGACCCCTGACTCCCCCAGGACTCCCCCCAGACTGGCCGGGACCACAGCGGCATACACACCTGACGTCCAAGCAGCGGCAGAACCTCCAGCACCACGGTCCGGGCAATGCTCTGTGGGGTCACACGGATGGACACGTAGGCCACACCCACCCTGCAGGGAACAATCTCAGGAGCTTGGGTCACATGGCCCCCACCCCTCCCAACTCCCGCCGGCAGACCCTGGGCCTTGGGCCTGGGTCTCACTTGAGCCAGGCAGGGTAGATCCTCAGGACTTCCTGGGTGCGGGGCAGAGCGCGGATGATCCAGGCCTCGGGTGCAGCCTCTCGGGATCCAGGGCCTCTGCTGTCCTCCCCCTCCGCACTCCCACTGGCCCGGGTCTTGCCCCGAGCCCCAGTGTCCGCAGCGTGGACAGGTAGGGGGAGCGCCTGCAGCTCAAAGTCTCGAGGGTCCTCCGTGACATAGTAGGCCCGGAGAGCCGCCTCCTGCGGGGGGTGGGGGCGGCACATGTGGACAGGTGCCAGGGCCAGGCCGGATGCCACAAAGCGCCCCCAGGAGTGGGCCCTGCCTGCAGCCCCTGTGGGGGCTCTCTCGTACCAGGACCTCCTCGCTCCTGGCCAGGCGGGGGACAGTGATGACTCGAAAGTGGTTTCTCTGCAGAGCATCGTTGCCGTCAAAGACCTTCAGGGTCAGTTTGCCTGGGCCAGAGAAGTGGACATGGGCCCATGGAGTGGGCACGGGCTGGGCACAGGACAGGGGATGGGGTGAGGGATGAGGAGGGACAAGGGTGGCGGGCCAGGCCACAGCTAGGGGCGCTTACTGGACTCCGGGGCCAGCACCTCTCTGCCCAGGCCAGTGGGGCTGCTTCCGTCCACACCATCGTCCCCCTCACCTGCGGGAGGTGCACAGCTGACCTCGTACTCGGGGCCCACCCCCAGCCCCCCCGCCCGGCCCCAGCACAGCCCTTCACGCACCTGGCTCTGGGGCCGGGCTCTCAGAGATGCGGAAACAGTGCATTTTACTGAAGTTTCGGGACAGCAGGCGCACGCACGCCGGAGGCAGGACCATGGTGCGCAAGCGCCCAAATGTGCACTCCGGGGCGAGCGCCGCCGAGCAGACTGAGTGGGCCTGGAGATGGGGGCATGGACTGGCCCTCAGCCACTCCGCAGGGGCCCACGCTGGACTGATGGCCCCTAACCAGGCCACGACAGGGCACACTGGCGGGTGGCACCACCCTCAGACCAGAAGGATCCCCAGCTCTGTACAACGGGGCCCACCCGCCGCCCCAGAGAGTGCGATGCAGACGGGTGAGAGCGGAAGGACGCACCACACCTGCTCCCAGGACCTCTATCCTGCTTTCCAAAAGCTTAGTACATCCACGCCGCCCCACCCCCTAGGACCGTGACACCCC
>NW_027397066.1:353788-442830 GCF_003265705.2 Callorhinus ursinus
CCCCGCCCCCCAGGACCCCCGCAAAGCCCACCTGCACGCCGCACCACTCGCAGCGCACACCCGCCAGCACATCGGAGGAGCCGCACGTCTTCCTGCAGACCTCGCAGCGCGCACCGGAGGGCAGGTTCCCCTCCCGCCAGTGGTGGTGGTGCACGTCCTGCGGAGGGGGCAGTCACCGGTGGCTCAGCCAGCACCCCCAGCAAGCCCCTCCCCCGCCTGGCCCCCCACCTCAGGCATCTGGCCCTGTGCACTCACGTGGTCCCGGTGCCCGTCCCCGTGGCACTGGCGGCAGTCGCTGCAGGCGAAGGGCACACAGTCGGGGTGAACGTGCAGCTCACACACTGGGGGGCGGGCAGGGTTAAGGGCCTCTCGCCGCTCCCCACAGCCCTGCCCCCTTCTCTCAGGCATCTCTGCCAAGGCCAGCCAGTCCTGGCCACATTTCCTTGATCCTTCCTGGGGTGGGGAGCTCTCAGGAGGGGAGCCCCCCTCTCAGAGGATGGGAGCCGGCTTCTCCTGTCAACCTGTGTGGCCCCCTGCACCTGCTTCCCTGTGAGGGCAGCTCGGGATCCACAAACACGCCCCCCCATCAGTGCCCAGGGCACCACCCCACCTCCTGCCCAGCCGCCTGGCCACAGCGAGGTGTGGGCTGCCCTGGGCAGCAGAGATCAGGCCCCTGGTGAGTGGTGCAGAATGGGGGGGGGGCGGGGGGCTCAGCAATACCTTCACAGCGGAGTGCAGGGGCCTCCAGGGTCTTGCGGCACACAGCGCAGAACTTGCGCTTGTAGAGACCCCGCGGGCCGAAGCAGTGGGCCATGGGGACCTGCAGGGAGCAGAGCTCCCCCTCAGCCTGGGGCCTACCTGCCAGCGCCCATCTGGGGCCGGGAGGCCTCATTCTCTACATCCCCAACAGCTCCCACTGCCACCCACACCCCCTGCCTGACCCCTGCGGTCCCCCTAAATCCTCGCCCGCCCCTCTGTGCCTCCTAGGGGTCCTGCTGAAACTGCCCAGTCTCTTCAGAGTCCTTGCAGGACCAAGGCCAGCTGTGATCTCAGGCAGCCCTTTCTGCAGGGAACACCCCGGCTGGTTCTGCCCATGCCTGATTCAGCTGTGCAGTCCAGCTTCCTCCAGACCTGTTCCCCTGCCCTCATGACACATCTGGGGCAAGCTGGACAAAGCACACAGGGACAGAGGCCCACCAACAGGCAGGACGAGCAGTGCTGGGTGCCAGGGACCCCCAAGGAGGAGTGGTCAGAACCAGTGGGAAGTGAGGCCCACTGCTGTCCTGGGAGGGGCTCACAAGCAGGGATGCATTCAGCATCCTGGGGACCCAAGGCAGCACAATGGAACACTCCCACCCCATCCAACCAGCCAGCCTCTCAGCCCAGGACCTGCCACAAGAGCCAGCTTCCCCAAGCCCTCTGCCCACACTGCATACGCACCCGGACCAGGCTAGGGGCCACACCTGCACAGGGGGTCTTCACGTGCTTCAGGCACTTCTCGTGGGACATGAAGTTGCAGACTGTGGAATGAGAGCTGCATGAGTTGGCCCCCGTCCGACCCCAGGCTTTGGCCAGCAGAACCACCAGGGGCCATGGCCGGATGCCAGCATTCTGACAGGGCAACGCGCCCCTCACGGTGGGCCCGCTCTGCCAGAGCTGGAGGGGAGTCAGCATGGGGTGAGTCGCTGCAGCCCACCCCCCCCCCCCCAGCTCCGATCCCGCGTGAGCAATGGAGAAAGTGACTCCCACCGTCTCCACCGTCGTGGGGGCAGAGGGAGGGCATGGCCACAGCCTCCCTCCACAGAAGCGCCACAGACACCCTGATCCTCTGCCCCACGCCACCTCTCATCCCGAGAGCCCGGAGTGGGGATGATGCTGTGTCCTGGAGTCTTGAGAGTGGCCCCTGCCCCTAGCACACAGGGGCACACTCCAATCTGTTGGCCCTGAGGTGCAGGCAGGTAAGTGGGCATCTCCCCCCAAGACCAGCTTCACCAAGAAACCCTTCCCTCACTCCCCCACAACTCTAAAGACCCCTAACTACCCCCTCCCGTGTGGTGTGCCTGCCGAGACCAGAGCCCGTCTGTAATGGGCCAGGGCCTCCCGAGACAGGCAGGGTGGCCAGCCCAGGGATGGTTGCACCTGCCCCTTCCCAGAGGAGTAGACAGCCCAGAGGCGCTATAGGCAGTGAGCACTCAGACGTACGCTGTGCCCTTGAGGGCCACTAAGAAGGAGGCCGAGAGACGATGATGACAGGAGGAGCCCAAGAGGAAGCGCCCTCTGGCAGCACATACGGCCGTGAGTGGGCCTGGGGAGGGGTCGGGGGGCCTGGGCAGAGCCCCACTGGGGTGGGGTGGGTTAGACAAGGCAGCAAGAAGCTGGGAAGTGGGCAGGGGGCAGAAGAACTCACTCTGCAACATAGCCCTTGGTGAAAAGTGTGACCCGGGGGGCCTTGAGGCAGCCCCTTCCCACCCACTGCAGCCCTACCCACGCGTCCCTAGGAGAAGGCAGTCCGGTCCTCCACAGGCTAGCAAGAACAGCCTGAGACTTTGCTTCAGAAGAACTACAGTAGGCTGGGGTCGGATGGAAGCAGCAGGGAGGCAGAGAGGAAGGGTGAGCACTCCAGCTAGCTTCCCCTTCAGGGCACCCAGACTAGCTCTGTCCCGGAAGGCAGCGGTGGCGGGCAGGTGGCACCCAGTCCTCTGGCCCACGGAGATAGGGCCTGATCACCCCACATCCCACATCCCACATCCTGGGTACTCCGGGGCAGGCGGGGAGGCTCTTCCTCCCACACCCTTGTCAGGCCCCTCTGCTTGCCAAGATTACCACCCCTTCTCCACGGAGGTGGGGAGAAGGTCCATACAGATGCCCAGGGATGGCCTCCACGTCATCCCCCAAGCCCAGCCTCTTTCCATGAGCTGCTTCGCCCTTTAGACCTAGAGCCCCACCTGCAGAAGGTCACAGCAGTGAGGAGGACCTGGAGCCCTGCCTTCACCACCCGTCGCCTGTGCGGGGATCCTGGGTCTAGCCTCAGACCTAAAGCTGACTCAGCCTGCACAAGCACTTCTCCCTGCTCAGGTGAGCCTCTTGGCACGGGAGACGGTAAGAAAGGGCAGTGTTTCTGATATGAGAGAATCTAGGGGTGACTCCCCCCAGGCCACCTGGTGCAGCACTAGGGAGTCAGATCGAGCATGCCATTTTTTTTGGTAGAAGGCATCCTGTGTGAAGGACCCAGCCTCCTCCACCTAGACCTGGTCAAGCCTTCTCTGTAAAGCTTGGCGTTAAGTGGTCCTTCTGTCCCCAGAGACAAAAGCCTGTCTCCCCAAGTGGAAAAAAGGCTCCCCACGTGCCACCTTCCACATCCCTGGGCAGCTCTGGTCCCCAGGGCCCACCCACCTGTTCTGCCAGAGGGAGCAAGACTACAAGAGGCAGGCCTTGGAAGCCTGCACCCTCGATGTCCCAGGAGCCAGAGGAGGGAAGGCCTCCTCGCCCGGCCAGCCAGCTTGGCAGCTAGGTGGGAGCCCTGCTGGGGCACGCCACACTTGGCCCTGCGGGCAGCAGTGTGCATGCAGGGCAAAAAAGGCCCAGCACTAGGCTACAGGAACCAGTAGCCCAGACCAGCCCTGCCTGACCACACTGCTGCCCCGTGCTGCCCCAGCGGCTGGACTGAGGAGCCCAGACAAGTCCCACTTGCTCAGGGTGGGCTGGACTCATCCCCCAGTCACTGCACCTGCCCCACGCCGCCCACAGTGCTCTTCCCCCATTGAATCCCAACCCCAGTGAGGGAGCACGGGGAGCAGTTTTTTCCTGAGGCCCACAGTCCTGGGGGAAGCCACCTGGTGCCCCCAAGCCCCTGGAAGAGCCAGTCCTTATCACCTCCCTGGAGAAGGTCTGAGGCCAGCACACTCCTGCCCCGTGGGGCAGGCGGTTCTGTCCTGAGGAGGCCATTGCTGAGAGTGCAGAGGTCAGAGGTGAGGAGCCCATCCTGGGCCAGGGGCCGGGGTCTGTGATGGGGTCGCGGGCGCTCACCGTCGCACAGGAAGCCGGCCAACCCCCAGATGAAGTCGGAGCAGAGGTGGCAGAAGGTGGGCTTGGTGAGCGTCACCTTCCGGAAGCTGTGGCCAGACGCGGCGGGGCCTGGGGGCCTGGCGCCCGCCCGCTCCGGACAAGACCCCGGCCCCGGCCCCGGCCCCGGCCCCGCGCGGCCTCTGCCGCCTAGCTCGGGGCTGGAGGCCGGGCTGCCCGGGCGCGGCGAGCTACCGCCGAGCCAGGCACGGGCCCGGGGCTCGGCCGCCGCCGCCATCCCTACCCGGGCGGCCCGAGCCCCGGTGGCGGGCAGAAGCCGGGTCCGCGCTGCGGAGGAGAGGGACCTCCGCCTCCCCTCCGACCCCGCGGTCCGCGCCGGGCTTCCGACTGCGCCCGCCGCCACTGCGCAGGCGCGCGCTCGGGGGCGGGGGCCGAGCAGCCGGGGGGCGGGGCCTGGGGGCGGGCTGGGGCGGTGGGCCTTCTGGGGCGGGGCTTGGAGAGGCGGGGCGGGGCCTGGGCTGGGGCGGGGCGGCGGTGGGAGGCCGGCGGGCAGGCCTGCGGAGCCGGGGTCCGAGCCCGGGCCGAGTTGGGGGCCGCTTGGGGAGACCTGGCGGGCAGGGGGGTGGGTCTGGCCTCCGGCCGACAGCCTGCGCCGGGAATCGGGACCGGGTTCCCCGCACGCAGCCTCCCGACGACGCCGGCGCAAGGCGTTTGCACCTGCGGCGCCCAGACCCGCGCCTGCGCAGACGGACACCTCCCACGCGACACGCCGGTCCCACGGGTGGTTCGTGGTTGCGCGGGGAGGCCCTGCGAGCGCGCGGCACATCCCAGGGGCCCGAGGGTGGGGTCGAGAACCCAGGCCCGCCTCCCCTGCAGGCCCCCGGCCGTGCGTAGAAGGCCGGGTGCGCGGTCTTCGCACGCGTGGGCCCTGCCTTACCCCGAGTACCCGCAAGTCCGGCCCCTGTCCTCACCACGGATGAGGAAGTCATGAGGGTCCGGGTCAGCGATAGCCAGGGAGTTCTCCCAACCCCACGCCAACGTTGCTGCCCTGCCTGTTCGCAGATGGTGCCCTCGACCATCAGCTCTCTCGTGGGAAGCCCGAGGGGCCAGCGTCCCTCCCTCCGGGTCGTGGCCTCGTGTTCCCGTCGGGGGCTGGCCTGTCGCGACGCTCCCCAGGTCATCCTCGACCCCTCCATGCTAGGAAAGACCGGCCCCCACCGCACCCCCGGGGAAGCCAGTGAGTTCCGCCCGCCAGCCAGCCAGCCGGGCTGAGATGTCTGGCTCTACAAAGGGGCGACGCCAGCACGCACCGCTTTGTTTTGTCCAGGCGGCACTGGGGGGGTAGGGGACGTGTCCACGAAGGTCACCCTGACCCCATAGCCTGCCAGAAATCACTCCAGGTTCCCTACTTCTGTGGGCCTGAGCGCAGGCTACAATGCCAGTGGCCGAAATGGGAATCGTGGGCCAACGGGCTTCTTGGGGGACCCAGAAGGGAAAAGCAGGGGCTGCAGGGAGGGGTTGGCTCCCATGCGTGCGGGGAAGGGTAGAGCCCCAGGGTCCCAGAGGAGGAGAAAAACAGGGTGGAGGATGCAGCCAGGGGAGAATAATGTCCGCGGTGGGGGTGCTTAATGACCACGAAGGCGACCAAGGCAATGCCTGGAAGTGGGCTGGGCCTGCTGGGAGGGCCTGCGGAGGGAGAGGCAGGGAGGGTTACAGTGCCTTATTTGGCTGAGGGGGGATTCCGGGTGTGGACAGCAGAGGGCGAGAGAGGGCAGTGCCAGAGACAGGGTCCTGAGAAGGCCGGAGGACTCTCGCCCTCACTCCCAGGAGGGTTCTTCATTGTCCAGAAACCGTTCACTGCGCACCCAGAGCACTGGGCTGGCATGTCTGCCCTCCTGGAGCTGAGTTCTGGGGCTGACAGACAACAAACTGAAAAACAAACAAGCCTGGAAATGCCACTTAATGTCTTGGTGCCGCTGTGGATGGAGGGAGTCAGGCCTGAGTGCCCAGGAGGAGCTGGGCTGTGGGCAGCAGGAAAACAGACCAGCAAGGGGAAACAGAGGGTGCAAAGGCCCTGGGGCCACTCCTCTCTCCTTGTTTCCTCGGCACCCCCATTCTGGCTTCAACCCACCCAGCTCCCCGAACCTGCCCTCAGCCAGGTCACAAGTCACAGGTGAGGGCCAGGCCCCAGGTCCGACCGGCCTCCTGGCCCTGGGAGGGTTATAATCTAGCCATGGTGCCGGAGAAGGCACAGGTTTCTATGGAAGACCACTCCGCACCATGCAAACTACAGCTGACTTCTTAGGAAACAGGACCTAAAGACATATCTCTCCATGCGTGAGAAAGTGGAGGGCAGGGGAAACACCTGGAGAAGGGGTATCCTGTGTGCATTTCTGCAGAAACGTAACTCTGCTCTCTGATGTGGCATGCCAACGGAAATGGCAGACACACTGCCATCAAACCTTCCCGAGAACTTGGGACACCTTCCAAAATAGTTAGCAGCTTCTAGCTGATGCTGAACACATCTGCCTGGAGCATGGCCCTCCTCGAGGATCTGGGTGGCCCGCTCTGCGCTCTTGCTCCTGCAGAGAGCTTTGGGTCTACAGGCTGTCCCTCTCTCCTTCTCTTCTCTCCGGGTCTCAGTAAGCTCAGGAGCCCTAACACAACTCCACAGGCTGGGGGGCTTGACCCACATTTACTTCTCACAGTTCCGGAGGCTGGAAGTCTGAGATCGGGGTGGCGCATGGTCACGTTCTGGTGGGGGCCTCGTCCTGATTTGGCAGACGGGGGCCTTCTCACTTGGCTTCTCACAGCAAGAGAGAGAACAAGCTGTCTAGCGTCTCTTTTTATAAGGGCACTAACCCCGTCCCATGCTCTTGACCTCAAATGCCCCACCTCCAAATACTATCCATGGGGTTAGAGTTTCAACATATGAATCAGTGAGAGAATCAACGTCTGTTGTTCAAGCCCCTCTGTTTGTGGTCCTTTGTTACAGGCACCCCCGTCTGTCAGACTCGCACAGAAACAGGCCAGCTGTGCGTTATCTGGCAAGTAGCTTCCGACGCCCCACATCTTGTTCTGAGCGCCACGGATGTGTCTCTTTCCCGCTGGTGCACATTCAGTGCGCGTTAGCAGCTGCCCCGACGTGGGCGCACCATGGTTTATTCTTTCTCCTGTGAACAGACTTGTGCGTTGGTGCCCGACTTGGGCTGTTAGGAAAAATGCTTCCAGGAGCTCTGGTCCATGTATACACATGTCCACGGGAGTACCCTTGCTGGGCCATAGGACAGACTGTGTTCACCTCTAGAAGAGAATCCCAAAGAAAAATAAACCCACCCTCACCAAAATACTAATGTGTACGTCCACTAGCAACGTAGGAGATTTTCCTCTGCTGCACGTTTGTGACAACCACGGTCTCACAATTTCAGCCTTTCTGGTAGGTTTTGGTATGGTTTTTCACTTCTGTCCTTTGGTGGTGAGGAAGTTGCCAGATCCTTATCACAGATCCACCTGCCCTCTGCAGCTCTTTTGTAAGGCCCTGTTTGTTAAGTGCCTTGATCATTTTTCTGTTGAGCATCTTTTCCTTATCGATTTGTGCTTATTCACATACTCTGGAGATGACTATTTTGTGAACTACCGTCCATTCTCGCCGTCCGCGGCTGCCAAGCTCTGGAACCTCGAACGCAGGATTGCGGAGTCCGTGAACACACAACCGGGGCTCCTGGGGAAATGCAGGGTCAGCCTCCTGGGAGGCTCCGGGCACGTTTTCATCAACGGATCAACACAGAACCGTGTGTCGTGTGGCTTCTGTTCAAAGGCATCTCATCGACTATACAGTTGTCATCAAGGACCCATCCTGCCGGCATCACCGAACCTCACGCCTCAACAAAACCCACCCAGCACGCGGTTTTCTCCGCGGGCCCATCACGGCCTCTGGTGCTTGGAGCCCTGGGTGGGACCTCAGGACCACCCTGGGGGTCATTATAAACAACGGAGTCACCAGCCAAAAGCACAAAAATGCGGGACACGTGGCACCAGATCGACAACAGAAAGGACACTTGTGTCCAGGGCGAGCTGAACTGAGAAGGCAGGGCGCCGCCTCCTCCTGTCTCCGCCGGCGACTTCGGGCCACACTCCGTCTTCGCTGCTCTGGGCACGGCCCCGAACGACCACGGACGTGCCGGGAGTGTTGATTGTGGGCTCACAAACGAGTTTCAGTGAGCAGGTGAATTCGCAAATCTGTGAATATTGAAGTTTCCTGCGTCAGCACAGCCTCCTCCACACCAGGATGGTCCCGTTGCTCTCAGTGTGGCTCTGGGTGAACAGGCCTTCCTAAGTTTTCACCTCGTCCAACTGATCAGCCTTTCCTTTCTGGGGAGGGCCATTGTGTCCTGTTCAAGCACCTGCCTGCCCTGAGGTCATGGAAATGCTCCTGGTTTCACACTTCTATCTCCTGAGGCTGCCTGGCCCGCCTTGGTGGTGTGGGTGAGGCAGGGTCCCATCACAGGGACCCGCAGCCTCTCTTCAAGAAAGAATGCAAGTCATCATAGAATTAGGTGCACGTGTATTCAGAATGAGATAAGAAATCATCATCTTTTAAAAGATTGACTAATAGCACGAACATTACAAAATCAAGAAAATACCACAATTCTTATTCATAACTGCATGGTACTCCACTAGGATGTGTATTTTTCATCCACGTCTTTTATCGTCTCTTCTTACAACAATTTTTCAACATTACTTTCCAGGGGAAAAGAGGAGAACTTAGTATCTCTAACGAGGTTGATTGAAAACAACGTCGTGACTACTATCTCTCACCAAAGTCCTCTCTTGACCACTCACTACTCAGAACTCCTATCCTGTTAGGACTGCTGTCAGGTTTGGAGAGAACGTTGACAAGTTGTTTCACTTATAAGCCGGGAAGGCTGGGATATTGCATTTTCTTGTGCTGTGACTCATCTCAAATGCCCTTACAGATCTCCTGAACCTTCTGTCACGTCCTTGTCACATCGGCTGTGAGGGGTTCTCCATTATCTTGTTGATGTCGGCATTTCCTGTTAAATCAGCAGAATGTTTAATCCCATTCCAAAAGTCCAGTGTGATTCACTCCTTCTGGCTAATTGCCATGGCAGTTCCTGGAAGCTGTTTTCTGTGCCAGGCTGTCTGGCATGAACTTCGCGAGGAAGTGACTGGGGACAACATGAATATAGTCCATTAAACCCCAGCTGGGGTTTCTACCACTCAGTTTCCCCTTGGCCCCGTCCTGAAAAGGGCCCCCCACCTCCCCAGAACCACCCCAGCAAGAGGGGAAATGTGACAGGAGGAGTTTGAGGCAGTGTGGGAATTGCTGTGGCCCTAGTATCTTCCTTTAGTGAAGTTTACAAAAACGTCTGACCGTATGACCAAGGCCCCGCGGGAGCCTGTGCCATTGAGTGGCCCTGCTGTGTCTGTCTTTGGCCAGGCTGCAGGGTCTGCTCCTCGGGCTCCACAGTCCTGATCTGAGAGAGCAGAGGCCCCTGCAGGGGCTCAAGGTGTGGGCAGGACGTGCTCCCTTCAGAGGCCTGCCACTGGCCCTCTCGGTCTTCTGGAGCTGTGCTCTTGGCAGTTCTGTGCTCATGATCCCTCCCTCGACCATCAGAGCATAGCATCTTTACTCTAAAATGTGTACCCAGGATTTTCTTCTGAAGATTTTATTTATTTATTTGAGAGAGCATGCACAAGCAGGGGGAGAGGCAGAGGGAGAAGCAGACTCCCCGCCGAGCAGGGAGCCCGATGCGGGGCTCGATCCCAGGACCCGGGATCATGAGCTGAGCCGAAGGCAGACGCTTCCCCGACGGAGCGCCCCCAGGCGCCCCCACCCCCAGGATTTGTTTTACTCAGATATGGTAAGGTGACAGAAATGGAAACACCCACCTTTGGAAGGATAATTTATTACTTACATTTCCCAGGAGAAGGGGATACCCCGCACCATGTGGGGCCACGGGGGAAGCACCGGTCGGAATCAGAACGGAGAAGCAGGAGCAAAGGGAATGTGGCCCAGAGCCGTTATTGGGGCTTCCACGGGAAGGAACGGGTGAGCAGCCGGCACAGGGAGTAAGTTTAGGATCGGGTACTTTGAAAAAATCGGGCAGGCCTAGGCTATAGTGGCGGTCCCTAGTTGTCCAGTGTCTGGCCTTGGGGTGATGTGCGGCAAGGGGGTGTTGGCTTGGCGTGTGAGAGCGTTGAAAGCTGGGTCGGGGGTGTGGGCTCTCTCCAGGAACTGTGTAGCCCTAGGAGGGGCACTCTCTCCAGGGCCAAGGCCCCAGATGCCGGAGCATCGAGAATGGAGAAAATAAGCAAATACAGGCAGGGGAGAAAAAGTTGTTACCTGCCTAGAGATATAAGCCAGATTTTATTTAAGAGGGAAAAAATAAGATCCTGCCCTAAGAGAAGAAACAGGGTGAGGGGGTGCTGCTGTGGTTGGAGCTGTCCCAGGGGAGGCTCCTGCTGGCCCTTCCCTCCCAGTTTCCTCCTATCAGACAGAGGCAGGAGGGAAAAGCCTAAAACCAGAAAGAAAGAAAAAAAGAAAACGGGAGAAAATACAGGCCTGATTTTGCCTGTTCTTTCGCCTGGAAAAATTAGGAGCAACTAGTGGTAGATTTCCACAACCCCATGATGTGGTCCCCCCCATTAGAGGCCCCACACCTAGAACCCAACATCATTAAAATTGTGTCCAACCAACTTGTAAATATTTTGCTCTTACAGGTGGGCTGAAATGTCCAGCTCTGTGCCTGTTCTGGCAGTCTTATCTGCCGCAGCTACTTCCACACCTGAAAGGACACGGTGCACCTCTGCAGGCTGCCCGTGGGTGTGCCACAGCACCATCCCCCAGACGAGATCCCGACCCGGGCTCCTCTCTCCAAGATGGCGCCCTCCTCCAAGGGGGTTCCTGGGACACACTCATTAGGACACAGGGGTCCAACAGCTTTTAGTCCTGTTGGGTCCCACTGGCAACGTCCCCAGGCCCCTGGCTGCCCGGGAGCCCCTTGGGACTTGGATTCTCAGAGCGGGCAGGTCGTGTGAACAGCACCACCAGCCACCGCGTGTGACCGAGCCCAGTGGAGTCCTACTGCCAGGATGTCCCCGAACATGGACGGGACCCAAGGCTAGCACTTTAGCCAAACTTCATGCAGGTGTCTGAGCGGTGGATGCTTTGGGCAATAATGGCTCATCCTCACACTGATGATGCACTGTCAGGCCATTGCCTAAAAACTGTCCCCTTCAGAGTAAAGAACGCTGGAAATCTCTTGCCTCACAGATGCCAGAAATATAACTTAAAATCACACATGTCTCTGGATATACTAAGGCCACAATACGAGTCCCGACTAAGACAGCCTTACCCTTTGGAGTTACAAACGTTACTAACAGTAGCCAAGACACATGTCACTTGAGACCACCATGTCCCCGACACGTTCCACGACCGTTTCTCTGAGGGACATACTGGTCTTCTTGAACAATTCCTCTTCATATCCCAGTCCAATAAATGGGCCCCTAGTTGAGTCTCCATCCTGCCCTAGGCTTTACGTTCCCTTAATTGAGGGCCCTTTGCCCAACTCTCACCTCACACCAACCTGAAAAGCTTTCCCACTGTCCTTCCCTGTACTGAAGGGGAGATGTGTTCAGCCTCTGTGTAATGGAGACTGACTGGTCATGAGGCCCTTTGCTGATGTCTCCCTACCCCTTGTGTCCCTGTGTGGCCCCGGACCGAGTACCGGGCCTCCTGTTTCCTGGGATCGGTTGAGTATGAACTTCTTCCTGCACGGCAACCATTTCCCTGTGTGTGTGTCTCACCATAACTGGTTAAAACAAATCCTGAGTACACGTTTTGGAACAGTCTCCAGATCTCTCTCTCTTCTGAGGTCTTTACGTGGCCACTCCCGTGTCAAGTCTCCCTCTGCCTCCCCCTCACGAGGATGCCGTGATGACATATAGGGCCCATTCAGATCATCCGGGATTATCTCCCCTCTCAAGACCCTTCACTTAATCACACCTGCAAGTCTCTTCAGCACAGAAGGTCACGCTCAGAGGTCCTGGGCTTAGGACCACGGACACCACTGTGGCCAGCCAATCAGTGTGCATTTATTCCACTCACAACTTCTGTGTTAACTGTCACACATTTCGATTCTCTGGTGTATTTAAGCCCCCAGAATACGTTACAATATTTTTTTTTATATATCACTCTTCATTAGATTCGTGTACAACATAGTCTTCATGTACCTCTGGGCTGTGTGGGACCATTCTGCGTGGAGGTACCAGTTACCATCTCCTTGGTGAGGGCCACTGGGGACCAATGTCCCCAGAGTCCAGTTCTCCGCAAAGTCCTCATCTGACCTTCTCTTTGGAAGGAAAATTCTTGTTGGATTCAGAATTCTAACTTACCGGTTGTGTACTTCCAGGACTTTGAAGTTTTCATTTCACTGTGTATTGGTTTCAATTGCTTCTGTTGAAAAGTCAGTGAGCTTTGAAGATACTCTGTGGGTCTTTGGTTCCAGCCCTTCACCACGATGTGCTTGGGTTCGGCTTTCTTCATGCCTTTCTTCGTGGGCTTCCCGGCACTGCTTGATTCTGTGGCTGGGTATCTTCCAACACTTCTAGAAAATCGCCCGCCCTTATCTCTGCAAATCCTGTTTCTGTCACCAGCCTGGGGGACTGACTGGTCCGTTGGCGGCCTCCAGGGACGGGGTTGTGCTGTTTCAGGCAGGAGGGTGCAGGCACGAGACTTTTCACAGGGTGGCGAAACGTCTGATTGTGGAAGACGCGGTGCTGGACGACTTGCCTGGCGTGTGTATAACGTGAAGTGTAAACCCAGGCCAGGCCACCCAGCTGTCTGTCAGCAAGGTCCGCTCGCCTTCTCCAAGCCAGCTTGTGCCCCGACCACACCGGCTCCTTGTCACTTCGCTTTGCCAAGCCCACACCCCAGCGGCTCACCTATGACTCCGCTCCTTCCCTCCCACCCCTGCATCCAATCCGCCTGCGGTCCTAGCGCTCATCCTCCAAATGTGTCCCACATCCGACCACCTGTGCCCACGTCCAGCCATCGCAGGTCGGAGCCATCAAGTAGCCGCCTGACCCGTACATTAGGCGACTCCCCGGCCTCCGGGGCGATCCTCCGAAGCGTGAAGCCGACAACGGCTCACTCTCGGGCCCCGGGACAGCGGAGCGCTCTTACAGGAGGCGTCCGAGCACAGCCGGTGAGCAGGGCTGGCGGGTACCGCCGTCCAGCGGGGGAGGACCGAGCCAGGAAGGGGCAGCGGTCCAGGACCCCCCAGTCTGGAGCCCGGCGGCAGGGGGGCGGGGAACCCCCAATCCCCGCCCACTCACCGGCCCGCCCCTCCCGGGTTCCGAGAACCCACCCAGACCCGGCCCCGCCCCGCAGCGGCGGTCACGTGGCGTGCGACCCGGAGGCGGAACCGGCGGCGCAGACCTGGGCTCCCGGAGCGCAGAGGAGCCGCCGGGCCTGCGGGGATCGTGCGCCCGCGCCCCCCGCGCTCTGCCATGCAGCCCCCGGGCTCCCGCACCCCGCTGCTCGCGCTGCTGGCCGCGCTGCTGGCCGCGCCCCGGGCTCTGGCAGAGGCCCCGCACCTAGTCCTCGTGGACGCGGCGCGTGCGCTGCGGCCCCTGCGGCCCTTCTGGAGGAGCACCGGCTTCTGGTGAGCGCTGCACGCGGGGAAACGGAGGCCCGAGAGGCCCATCTCCCCTCCATCCCGCCGCGCGCTCCTCCCGAACCCGGGACGCGCTCCTGGACCCCCTGGTTGCATTGGAGAGACCCCTGGGCTCCCGCGCCCACCGCTCGGGCGCTCTGATGTGAGGAAGGCTGCCCAAGTCCTAACCCTTCCCTGGCTGGTTTACTCCTTCCTCTCGGGGTCCGCCTTCAGTCAGACTGGGGGTTTTCTTTGTCGGCCGGCCCCAGGCGGTGTTTTGGGTGCCCCGAGGGGTTTTCTGAGTGGGTGCCCGGTGTGGTGGAGACCTGCGGACAGGCCCTGAGTTTGCGCGGTGGCCACCTGGGGCCGTCCAGGCGGTCACCTGGAGCAGCGGCCCAGGACCCTCCCAAGGGGGCGGCCACAGTGATGTCAGACATCCCTGTCATGGGACCTATCTCCCAACCCCCCTGTGTCTCTGACCCCCCCTCCCGTGGCTCCGACCCCGCCCCCCTCGTGTCTCCACGACCTCCATACAGGTCTCCCTCTGTGGCCTGCTTCTGGCTGAGATCACCTGGCTGAAGGGGGAAGGAGCAGGGTATTGGGATGGGGTCCTCTCTTCTCAGGGTGCCCCTGATTTCCATAAACGTGAGACAGAATAACATTCCTGACGTTGGGGGTCATTTTATTACATCAGGGACGGTAACATTCATTGGCAGGTAGTCCGCACTCCAGCTGCTGGAGGTGGGTGTCCTGGGCAGTCCCAGGCCCTGTCCATGGGGCCTCATGCCCCATCCCCCTTGTTCTTTCCCCAGCCCCCCACTGCCTCACAGCCAGGCTGACCAGTATGACCTCAGCTGGGACCAGCAGCTCAACCTGGCCTATGTGGGCGCTGTCCCTCATGGTGGCCTTGAGCAGGTCCGGACCCACTGGCTGCTGGAGCTCGTCACAGCCAGGTAAGTGGTGGGGGCAGCCGGCAGAGCCCCCTTCATGGAGAGGGGGACCAAGGCTAAGGGGAGAACTGTGTTGGGGTATGCAGGACCGGGCAGTGTGAGGGCTGCGGCGGGGGCAGAAGAGAGGGCTCCTGCTCTGAGGGGCTGTTGCCCTCGCACTTCCCAGCAGAGTGTCCTGTGTGGGGCTCTGGTGGGTGCTGGGCAGCCCCTGCACTGGGCACAGCTGACATCCCGCTGGATATCACTTAGAGGCTCAGGGGCAGGTTGGTGTCCCACTGCACCAGCTTTGTGGCTGAACCAGCACCAGCAAGTGTGCACCCACGTACCTCATGTGATGTGCATGTGGGTCAGGCTTTGCAGGAACGCTGCCCAAGGGCTGGGCTGAAGTCGCGTTGGTCCCACCCCACTTCGGCCCTGCAACGCTCCGCCCAGCCAAGGCGTGGGACGAAGGAACACTTGGGTGTGTGTTTGGAAGACTTCAGAGACACAGAGATCCTCAGGCCCCCGGCCAGAGCTGCCCCCTCTCACCAGCGGGCCCAGGACTGGGCCGGCCAAGGGACCAGTATCCTGTGGGCACCTTGGAGGCATCCTGATTGCCTTGGGCCCTTGTTCAAATAGGAGGTGACACCTGGTGTCAAATCGACCCTGCAGGACCACGGACGCACAGCACGCGGGCCCAGGGTGTCTCTGTGACAGTTTGTTTCAAAGGTGCCGCTCTTGGATGTTCAAGTGTCTGGGGCTTCTGTGTGCTCCCCGGTTCCTCCAGGGTGGAGGGGCGCAGTGTCGCTCTTGGAGGGGTGTGGTGAGTGGTCGGTGACCGGTTGTGGGAGCGTATCTGCTGAGGGCTCCTGGGACGCTGCTAGAGGGCAGAGTCCGTGGCTGCCAGCGCCCTGCGGCGGGCTCGGGCCCCCTGCACGGCGCTGTGCACGCTGTGGAAGAGCTGCCCCTCGTCAGCCGCGTCCCCCTGGCCCCCCCCAAGGAAGCCACCTCTCCTCAGGGTGTCCCTCACCAAGGGGCTGCAGCAGGCCAGGAGCAGGGTGATGCCCAGGGCCCCGTAATCCCGGCGCAGGTCCTGCAGCGTGGCCACACCGGCTGCATCCAGGAATAGCATTGGGGCACAGTCGATGACCACAGCATGGAAGCTGGCTGCCGTGGTCACCAGTGCAGCCGTGCTGGTCACTGGGCCCAGGTCCACGCCCTCAACAGGGTCTCCCTCACTGGCCCTCGCCTCCAGGCCCCGCTCCTTCTTCCTGGTGGCCGCGTGCCCTGCATCCAGCCCCGTGAGGCTGTAGAGTGACCGCAGGAAGAAATCCTTGTTGGCGTAGTAGAGCGGCCCTGCAAAGCGGAATATCTGCACCCCAGGCTCAGGGACCAGGCCCTCAAACTCCGCAGTGTCCTCGTAGAAGCCAGAGTCCCCGATCTGAGCAAGCAGGGCAGCCCGCGGGCGCTGGGTGCGGCCAGCCAGGCTGAGCAGAGACAGGAGGATGCCGGCCAGCAGCCCCACCTCTACACTGACCAGGGCACAGGTGGCTGCCGTGGCCACCCACACCAGCGCATCAGCAGGGCTGAGCCGCCACAGCTTTGGAACGTCCCTCACCTTGCGCAGGGCGCCCCGCAGGCTGACCACAATGACGCAGGCCAGCACGCACCGCTGCAGGTCCCGGAACAGTGGCGCCAGGGCCAGCAGTACCAGTAGCACCACGGCAGCGCTGACCACGCTGGACAGCTGCGTGCGGCAGCCGGTGGCCGTCTTCACGAGGCTCTTGGACAGGGCGGCGCTGGTGACATAACAGTGGAAAAAGGCAGGCAGCACATTGCAGCAGCCCACGGCCAGCAGCTCCTGGTTGGCCCTCACGGAGTAGCCGTGGCTCCGGGCAAACATCTCAGCCAGAGAGATGGAGAAGGCAGAGCCCACGAGGGCCAGGGGCACAGCGTCCAGCACCACACGCCACATCAGCCCAGGGTCTGGCACCCGGGGGGCCACGAAACCAGTGGGGATGTCACCGGCCACGCTGGAGCCAAAGCGTTCGTGGAGCTGGCTGAAGTGGGACACCAGCGTGGCCGCCACAATGACCAGTAGCTCCGTGGGCAGTGGCACCTTTAGGCGGTGCCGGCAGCGGTCTGAGAGCTCCTTAGAGGCCAACAGCACAGCCAGGCACGTGGCACTGGTGACCACGTCGCAGAGGTTGGCCTGCCCAGCACTGCGCAGCAGGCTCAGCCACGTGCTGACCACCATGCCCGGCCCTTGGTGCCGTGGGATCTGCACGCCCAGCAGGTGCCTCAGCTGGGAGGTCAGGATGGTCACCGAGGCCCCCATGGCAAAGCCATCGAGCAGTGGCTGGGAGAGGTAGGTGGACACAAAGCCCAGCCGGAGGATGCCCATGAGGACCTGTGGACAGAGTGTGGTCAGGGCAGCGGGCTGCCTGGTGCAGCAGAGGGGGTGGCCACAGCACAGAGCTCAATACCCTTATTTCCCGAGTGGACTCTGGAGTGCCTGCACACACGTGTGCGCACACAGGCACAGCGGATGCTGGAGGTGCGCACGTGGCCTCGTATGCTCATTTCTGGTCCTTTCACGCATGCCAGCTCTGGGCATCGGAAAGCAGCTCCTTTCTCCTGTCCTGCGAGGGGCACTGCCCCCCACCCGGGAGACCCGGGGCCCCTGGGAGGGTGTGACATTGGGGTGGACAGGACAGGCCTGGTCCGGGAGACCCCTGGGTGTGGGGACGCTGCAGGAAGGGAGGCAGCCTCTCGGGATCCCACCTGGGACGGGAAACCCAGGGGAGCTGCGTGGGCCAGTCAGGCGTGTCTGGAGCTGAGGCCCCACTCCAGCCAACTATTGCTGTCCAGGCCACAGCTGGCTGGGCGGGGGCCCCCATCCTGGGTTGCCGTCCCGTGCCCACCTCTGCCTCAGCCTGCTCTGTCCTGTCGTTGCCGGTTAAACCCACCGTTCTCTGAGGCCCTGAGCCCACACTGCCCTGGGCCCGGCCCTTCTGAGTGGGCGGTGAGCGCCCAAGGGGCCTGCGCCTCGCTTGGCACAACCCCAGCCGGTAGGCCCCTCACCTGGTAAATGCCGGCTACCAGTGTGAGGGCAGCGGCAACGCGGATGGCGTAGCAGTCCTGCTCACAGTCCTGCGGACCGGGCCCCGCGGCAGCGGCTGAGGCGTTGACCCTGCTGCCGTTGTCCCCGGGCCCAACGCCGTCCTGGGCGGGGCCAAAGCCGGCCAGCAGGAGCTCGCGGTCCACCACCTGGCCCACCATGAGGCAGAGCAGGCTGAAGATCCCCACGGACACGTGGTGAGAGGTGCCCATGAGGAAGTAGATGAGGTTCGCGAAGAAGGACGTGTACAGACTGTAGATGGGCTGTAGTCCCGCCAGCAGTGAGTAGGCGATGGCCTGTGGCACCAGGATGATGCCGATGACCAGCCCGGACATGACGTCGCCTGCCAGGGCCTCCCGTGGGCGGTACCGGCGCAGCCAGCGTGTGGCGGGGAGCAGGTCCTGCACCAGCGTCCAGGCCCTCTGCGGGCTGCACGCGCACCTCCACCACAGCCTGGCTTTGAGCATCTCACGCAGGCCCAGGGGCGCTGGGGACCGCCGGCGGACCAGCACCGGCCCCCCGCCCCGCTGCACGCACTCAGGGGACACCTCCATCCGGCCCGCCACGCTTCTGGGGGAAACTTGCAATGGAGGTGGGCGTCAGCGCCGAGGTCAGAGGGCCGCACAGAGACCCAGACCTATGTGTGGCTGAACCCCGCTCCGCTGCTCCCTGTCCACCTCCCCATGCGGGCACAGGCCCCTCCACCACCCATCCCAACCACCACGGTCCCCTCTGGCACCCCTAAGTCAGCTCTGTACCATGGGCTTGGAGCACGAGGGCCTCCCGATGCCCCCCGTTGAACCTTGGAGGGCTGCTCAGACGGCAGCACTGACCACTCCCTGCTCCTTGTGGCAGAATTCCTGGGACGTGCTTTGGGAGGGTGATCTCGGTGGGGGCCAGCTGGGAGGGAAGTTGGGGTGACTGGCATCTGTCCTCTGCCCGGTTCCCCGGGATTGTGGGGTACCCTTTCCCAGGTGTGTGATCACACTCCTGAGGCAGGTCGGGGTCTCAGACCACACAGGTGCACCGTGGAACACAACCGTGGGACTGCCCCTTGTGTCCCGAGGGCAGCTGGCCTTCTCTTGCCTTGTCACCCCAGGCCCAGGACATAGGGCCTGGGGTCTCCCCGGGCTGTGGAGGATGGCATGTGTGTGTCGGGGGGCAGGCAGGCACAACCCTCATGAGCTCCAGGGGGACGTTGAGCTGTGCTTCCTTCCTGGGACGACCTCGGCACACAGGGGTCCCCCCGAGCCCCCAGAGTCCAGGTGCGTAGAGTGAGGACTGTTTAAGTGGCATCTGCCTTGTGCCGGAGGGTCCACGAAGGAGACCCTAGAACCGCCCTGCCCTCCCCTTCACCCAGGGAGTTGGCCTCTCCTGTCGCCTTGGGGATTTCACGGTCCTGCCGCAGGGCTCCGAGATGATCTTACCTGAGGGGGCCTCTCACAGGCTTGGAGGACCGGAGGGTAGCGAGGGAGCTGGCCTGTCAGCCTGTTGGGGCCAGAGTCTGCCGGCCAGCTGGACCTCCAGAGCCCTCTGGCTTTTGTTGGCGGGTAGGGGAGTGTGGGCGGCAGGCTTCTGGCTCAGAGCTGGAGCCAGGAGCCAGGCCACGGCAGAACTGGCGCCCACCGCGGGCAGTGCTCCGTGGTGACCATCTGACTGCTTGGCCAGCTGGGATTGCAGTTAAATTATTTACCCCAAAGATTGCTGAGTCACGGGTTTCCCCCAGACCAGTGTTACCTGAGCGGCTAATCCAGGGAGTTGTACTGTAATCAGAGGCTCACAAACAATTGTGTGGGCCTCTTAATAAGCTCCCAGCCTCCCAGTGGGGCCCCAGGTGTGGGACAGGGTGGGCAAGGGCACCCAGTGGCTGGAGCAGGATGCTTGGATTCTGGGGTCCCTGGGGGAGGCGGAAGGCCCGGGAGCCCAGCCAGTCCTGGGACAGGGCACAGGCAGAGGGGACCCTTCAGCTCTGGGGCCTATTGCTGTGGTCCCCACAACTAACCAAGGGTAGGTGCTGGGGATGGGGCTGGTCTCGTCATCCTCCCTGTTGTGCCGTGAGACAGGTCTGGTCCACGCTGGAGCCCCGGCCTGAGTGGCACTGGGCAGCTGTATGCTTGGCGTCTGTTGTGTGTCCTTGTGTGGAAAGCAGGTGTGAGGCTGCCGCTAAGTGTGTGTGTGTGCACGCGTGTGGGTTGTTGAGGGCAGGAGGGCCAGCAGGCATCACGATATGCTACCAGCCAGGTGCACCCTTCTTGCTGTGGGGGGGTGGGGGTCTGACCCCCTGCGTGACTGGCCGGTGCCCGGCGTGGGCAAGGACTGGCTTGAAGGCACATGAGGGCTTTAGATGATTAACCACGTGACCCACCAATGATACGATGACTATTCTGACCCCCACCTTTACACTGAGTGACAGGTGGACTTCTATCACTGGGATCTTGAAGGGTTATGTGTGGAAAGGGGCCCATCCCGCCGTAGCCCCATACCCCCTATTGCTCTCCTGTCCCCCCAGGACACAGCCTAGGGTTTTCCCTCCACTGACCCCCCCCCCCAGAGTCCAGCCCAGGACCCACTTGGCCCCTGGTGGGAGCTGTTTGCCCAGATCAGGAGCTTCAGGCCCCTCCCTGGGGCAGATCAGGTGCACCACGGGGTGCAGAGGGGAGGGCAGCTATTGAGGGGGGTATATACGTTTATCTCCTACCCCAGCTACTGGCAGAAGGGCAGAGAGAACTCCCTGGGTGACCTCAGCGCCCTTGGGGGTTTTGTGACACAGAGGACTCCTTGGTGCCCAGAGCAGCGGTGGCCAGGGGGCAGATACACATGTGTGCTCGTGCTGGGCCACGGGGCCTGGGTGCTGGTGTAGGAGAGGGGGTTCCTCGGGGTGGGGACCTAGTGTGGGAAGGGGCCCTTCCTCTGAGTTAGGAAGGGGAGGGGCAGCGGTTTCTGGAGGCTCTGGGCAGGAAAGCACCTGGGTGG
Organism: Callorhinus ursinus; assembly: GCF_003265705.2. Taxonomy (NCBI): domain Eukaryota; kingdom Metazoa; phylum Chordata; class Mammalia; order Carnivora; family Otariidae; genus Callorhinus; species Callorhinus ursinus. The sequence continues at coordinate 374,515 of NW_027397066.1, forward strand.
GGTGAGATTCAAGGCAGATGGAGATATTTCAGGGAGGGGCTCATTGGGCCTACCCCCAGCCCCTATCCTGTCAGATGCAGCACGGGGCCCGGCTTTGGCTCCCTTGCCAGCAGGGATTGGGCCTCATACTCTGCCCAGGCTGGGTGTCTAAACCAGGTGAAGGAGTAACAGTTGAGGTCACGTCTGACCGTTGGGAGAACTGCAGGACACCCCAGCCCCTGCCGTGTCCCTCCCCGGCTTCTCTGCGTTGAGGCTGGTGATCGGGCACCTGTGGTCTCGCTCCCGCACACGGGTATCTAGTCCTGGGCGCTTGCCTGCCAGAGGGGCTGCTGAGGCCCACAGCCCCTTACTGCGGTGGGCCCACGGAGCTGCAGACTTCACCCGCGCAGGGGCCTTGGGGTTCACCCTGCTGGACCCTCCCTCTGGGGGCTTCTGCCCAGCCCTAGGCCACATGGTTATTTCCTTACAATTTGTCTTTAAATCCCCGTTTTAAATCGTCAAATACGCTTATTTGGTACGGAAATGTTGTATCCCGACCCCGAGTGCAAAGGGGCTGCCGGGTTGATGGCCCCTATTGCTTCCAGGGCCCTGAAACGCCGCCGTGGTGCACGGGCCCCGGGTGCTGGATGGGAAGATGGAGAGCACCCGGCCTCTCCCGCCAGCTGGCCCTGAGCCTGACACCCTCCTACCTCCATCCTTAGACTGAGGCTGCGGGTTCCCTTGGGGGGGCGGGCCTGTGAGCTCCCCGCGCGCGCGCCCGTACACATCTCCCTCTCTGAGCGCATGGCCCCCGGCTGGCCGCGCACTGCGCTCCCCGCCGGATCCTCCTGCTCCGGGAGCGCGCGCCCCGCGTCTTCGCCCCGCGCACCCTCCGTGCGCGCCCCCCACTCGGCACCCCCGCCGTCGAGCACCCGCGGCCGCGGCCTCGTCCTCACTCCCCTGCGCACGTGAGGCCGGGTCCCTCTCCGCGCCCCCGAGCACTCCCCAGGCGGCTGCAGCTCTGTCCTCCCGCGCACGCGCTCAGGCCCTGCAGTGGGAGGCCTTGGCGCAGCCGGACAGCCGCAGGCGCGCGTGAATGAGCCTTTTGTGCAGCCGCCGCAGCCCGGGCCCACGTGCCAGAGCCAGAGGACTCGCGCCCAGGTTCGGACCGTTCCAGGGCCGCGGAATGGATGCTTGTCGGTGGAGACCCAAGCCTCTCTGCACTTCACCTCAACGCTCAGCCCCCTCCCTAAATGAGGTCTCTCAGATCCTCACTCTGACTGGGCCAGGCAGAGGGAGACCAAGGCACCCACAGTGGTGCCTAAGGACCTCTGGGGTGGGTTTTTTGGCCCCTGGGACCCGTGTATTGGTCCCCAGGGTATCCTTAGCTGTGGAGGCTGGCTGGGCCAGGGGACACTCCTCTCCATCCAGGGGGACGGGCTGGGGATGCCTCTGCGTTAGGGCTCCCCCGTGGTACCCCACTGGCAGAGGACACCACCCATAGGAGCAGCGTGGATCTGAGGCCTGCTGTGCACCCAATGTGTGCAGGCTGGGATTATCACCGCCAGGGGCTGCAGGGAAAGCCTGGAGCCCCTGCACATGCCTTCACTTTCCACTTGGTCACCCCATCACCCCTGCCCACCCTCCTCCCACACAGTAGTGGGACTTTGGAACCCTCTGCTGTGTACATTTAATTTTTACCCAAGGGCTTGTTTTTTCTTTGCTACTAGTTGTGACCTTTGGATGGGAGGGGAAGGGTGAGGGAGGTGATCCCCACTGCCCACAAGCTTGTCCTGCTGGGCCCCAGAGATGGAAGGACGCAGCCCCTGCACAGAGGGGCCAGCAAGGGAAAGCAGAGTGCAGGGCCCGGGAGGGCAGAGGAACTTGTGTGTGGTGGCTTGACCTGGTCCCCGGGTTGGACTCAACGCCAGGCCCAGGCTCAGCCTTGACCCTGTACAAAGTGAGGCGTGGGGCAGAGAAGGGTGGAGAGGGGAGGTGTTGGCTTCTCCATGTCGTCACTGTGTCCAGGGAGACGGTGGGCCAGCCAAGCTGTGGCGTGGGGTGGGCAGGTTGACATGAAAAGCTGTTCTGGGCCAGGTCCTGTGGTGACCCCACGCGGCTCCGCCCCAGCTGCCACAAGAGGGTGCACCGCAGGCCCTCCTGCCCTTGGCTGCCTTCCTCCCTGGGATGGACGGATGGAGCAGGCCTGTCCTCAGGGGAAGCCCTGAGAGGCCTGCCAGCCCGTCGGCCTGTGCTCCTCATGAGGCAGCACCCCCAGCCCGGGCCACCCCGGGCTCCGTGCACATCCCTGCACGACTCTTCCCGCCCCGGCCCCTTGCCTGTGCCTGACTGGAAGGCCACCAGCTTCCCCACCCAGCCCCCAACGCCGGGTCCACCCTCGGATGCCACCTGTACCCCCACCCACCTCGCTGCTCAAGCGAAGTATGAGGGGTTGTGCAAGACCTGCCCCCTCCATCCGCAGATGTTGCCCACCCTACCTCATAAGTCCATCTGCTCTGGCTCCTTCCTGCTGCCTTTGTAGCCACTGCCCTGTCCTGGCACTTACACCAGCCCCGGGCGGACCTTTCCAACCATCATGGCCAAAGGGAAAACTATGGAGACAGCACCAAGATCGGCAGGTGGAGCACGGGGGATGTGGGGGCCGGGGAGCAACTCGGGGTGGCACTGCGGTGGTGGGCACCTGTCCTGATGCCCTTGTCCAAACCCGCAGAATGTGCACCACCAGGGGGGGCCCCGCGGTCATCTGTGGACTCTGGGTGGTGATGACGTGTCCGTGGAGGCCCGTCCACCGTCACAGATGTCCCGTCCTGGTGCGGATGTGGATAGTGGGGGAGGCTGTGCCTGTGGGCAGGCAGGGGGGAAATGGAAAATCTCTGTACCTCCCTCTCAATTTCCTGTAAACCTAAAACTTTAAAAAAAAAAGTCTTGGGGCGCCCGGGTGGCTCAGTCGTTGAGCGTCTGCCTTCGGCTCAGGTCGTGGTCCCAGGGTCCCGGGATCGAGCCCCGCGTCGGGCTCCCTGCTCGGCGGGGAGCCTGCTTCTCCCTCTGCCACTCCCCCTGCTTGTGTTCCCTCTCTCCCTGTGTCTCTCTCTGTCAAATAAATAAAATTAAAAAAAAAATCTCTTTAAAAAAAATCTTAAAAACAAAGTCATGGCACTTTTCTCCTTAGGTCTCTGACAGGGCTCCCCATTTCACTTTGAGTCAGGGTCCTATCCTCACCTTGGGTACAAGGCCTCCTGTGACCTAGTCTGTCACAGCCGGCACCCTATTCTGCCCCAGGTCCACACTGTGTTTTCTACTGCTTGATCACTGCGAGTTTACTCCTACCTCAGGGCCATTGCACATGCTGTTCTGTCTGTTCTCCCTGGCTTCTCATTGCTGGCTTTGTCTCACTACATGCTAGGTCCTAGATGTTACCTCAGAGAGGCCCTCCCTGCCTGATCCTTTGCTCCCTTCCCCTTGCATGGTACATCTGATGTACCCACATTCAAGGTTCACATAGTTGCCTGATTTCTGTCTCCTCCCAGAATGTGAACCTGGAGGACATTGGGCCACAAGAGGGTGGGGAGGCTGCCCTTCTCCATTTTCGGAGTGTGGGAGGGGGAGAGGAGTACTATTGAGACAAGTCTGGAGTCCTGGCCTCCAGGAGGTGTGAAGAAGCAGGTTGTGGCACCCCCCGGGTCCTGCCAGGCTCCTGTTCCATGGCTCCCCACTTCACAGCCAGCTGTCTTCAGGGTGCCTTGTTTCCCCCCTACTCCATTCTATCGTACCCTTCCCAAAAGATCTACCTGCCCCGTGCCACCCCTCAGCCCAAAGCTGGTCCGAGCTCCTGAAGGCTTGGGGGTGGGGTTCCAGGACAGGCACACTGGTTCATACTAGGCTGTGAATGACTGATAGGCTTTTATCACTGGTGTTTTCGAGGGGAGGGACCCACTGAGGAGTCTGGATCTGAGACCTGTGTGGTATCTTGCAGGCTCTCTAGCTGCTTGAGTATGGCCACAGTTCCAGCCCGGGCCCACTTTCCTCCGCCCTGACATTCACTGTCTTACAGGGAGTCAGCTGGGCAAGGCCTGAGCTACAACTTCACCCATCTGGATAGGTACCTGGATCTTCTCAGGGAGAACCAGCTCCTCCCAGGTAAGCAGCAGCCCTGCCCTCTGCCCTCTAGTCCTGTCCTGTCCCCATGACCTGCCCCCTCTGGGTCCTCACTGCTTAGATGCAGAGGACTGGCCTCTGCGGGGCAGGTGGGGCCCAGGGCAGGCAGAGCGTGGGCGCCGTGCGGGCAGGTGGGGCCCGGGCGGATAGCCACCTTCATGTGTTGCAGGCTTTGAGCTGATGGGCAGCCCCTCCAAACGCTTCACCAACTTCGAGGACAAGCAGCAGGTGTTTGAGTGGAAGAAGCTGGTCTCCCTTGTGGCCAGGAGATACATTGGTGGGCAGGGCACAGGCCCTGGAGGGACGGCGAGGGGGTGCTCCTGGGCAGGCTCTCCTCCCACACAGGCCACCTCCTTGGTCTTCTGTGTCACAAACCCTGAGCCAGGGTCTCCTGATGGGGGAAGGAGGCCGGGCAGGGGGCACTGGGCTCATATGGAGACCAATATCTTCGTCATGGTCCAACCGTAGGCAGGCCTCCCTGTGAGTGGGGATAGGCTTGGCATTCCCCATGGGGGGCATGTGTGACAGTGAGGGGACACTCTGCAGGTAGGTATGGACTCTCACATGTTTCCAAGTGGAACTTCGAGACATGGAATGAGCCAGACCACCACGACTTTGACAACGTGTCCATGACCATGCAAGGTGGGTGGCGCCTCCGGGGTCCTGTGAGTGGACAAGGGGCGGGAGCAGCCCCTCAGGTGCCAGCGTGTGGACTCCCGAGTTCCCGCCCGCCCAGGCTTCCTGAATTACTACGACGCCTGCTCCGAGGGGCTGCGGGTTGCCAGCCCAGCGCTGCGCCTGGGCGGCCCCGGGGACTCCTTCCACCCCTGGCCACACTCGCCGCTGTGCTGGGGCCTCCTGGGGCACTGTCACAACGGCACCAACTTCTTCACGGGGGAGCTGGGTGTGCGGCTGGACTACATCTCCCTCCACAAGAAGGTACAGTCGCCCCCCCCCCCCGCGCCCCCTGCCCCTCTTCCCGCCAGGGGACCCCCGCCGCAGCCCCACCCACTCTTCAGCCAGTCACGGGAGCTGACCCCAGTCATCCTGAGGCCAACCCCCGCAGGGCGCGGGCAGCTCCATCTACATCCTGGAGCAGGAGAAGGCCACCGTGCTGCAGATACAACGGCTCTTCCCCAAGTTTGCTGACGTCCCCATTTACAACGATGAAGCGGACCCGCTGGTGGGCTGGTCCCTGCCGCAGCCTTGGAGAGCTGACGTGACCTATGCAGCCATGGTGGTGAAGGTAGGCCCGCCCCCAGGATCTACCCCAGCACCTACCCCAGGAGCAGCGGTCCTTAAGGGGAAGGAGGGTCCGGGCGCATGGCCTGGAAGATCCTACCACCTGGACGCCTGCAGGTCATTGCCCAGCACCAGAACCTGCTGGTGGCCAACTCCAGCTCTGCTGTGCGCTACGCGCTCTTGAGCAATGACAACGCCTTCCTGAGTTACCAGCCGCACTACTTCACACAGCGCACACTCACTGCGCGCTTCCAGGTCAACAACACGCGTCCGCCACACGTGCAGCTGCTGCGCAAGCCCGTGCTCACCGCCATGGCGCTGCTGGCCCTGCTGGGTATGCCCTCCCCCCTTCTCTGCGCCAGCCCAGACTAGAGCCAGACGAGGCCGCCCCCTGCACCCTGGGCAGGGCCAGGACCAGGACCAGGGTCTCGGTCAGGCAGGGGTGTCATTCCAGGCCCTAGTGGCGTGTGCAAAGGCCCCAAGGCAGGGGAGGTGCAGATGTATGCGCCCTGCTGGGGATGGGGGACTTCCTTGCCCCTCCCGGCCCCGCTTCCCCAGCTCAGTGGGTCACAGGAGTTGTGGTGTGGTGGGGCCCTCTGGTGCAGGACCCTTCGTGGAGGGGAATGAATGGTGGGAAGCCAGGCCTCGGGAGGGCAGCCCTGGGAGGCCGCGACTTCTGCCTGGTGACAACCCGCCCCTGCCCTGCAGACAGCGAGCAGCTCTGGGCCGAGGTGTCGCAAGCCGGGACGGTGCTGGACAGCAACCACACGGTGGGCGTCCTAGCCAGCGCCCACAGCCCGGCTGGCCCCCTTGACGCCTGGCGCGCCACGGTGCTGGTCTACGCGAGCGACGACACGCGCAACCACGCCAATCACAGCATCGCCTTGATCCTGCGCCTGCGTGGGGTACCCCCGGGCCCGAGTGAGCTGGGGTCCCGGGGAAGGGGTGGCTCTGGAGGGGGTGGGCCCGGCGAGGCGTGGCTCCAACGTCCACCTCTGCAGGGCTCGTCTATGTCACCCTGTACCTGGACAACCAGCTCTGCAGCCCCCATGGCGAGTGGCAGCGCCTCGGCCGGCCGGTCTTCCCCTCGGCAGAGGAGTTCCGGCGCATGCGCGCCGCCGAGGTCTGAGGCCGGGTGGGGGATGGGGCAGGGCGGCTGTCGAGATCCCAAGGCCCTGAGTACCAGTCCCTGTCCCCAGGACCCAGTGGCCGAGGCGCCACGCCCCTTCCCTGCCAGTGGCCGCCTGACACTAAGCCCAGAGCTCCGGCTGCCCTCGCTCCTGCTGGTGCACGTGTGTGCACGCCCTGAGAAGCCGCCAGGCCAGGCAAGTGGCAGCCCCCTACCCCGCCGCCCAGGCCCCTCCAACCCCCCAGTCACGGAGCCTCTCTCCCGTCAGGTGACCCGGCTCCGTTCTCTGCCCTTGACCAGCGGGCAGGTGCTTCTGGTGTGGTCGGATGAGCGCGTGGGCTCCAAGTGCGTGCGTGCTCTCACTCCTAAACCCCATCCTGTAGGAGCTGTTGGTCCCCGCCTGTGCCCGGTCCCTCCGCTCTGGTCCTCCAACCCCTCCCCACCTCCGCCTCTCACGCCCCCCCCTCACAGCCGCACAAACAGCCCGAGGCAGCCCCCCCTGCTTGATCGGGGGTGGGGGTACCTGTCGGGAACATTGACAGCTGGCCCTGGGCTCCGGTCCCCTCGTCCCTCTGCAGCGGGTGTGCAGGAAGAGGGCCAGGGACCCAGGGAGGGCTCAGAGAAGGGGCTGTGAGTCTGCCCTGCCCCCCAGCCCACCTGGGCGCCAGCCCTCCTCCCACCTGACCCTCCCCAGGTGCCTGTGGACGTATGAGGTCCAGTTCTCCACAGACGGCGAGGCGTACGCTCCTGTCAGTAGGAGGCCATCGACGTTTAACCTCTTTGTGTTCAGCCCAGGTGTGCCTGCCACCGTCTGCCCTCACCTCAGCTGCCCCATTTCTGGGCCTCAGCGCGTGTCCCATGGGGTGGGGTCCAGGGAGCTCTAGGAGTTTGGGGTGGGCTCAAGGGGGGCACTCCAGAACACATGTGTATGTTTGCATCCTCAGACTCCGCTGTCACGTCCGGCTCCTACCGGGTTCGAGCAGTGGACTACTGGGCCCGGCCAGGCCCCTTCTCGAACCCTGTGCGATACCTGGAGGTCCCTGCACCATGAGGGCCCCCACTGTGCAGTGACCATGAGCCTGTGCTGACCCGTGAGCCTGGGTGGTCAGGCGCTGAGATGGGCTGGACCACCAGCGGCCCATCAGTCCACTCTGTCGTTCTCTCCTGTTCTCTTGCTCATGCCCTTAAAGTGCCTTTTCACTCATCAGTCTTGGGGCTGGCCTTTGTGGATGGGCCCAGGGCAGACTCGGGACCTGGCTAGAGCAGGGCCTTCCCCACCTTCCTCCTCTTCAGAGTGCTTTCTCCCACCATGGGAGCAGGCTGGGCACAGGGAGACTGAGGTCCAGCTGCCAAATAGATGGCTGCCCTGCCTCCCTGGGGTCTCTGGCCTCATTGCTGGGTGCAGTGGGCCCCATTCCTACCCCCTGCCCGTTCTGCAGAGCACGAGGGGGCTCGCCTGGGTCAACTTGGAGCCCAGGTGGGGACCCACTTCCTGAGGCCCAGGCAGGCTGAGCCTTGCACTCCACCAGGTGGGAGGTAGGGTGGGACTTCCAGGCTGTCTGGCCCCCACTGTGGCCAGCAGTGTCAACTGTGAGCCATGTCTGCCCCCATGGCCATCCTGGTTCCTTATCTGAGCCCAAGGGAGACAGATAGCATGCTGAGAGTGACTGGGGACTGTTCACAGAGGTGTGACGGTGGGCAGGGACACTGCACGGGCAAGTGCGGGACCCAGGATCCTCCCCACACCCACCCCCACCCCAGGGCCAACAGAGCAGGTGAGGGAGCACTCACCGGTCCAGACAGGTATGGAGAGGCCACCTGGTGAGGAGCAGAGACCTTCAGTCCAGGGGTATAGCCAGTCGGGGGGCCCTGTGAGCAGGAGTGGGGGTGTGGAGGCCCTGATCCCACTCCCCTCTGCTGACCTCCAGGGCTACCTTGGGCTTAGGGCTTGGGGAGGCGCCGAGGGGGGGTCTGAAAGGGCAGATGGAAGGCAAGGCCCAGTCAGCCCCTCTGGCTTCCCCAAACCTGCCAGCCCCCTGTCTCTGTGAAAAACTCAAGGACTGCCAAGTCTCACCAACTGCCTTACCACAGGTGGGAGAAGTCCCCTTGATCACACTTCCATGTGGACCCCACATTCAGCCCCATTGCTTTTCTTCTTTCCCGGTGTGGGTACCGTAGTTGATGCCGGGGGACCCAGCCCTTGTGTCTCTGTGGGGCACCGTTCCCTGCTGACTGCCGTTAGTATACAGGGGGCAGAGGGGGTGCTTGGTCGGTCCCTGGGTCCCACACGTGGTCCTCCTGCCCTATCACGAAGCCCTGTCTCAGTCAGCCCAGGCCGTCATGATGAAGTAGAATGAACCACCGACCCCAAGGCTCCCCCACTACAGAAGTGTGTTCTCTCCCAGTCCCGGAGGTGAAGTCTGAGATCAAGGTGTGGGCGCTGTTGGATCCTTCCGAGGCCTCTCTCCCGGGTTTGCAGACGAAGGCCTTCTCCTGCCTTCTGTGTCCTACTGCCTTCTTAGGAGGCCAGTAGCGCCCATGCTCAGGACCTCATTTTCATCACCTCCTTAAAGGCCCTGTCTCCAAATACAGTTCTGTTCGGACACACTGGGGGTTAGAACTTCAACATAAGAATGTGGGGGGGGGATACAGTTCAGCTCCTATAAGCATGGACTCCATTTCTCCATGGTGATTGGGATCCATTACCCCAATAGTAAAGCAGCCTCTTCTCTACCTGCTGGTTTAGTGGCTGTAGGACGCCTGATGGTTGAAGGTCCATCTAAGCTTCCAGCTTACGGGAGGGGGACTGGGTTCCCTGGTGGACTAGGTCCTTCCTTGGATGCCAAGACCTTTAAGACCGCGGAGCAGAGATCCCTCAGGCAGTGAGGCTGCCTCCCTCTCTCCACCCTGGCCCTGTGTGTTCTGGCTTTTGGCAAAGCAGCCCCACGCGTGGTCTGCCTCTGCGCTGTGAGTTCCTGGCACAAGCCCACTGCCATTGCCCTGGTGGTAGGATGGGTCCCTCTCTGGAGGTGACTGTGGCTCAGTGGGGAGTTAGCGCTGGTATCTCAGCAGGACAGCAGAGACGCATCTGTGCTGTGCCCCTCGGCCCCCAGGGGCTCAGTCACCATCTCCACCATGCCTGTGATGTCCCCGTAATCAGCCTGCCACCACTTCGCTGATGCATCCCTGTTCTCTGACCACGCTGACAGGTTAGCTTTGGTCTGCTGATTTGGGGTTGGGCTTTTTGAGAGTTGGGGTGTCCACGTGATTGGCCCACACACAGCCTCTGCCCCTGCTGCAGGCCTCTTTGTATCTGGGCTCGTGGAGTTGTCGCTGGGATGGCAGAGAGACCCGTTTACCAGGCTCAGATGTAGAGGACACCCCATAGATCCATGGAGGTATTTCTGCGGGCACTCTCATTCTGTGCTTCTCCCCAGATCTTGTCTTCAAGCTTCCCATCTTGGTCTTTATGAGTCTGGCCAACTGGTCACCCTCTTGGATGCTACCTTTTGTAGAGCCAGGCTTGGGCTAGGTGTCCCCTTGGCTTGGCCTACTGAGAGGCCCTGGTATATGTACACATTTGCCCATGAACCGTGTCTGCAGGCTTCTCATGTTCCCCAGCAGCCAGCATCCTTGTAAAGCCCCAGGTTGGGTGAGGGAGAAGGGGAGCTGGACCCTCTTGTTCATACAGCTCACTTCCAGATGCGCTTGGGCCCCGTCTCCAGTATTCACACTTGAGGACAGAAGACCAAACAGACTTGGTTCTCACAGGGCACTTGGGTCAGTCAAGTTAGACCTTACCAAGACCTCAGCAGGAAGCCCAGAGCTGTTGTCAAGTGGATAATGGATTTTGGTTGAGGAGGAAATGGCCCTGCTCTGGGATGCTAGGAGGCTGGACCAGAGATGTTTTTCTTGTTGGCACTTGCCAGAGACATCTCTGCCACAGATGTGTCAGGCACCATGGCCTGACGGGCCGTCCTCCCAAGTGTCATGATGTTACTTTATAGGACATCCCCGCATTTCCCATCAGATCTCTAGAACTCCCCTGGAAACTCTGGCCTTTGACAGGGCTTATCTTCCACCCTGTGGTCAACATGGGTTTGACTCAGTCATCCGGGGCGCTTGTCAATTCCCACACCCAGTCCGAGCAGCATAATGTCCTCAAGAAAACCAAGAGCCCCAGGATCCTACTAAGCCTGGGAGAGGGGGTGCCATCGGGACAAACCGTGAAAGTATGCTGATGTCCCCATCAAGCAAGCTGCTTCTGATTCTCTTCTTCCGTGAGGGTAGAAAAGGAAGCATTTGCCAGGTTAGCTGCATATCAAGAGACACACTGTGTGGTTTTCTGCAGGAGACATAGTCTCAGCTATGACTGGCGTGGCCACAGGATACGTTGTGATCACCTGTCCTAACAGCACCTGGCAAAGTCCTATGGGAACACATAAGGACCCCCCGCCCCCGCTCCGGCAGCTTCCAAGTGTCTGATCTTGGAGCAGATTTCTGCAGTTTCCCTGGAAATGTGGTTTTGGCTTGCAGGGAGGTCCCTGCACAGGTCAGGGAACCGATGTGGTATGCTGCCAACCCTCTCTCCCTACATCCAGGGGACTACAGAAACTCTGGCAGGAAGGGTCTGCAAAGTCCTTGGCTCGCAGGCTCCAGCCAGGGCCCCATCAAGCTCCTGTTGACGACTGTGATGGTTTTCAGGGCCATTATCGGTTCAGGGCCGTTATCCAGTAACCTCCAGGAGGTCTGAAAATGGCCACAGGATCCCTTACATACTTGGGGACACTAACAGTAACTGGATTCTGAGTTCTTTTTTTCAGGGGACCTGACCTCCCCGCTCCATCAGGGGTTCTGGGCCTGAACATGAGGCCCCGAAGCCTCGCTGTGACAGGTTGTGTCTGAGAACTGCCCACCTGGCCACCATCACCTCTTGTTTGCAGAAGACCCCTGAGGGTCCCCACTTCAGAAACACCCATATGTGCGTCACCTTGGTCTTCTCGCAACTTCACTCTGACTCACTGGCCTGTCTGGGCCGGGGGCCAGGACAGCATTCCCAGGGCCCTCAGGCGCTGCTGGCTCCAGGAGCGTGCACGAGAGCAGCAGGTCAGAATCAGGCCCCTTCCAGGGGCTCAGGGCGGCTCAGCCTGGTGGCTGCATGTCCCACACTTGTGTGGGGACTGAGACGCACTCCGTGAGGCTCTCCATGCTCCCTTGCCCTGGAGGCCATGTTAGGATCTAGCCTCCGTTTGTTTCTGGAGGCAGAGGGAAGATATGGTTACACGGGGCCATGACGGCTCTGGCTAGAGGACCCAGCAGCCTTGGTCTCTTGCCCATCCGTCCTGAGTCCTTCCCAGGTCTCAGGGTGTCCCTCTTCTTGAAAATTGCTATTCCTCAGCAAATAAAGGCTTCAGCAGGTCCAGCCTTGAGTCGGACTGTGGCATGTAGAATGAGGCCTGTACACCTGCCCTTTGGCCAGAGAGGCCCCGGTCCCATGTGCCCTCAGCTCACCTTCCTTTCTTCCCTTTCGAGGGAGAGGTGCCCAGTCTTTACAAGTGCTGTTGCTATAGCAACCAGCCCCTTGCCACCACCCGGGGAATTTGAGTACCCGTGACGCCACTTCCCATCCACAGGGTCAGCCCCGAGCTCCTCAGATCTGAGTCGCCCGATGCCAGGAGCCCATGCAGAAGGTCTGTGTCCTGGGGCCACCACAAGTGCTGATGGCCCCATCGGTCAGGACCCTGGCAGGGAGGACACACACACACTCCGGCTCAGCTTTAGTGCAGGACCAGCTGCAGAGGTGGGTCAGGGAGCAGAGAGCCCAAGGGAGGTTCCTGCAGGAGCCAGGGCAGCAGGCATGGTCGTTACCCTTCCCAGGTGTGAGGGAGGAAGAGAGGCATGTCCCACAGACCTCTGACCTTGCCCTTGGACTCCTTCCAGATTGTGCATAGACCGAACCCACGTGGAAGCCAAAGGCAGAGAAGCTAGGTGCCACCAAACACCTGGGCGTGACCTGGACTCCAGCCCGGGGAGGGCATGGCAGTGGGCCTGGCGGGGGAGGGGGAGTGGGGGTAGAGAAGGAGGGAAAGGAGTCGGGCCCTAGGAGGGTTGGGGGGGCTGCGAAAGAGGACCATCCTGAGCCTGGAGCCCTTGCCCACAGCCCAGAGGGTGCACCGGGTCCACTCGGGCAGGGGGGATATGGCTGGAGTTCAGCCCCTGGCATGATGGAATGTCATGAATGCAGACCCTTCCCAGACAGAGAGGCCCCAGGTGCCGCTGCTGGGGATCATGCATGCCCCTCTCCCACCCAACACCTCAACATTACCATGCAGGGCAACACCGCCTGCCCTACCCACTGGGCTGCAGCCCAATGGCCCAGATACCAGACCAGAAATCTTCCCTGCACCCTCCTGGTCAAGGGTCTCCACCTGGGTTGGCAGAGGAGAGGGGCCCCTCCCTGCCCAAGCCAAGTTGGGCTGCAGACACCCCTACTCAGCAGCAAGAGGTGGTCAAAGCCCCATTGTCTGCCCTCCACACCTGGCTGAACCCCTCCTCCTGGGGCCCTGGGGCCAGCTTGTAGAATGGCCATCCCTTCAGGTGAGGTCAGGTGTACCAGACACCATCCGGGAGGGGGCTGTGAATGCCAGCACCGTCCCCAACTCCTGACCCCGGCTCCAGACCACTGCCTTTGGGGAGAGCCACAGAGAAACCTGACAGAACACCCAGGGCCAATGACAGTGGTGAGCTGGGCTTCTCCATCAGGGAGGCTCGTCCACCCGTCAGCCCTGGTCAGGATAGCCTGGCCTGCTCTGGTCTCGGGCAGGGATCCCCTCCGGGATTCGGGGGTGCACATATGCAGGGGCCCGAGGCTCAGTCTCAAAGAGTGCTGGTCAGCCCCAGGAGTTCCTACCTCACCCTGTGAGGGCTGGCCATGCAGCAGGACAGCGGGTGAGCTCCGGTGGGACAGCTGACCCTAGGAAGGGGCCAAGGCTTACACCAGGGGCTGCTCTTCTGAGCTCACCTCTCAGAGGGGTGCACGTGTGGCTGCCACCGTGTCTGTGGCTGAGAGTCACAGCACCCCAAGTGTCCCTCAAAGAAGGAGTAAGTGGGTCCAGTTCCTTCCAAAACGTGGTTCCAGAGCAGATCCGGGGATGAGGCCAGCCCTGTGCTCTGTTAAGGGAAAGCTTCAGTGAGGATCTCAAGTTGAAATAGGTCACAGGAGGGAAGGTGAAACCAAAAAGGTTGTGCATGAAAACTTCCAAATCGATTTACATCCCCAACTCAGGTGTTCACGTACTCACTCAACAAACACTGATGGAGGGTCTGTGTGCTGGGGCACCTGTTGCCTCAGCAGCCTCCCGAGCCCTCCATGAAGGCCCCTCCTCTGTCTTTCTAGCACATCAACCTGGTTTGTCTTTTTAAAAATAATACCTTTATTGAGTGCAATAACCTGCACTATTTAAAGTGTACAATTTGATGAGGTTTGACACATTTACATCTGTGACCCCCAGAAGTTGCCACAGTGCCCCTGTCCCGGGACGCCGCCCTGCCCCAGGCAGCCCCAGATCTGCTTTCTTTCTTTCTTTTTTTTTTTAAATATTTTATTTATCTGTTTGAGAGAGAGAATGAGAGAGAGAGCATGAGAGGGGGGAAGGTCAGAGGGAGAAGCAGACTCCCCGCCGAGCAGGGAGCCCGATGCGGGACTCGATCCCGGGACTCCAGGACCACGACCTGAGCCGAAGGCAGTCGCTTAACCGACTGAGCCACCAGATCTGCTTTCTGTCACTAAGCTCCCCTGGCTTTTCTAGAATATTACATAGACGCCATCATACCATGTACACTCTCTTTACTCCTCATGGTTCTCTCACGTAGTGTAACTATTTTGAGATTCATCCATGTTGTTGCCAGTGTCTTTTTTGCTAACCCATTGTATGGATGTGGATCAGTCGGGGGGCCCACTTGCTTGTCAGACATTTGGGTAGTTTCCAGTTTGGGGCTATTACAAATAAAGCTGCCGTGAACATTTGTGCACAAATATCTGTGTGGACATGTGCCTTCTTTTCTGTTGGATAAATACCTAGGAGTAGAATGACCAGATCGTAGGACTAGATCCGATGTGTGCTTAACTCTGAAAACACTTGCTAAACTACTGTCCAAGACAGTTGCACACAACAGCAGTGGACGAGAGTCCTGTTCGCCGTACGCACTCCCGTGACCGGCTTCTCCACATTGATCATGCATCTCGCTGAGCTCGCGAAGATGATTAGTTCTAGAGGCTTTGTTTTTCTAGATTACATAGATTTTCTACATAGATGATCCTGTCATTTACAAATCAAGACCATTTTATTTATTTCTTTCCAATCTGTACCACCTTGAACCTCCAGTACAATGTTGAATAGCAGTGAAAAGAGCAAATCCAATGCCTGGTTCTGATTTTAGGGGAAGCTTTAGCATTAGTCTTTAACCATTAATTATGATGTCACCCATAATGTTTCATCACGTTGGAGAAGCCTTTTTTATGCCTAGTTTTATGAGTTTTTTTTAAATCAGGAATGGGTGTTGGGTTCTGTCCAATGCTATTTCTGACTCTGCTGAGATAATCTTTATGATTTTTCTTTTTGTTAATATGGTTAAGTTACAGGGGCACCTGGCTGGCTCCATTGGTTAAGCATCCGACTCTCGGTTTCAGCTCAGGTTGTGATCTCAGGGTTGTGAAACTGAGCCCTGCATCAGGCTCTGCACTTGGAATTCTCTCTCTCCCGCTTCCCCCCCGCCGCGCATGCTCTCTCTCTCTCTCAAATAAATAAGTAAATAAAATCTTTAAAAAAATATATGGCAAGTTACATTAATTGATTTTCAAATGTTAAACCAAATTTGCATCCCTGGGATAAACCCCAATTGATCATGATGTATTTTTATATTGTTTTTATATTGTTTAATATTGTTGCTGGCTTCAGGGAATGAGTTGGGAGGCTTTCCCTTCTCCTCCCTCTTCGGGTAGTATTTGTGGAGAATGGGTTTTATTTCCTTCCTAAATGTTTTCTTAGTCATCTCTACACCCAGTGTGGGGCTCAAACTCACCACCTTGTGATCAAGAATCTCACGCTCCACCGACTGAGCCGGACAGGGGCCCCCTCACTAAATGTTTTGTAGAATTTCACAGTGAAGTCCTCTGGGCATGATGTTCTCTTTGTGGGAAGGTTTTCAACGAAAAGTGCACATCATTCAATAGGCGTATTCAGGCTCGCTCTCTCTCCCAGAGTGAGCTCTGGCAGTTTGTAATTTCCTGTGAATTTGTCCATTTCATCTAATGTGTCAGACTTTTTTGCATGAAGTTATTCATAACATTTCCTATCATTATTTTCACGTGTGTAAAATTTGTACTGGTGTGGCCTCACTCCTTCCATTTATCAAGAGTGTGTCTCTTTGATTCCAGATCTATCTTCCTCAAGAAACAGCTTTTGGGTCATTATTTTTCTGTTTTCTATTTCATTGATTCCTAATGTACCCTTTGCTATTTCTCTTCTTCTGTCTACTTTGGGTTTCATCTGTTCTCATCTTTTCTGGCTAAGCTAAGGTCGTTGGTTTGAGACATGTCTTTTCTTAGATAGGTGTTCAGTGCTACACATTTCTCTAAGTGCAGCTTGAACTGCACTCCAAATAAAGGTTTGGTTTGGTTTGGTTTTTTTCATGCTGTATTTTCATTTCCATTTAGTTCAAAATAATTTTTAATTTTCTTTTTGTTTTTTTCTTCAATACATGGAAAATTAAGAAGTGGATTATTTGGTTTGCAGACATTTGAGAATTTTCCAGATAGTTTTCTGTTAGCAATCTCTAATATAATTGTAATGTGGTCAGAGAACATTCTTTTGATGACTTGAATTATTTTGCATATGTTGAGACTTGGGCCCAGAAGATGTAAAATTCTTCTATAATTATCAGTTAGGCCAAGTTCGTTGGCAGTCTTCTATGTCCCTAATTATTTTCTGCCCACTTTTTGAATCTAATATTGGGAGAGGAGAATGGAACTCTGCATATAATTGTGGATTTGCCCATTGATTATCTGTCATTAGGTTCATGCGCATGTCCTTTATCAGTTTGCTTTTATGAAATGATCTTATTTAACCCTGGTGATATTCTCACTGTGAAATCAACCTTGTCTGATATCAGTATAGCCACTCTAGCTTTCTTCGGATGAGTGTCAGCATGGGATACCTTTTCCCACCCTTTGACTTCCACCTATTTGTGTCTATATGTGAAGTGTGTTTATGGGGGTAGCATTGAGTTGAATCTTGCTATTTTACCCAATCTGGCAAACTCTGCCTTTTGTTTGTTTGTTTATTTTTAGATTTTTAAGAATTTATTCATCTGAGAGAGAAAGTAAGAGAGAGAGCACAAGCAAGAGGGAGGGTCAGAGGGAGAAGGAGAAACAGACCCACTGCTGAGCAGGGAGCCCCATGTGGGGCTCGATCCCAGGACCCTGAGATCCTGACCTGAGCCAAAGGCAGACGCTTAACCGACTGAGCCACCCAGGCATCCAGCAACCTCGGCCTTTTAATTGGGATATTTAGACTGTTTACATTTAGTGTGGTTATTGATGTGGTTGGGCTTATACCATCATGCTATTTATCTTTTATTTGCCTTGTCTGTTATTTCCCCCTTTTCTGCTTTCTTTCTTTTTTTAAAAATTTATTCCATCTGTCTCGTTTGTTGCCTTATTAGGTGTAATGCTTTCTTAGGTTATTTTAGTGATTGCTTTGGGGTTTTTAACTGGCAATGATATGATACCGTCTCTGTGTAGTAAAAGAGCCCTACAACCCTGTGTTTTCACTTTCCCCTCCCAGGCTTTGCGCTCTTGTGGTCATATATCTTACTACGATATGATTCATATGATACAAGCCCCACAATACACTGTTGTTATTTTTTGTTTTAAATAGTTCATTGCCAGGGTTCCTGGTTGGCTCAGTTGGCAGAGCCTGTGACTCTTGTTCTCAGGGTTGTGAGTTCAAGCCCCGCATTGGGTGTGAACCCCCCAAAATTTTATTTTATTTATTTTTTATTTATTTTTTAATTTTTTTTTGAAGATTTTATTTATTTGAGAGAGGGAGAATGAGAGATAGAGAGCATGAGAGGGAAGAGGGTCAGAGGGAGAAGCAGACTCCCCGCTGAGCAGGGAGCCCGATGTGGGACTCGATCCCGGGACTCCAGGATCATGACCTGAGCCGAAGGCAGTCGCTCAACCAACTGAGCCACCCAGGCACCCCCCCCAAAATTTTAAAAAATAAATGGCTGATTGTCTTTTAAAGAGATTTAAATAATAAGAAAAACATCTCTTATTGTTACTCATGCAGCTACTATCTCTGGTACTCTTTAGTCTCCTTCTTATTTTATCATCATCATCATCATGTGTGTGAGTGTGGCTTCAGGTTTCTGTCTGGTGCCCAGAGGATGTCCTTTAACATTTCTTGTAGTATGGATTTGCTCATGATTAATTATTCCAGCTCCTTCTGTCTGAAAAAGTCCTAATTTCATCTTTGTTTCTAAATGACATTTTTACTAATAAAGAATGCAGGTTGGCAGGTTTTCTTTTTTCAGTATTGTAAAGAGATTGCTCCACTGTTTTGCATGCATTGTTTTCATCCAACAAGACATCAACAGAACATCCTTTTCTTTGCTCCTGTATACAAAACTTTTCCCCTGGATACATTTTGTTTTATTTTATTTTTTTTAAGATTTTATTTATTTGACAGAGAGATAGAGAGTGCACAAGTAGGCAGAACGGCAGATAGAGGCAGAGGGAGAAGCAAACTCCCCGCTGAGCAGGGAGCGCAACACGAGACTCGATTCCAGGACCAGACACTTAACCAACTGAGCCACCCAGGCGCCCTACATTTTGTTTTAAGAAAGACTTAAGTATTTGAGAGAGAAAGAAAGAGAGCATAGGGGGAGGGGCAGAGGGAGAGAGAATCCCAAGCAGACTCCCCACTGAGCGCAGAGCCCGACATGGGGCTCAACCCCACAACCCTGAGATCATGACCCAAGCTGAAACTAAGAGTTGGACGCTTAACCCACTGAGCCACCCAGATGCCCCATCCCCTGGATACTTTTAAGCTATTATCTTTATAACTGTTCTTCAGCATTTTGAGAATGATGTACATGCTTCAGTGTAGTTTTCTTCATGCTTCTTGTGCTTAAGTTTTGTTGAGCTTTTGGGAACTGTGGGTTTATGTTTTTCATTACATTTGTAAAATTTCTGGCCATTTTCTTAAGATACTTTTTCTTTCTCACCAGCACTTCCTATCCTCTGGCAACTCCAAGTCCACCTGTAATTCACCATGTGGAGTTGCCCAATGGCTCACTGACACTGTTCATTTCTCTTTTCAGTCATTTTTTGTCTCTGTGTTTCATATGGATAGTCTTTATTGCTATGACTTCAGGTTCGCAATTTTTTCTTGCACAATATTCCATCAATCCCATTCAACATATTATTTATCTCAGATGTTTTAATTTTCATTTCTAGAAGTTCAGTTTGAGGCTTTAAAAAATCTTCCATGTCTCTACTTAACATATGCAGTCTTTCCTCTAGCATCTTGAACATATGGAGTATTGTCTCAGTAAGTGTGCCTACTAAGTCTCACCTTTGTCACATCTGAGTTAATTTTGATTGATTTCCCCCCACATTATGGGTTTTAATTTCTTGCCTCTTTTCATGCCTAATGATTTTTGGTTGTATGTCAAACATTGTGTATTCTACATTTTTGGGTGCTGGATAGTTTCATATTTCTGTAAATATCCTTATATTTCTTTCTGGGATGTAGTTAAGTTACTTGGAACTTGTATAATCCTTTTCGGTCTTGTTTTTAAGCTTTGTTGGACTGGACCAGAACTACATGTAGCCTAAGGTTGATTTTTCCTTGCTACTGAGGCAAAACTCTTCTTTCTACTCTAACTGACGCCCCTCAACTTAGGAGGTTCTCAATGCTGGCTGTCAGAAACGGGCGCTATTCCCACTGTTTGTGGGCTCACCCTTCTGTGTGGCTCTTCCCCTAAGTTGGGTGTGGCAGCCTACAGTCAGCTGAAACCTCTGTAGATCCCTGGGATTCCTCTCTGCACAGCTATTTCCTCTCCAGGATTCTGCCCTGCGGACTCTGGCCACTTGCCCTCCTGGGACTCCCTGCTCCATCCCCTCAGCTGAGGGAGACCTCTGGGCACTGCCTGGGTCCCAACTGCCTACACTAACCCTGGAAATTCTCTCCAGGCAGGGAGTAGGGACGGTCATAGTCTCCCTCATTTGTTCCCCATCTCAAGGATCACTGCCCTTGCTCTGTAATGTTCTGTGTTTTGGGTGCCGTTTTTCACATATATTTATCTCTGCCTTTTTTTCTTCCCTGTTTCAGGCGAGAACATGTGAATCTGGTCCCTGTTACTTCATCTGGAGCAGAGGCAGAAGCCTGTACATCAGCAGGTTTAAGTTTCCTGCCAAGCACTTTCCACCACCTGAAGCATTTCTCAGTCATTACACCTGCTATGAAGATGCCATCTCTTCGTAGGGATGGGGGCCTTGTCCTCCTGGCAAAACCCCACGTCTCTAGCCCCGCTGGCAGAACCTGGCACAGAGCCAGGGAGCAGCCTGTCATGGTTGAAGGATAATATGAAGAGCAACATATTTTGGGGGGCTCAGCTGTGCCAGGCAGGTAGGAGACAGAAATTCTTGTGATCTCCATGATAATTCTGTGGGTCGGATTGTGGGTGGGGGAGACAGAGAGGGTGGCCAGTTGTGTTAAGTCTCTGCTAAAGGGGCAGGATTTGAACCAGTTTGGTATTTCAGGTCAGTTGTCATGAAGGAGCAGTGGGAGCTTGCCAGTGGGAGGGCTTCCTGGAGGAAGTGGCCTGGGCTGGACATTCAGGCAGGCCTGGCTCCCACCTGGGGAACCCCAAAAAGATGGGCCTGAGGGCTGGGAAGTGGCGAGGCCGGGGAGGGGAGCTGGGTGCCCTTTGGTGGGGGCCACCCCGTTCGGTGTGCCTGTGTCAGGGAGCAGTGTGTCCCGGAACAGGGAAGTGGGCCAGCGGCACTGGACGCCCCAGAGTAGCTCTCTGGCACCCTCCCCACCCAGTACCCACTGGTGGGCCGTGCCTCCTCTCCCCCCGGCCTGGGGCCGCTCACGGGCCCATGCTTCCTCCCTACTATTCATCTTATCCGCCACACTGCATTGGATTGCCTCTCATTCAGCCCACTTCCTTGTTTCTGACCTCCCCCCACTTCAGAGCCACCTTTTCACACACCTGCCTTTGGCGGCCTACACACCTGTTGGAGGTTTTCACGCTCCAGTTGTGTCTCCTCACAAACCTGTTTCTGAAGTCTGTGGCAGCCTTTGAGCCAGCCGAGACCCCCTCCGCCCACCTGCCCATTCTGTCCCAGAGCACCTGCCCGTGACCCCCAGTGCCAGTGCCCCCTCCCCTGTCTCAGGTGGGCCCTAAACCAGCTCTCCTTGCTTCCTCCCCATCTGCAGGGCCTGAAGCAAGTGCGAGAGGGCTACTCAGGTCTGCCCTTTGGGCCCTCACTCAGGCTGCAGACAGGACAAGGTTGGCTGGGCTCACTTCTGCCCATCCATGAGGTGCCTACACTGGTCTGGAGACAGGGTCTGCCTTCCCACTTGCTTGGGAAGGGTGGGCAGTCTGGGCCTTGCTAGGCCCCAAACCCTGACTGTTGGCACGCCCTCACCCAGCTCTTCTCTGCCTTGGGAATGTTGGTCTGCAAGGCCTCTGCGGTTTCAGTCTTCCCTGGAAGGCTTCCTGGAAGAGGGGACTCCTAAGCGGAGTTCCTGTTGGAGCAGCATGGATAACAGATTGAGAGGCTCCTGCATGTGGTGGAGGGGGTATTATTTGGCCAGAGTTTGTGGGGGGAGGGAACGTGATTGGGACCCAGGCATCCAGGGCCTCACGGGTCATGGGGTTTATGTTGAGGGCACTATGGAGCCACAGCAAGATCATGGTTGTATTTTAAAATGATGATTGTCCATTCCGGTGAAGTGACAGTGGAGGGAAGCCGAGGAGAGCCTGGCCCCGTCTTCAGATCAGAGAGGACGGGGAGGAGGCCCTAGTGGGTGAAGGTGTGGGAGGCGGGGCAGAATGTGCAGGTGCTGAGCAGGGCAAGGGCAGCTGGGGCAGTGTGGAGAAACAACCAGGAAAGCTGGACTCCACAACACGTGGTTTCAATCCTGGACATGCTGATTGCCCATTGGGAAATCTTGGGCGAACTACCTGCCTTCTGTGTGCCTCTGTTCCTTCATCTGCATCAGGTGACAGTAAGGCACCTGCCTGCCTGTGAGGATTAAAGAAGGCGCGATGGGTGTTGGTCTCTATTACTATTGTTAGTGTCCTTGGGGTTACCAGTGACAGGTGGGCGGTAGAAACATACTGCCTTCCGTCCAGGCTGCGGGGTGAGCCGGGGCGCCGGGGCAGAACCTCTGTGCCCCGCTTCACCGGAGACTTTTTCCCTTCTCCCGGAGCCACTTGGGAACAGAGCTGGGTCTTAGATCTCTCCACTGCTCCCAGCGGCTCCCCGAGGACGTGGATCCCGAGGCCCGGAGAGATCTGCGGCCATCCTGTCCGCCCCTCCTGGGCAACCAGGAGATGGCCTAGCTGCGGTCAGGGCTGGCCAGAGGTCGGGTGGCCGTGGGTTCGATCGCGGCCAGCTCTGAGGGTACCAGGAGTGCTCAGGCACGGTGGGTGCAGGTATGGGGTGCGCGCCGCCGCACCTGGGGGCGCGCGGGGCAGGGCGGGCAGCTGCGGGGCGGGGTGGGGTTGGGGACCGGAGTGGCGGGGGGCCAGGCTGGGGTGGCGGGGACAAACGGGCCGGGGGCCGGGGAGGCGTGGCGTGGCGGGGGTGGGATGGGGGCGGGACGGGGGCGGGGCGGGGCGGCTGGGCTGGGTGGGGCGGACAGGGGCCGGGGACCGGGCCCGGCCCGGGGCGGGCGGAGGGCGGGGGCTGGGGGCGGGGCCGCGCCCCAGGGAGCCGCCCCGCCCGCAGGCCGCCCGCACCGCGAGGGTTAAGATCCAGAGCCCGGCGGGCGGGGCAGGCGCACGCGGATTGGGGGAAAGTTTGGGCGCGGGGCGGGCACGGGGCGGGCGCGGGGCGAGCCGGGGCGAGCCGATTGGAGGGAAGTTGTGTCGGGGCGGGGCGCGCGGCGGGCTCGGCGCTCGCTCCGGGAGAGTTGACAAAGCCCCGCAGGGAAGGACGCCTCGCGGCGCGGCGCCCCGGGCCCCTCGCCCTGCCGCCCCGGGACCCCGGCCCCGGCCTCCAGCCCCTGGACTCGACCCCTCCGCCCGCGCTGCCTCCGGACTCCGGCCTCGGCGCGGGTCCTGGCCCGAGCCGCCCGCGCCCAGGTAGCGCCGCCCCGTCCCGAGGCCGGGCCCGGGGGCGCGGGGCGCCGGGGTGAGGCGCCCCGGGCGGCGATGACCGCGCAGCGCGTCCCGCGGGCCCGGCCCTGAGCCCCACTGCCTGCCTGCCCCGCCGAGGTGAGCCCCTCCGCGCCCGCGACCCCCGGGGGGCCGACTGGGAGGGCCGACTGGGGACGACCAGGGTCCGGGGTCCGGGATCTGGCCGGGGGCTGGGAGGGTCCGAGTCCCGGATGGCCGGGTGCGAGGCCGCCGGGCACCGGCACGCGCCGCCGCCGCCCCTGCCGAGCCAGTGGTCCTGTCCGCGCCCCGCCCCCGCCCCTGCACCCCACGTGGGGCCCCCCCCCCAAGCGCAAATTTGTCCGCTAATGGCGCAGGCGATTATCTGCGCGGCCGCCGGTGTTGTGTGTCCCGCGGGCAGGGCCCGAGTTACAAGCGCCAGGAATCCAGACGGTGTTTAGAGACGGGGGGCGGCGGGGGAGGCCGGTAATTAGTGTAAACCCTTTGTCTGCCTTTGATACCCACGGTGCTCCCCGCCGCTGCTTCCTCCGCCCGGAGCGCTGGCAGGGAAGGCGGGGCGGCCCGCACCCCGATCCCCGCAGCCGGCTCCGGCGCCCTAGGCTAAAGGGTGGCGACTCCTGCCCCGTACGCCAGTGACCGACCCTCAATACCTCCAGGTCCGGACAGGCCAAGATGACGCCCAGCCCCACGTTGTTGCTGCTGCTGCCCCCGCTGCTGCTGGGGGCCCTCCCGCCGGCCGCCGCCGCCCGAGGTGAGTCCTGGCGCCCAGCCCGGCGCCCCGGCCTGCGCCAGCGCCGCCCCTTTCCCTCCCGGCCCTGAACCCTGCCACAGTGCCCGGCTGGCGCGCGTGCCTGCGCCCCGCCCCTACTGGCCCGGAGCTTGGCGGGTCTTCTCACCACTGGGCCCCCGGGCTCACCCCCAGGGTACACCTCCCTTTGCCCATGGGGTGCGCCAGCTCACCCTTAGGGCATCCCTAGCTCACCATGCCCCTCCCCAGCTCATCTGTAGGGTCCCGCAGCTCATCCCCAGATCACCACCAGCTCACCCTTGGGACTCCATGCTCACTGAGTGGGCACACCTCACCCACAGGGCCCCTCTCACCGAAATATCACCCCGGCTCACCTGTGGGGCCCCACACTTGCTGGCAGAATGGGCTCTGGCCCCAGTCCCCTCAGGACACACGCACATCTATATGTATCTGAAGTTGAGGGCAGCTGGTTACCCTGGGGATTTTGGTGGGGTAGGCTGTTTGTCACAGTGGACCCATTTAGGCCCCTGGGAACCTGCAGAGACCCCCATGGTGGCCAGGATGGGGTTTGGGGACAGTGGGGACATTGTTAGTGTCTGGGACTCATGACCCAGCCCTGTGCCCTGAGCTTGCCCATCCCTAGAAAGTTAGAGGGTAGGGGCTGGGGGAACGTGGAGTTGCTGCATGGTGTAGGGGGTAGGGGCTTGTCTCAAGGCCCACCCAGAGGACCACCTGCTTCAGCCTGCATATGCTGTGTGTCGGCGTGTGCCATGCCAGGACGTAGATGCATATGCTCACACACCTGATGTCCAAGTAGGCAGGCCTGGAATGTCTCCTGAGGGGACCCTTGCCCCTGTACGCAGCCCCAGCAAGGTACATCCTTGGCTGGCGGGTGATGGGACATACGTGTTCGCGGACTCCCGCCCGCCATATTCTGCACTGGCTTCTCCTCAGCTAGGCGGGCCCTTTGGCCAGGCCTTCGGGTGTGTTGACCACTCAGGAACGTCCCTGCCCTGTCCACCAGTCCTGTGAGGCTTTGCACCCCTCCCCCGCCACCCAGCGGGTGCACCGAGCCCAGCCCGGCCTTATATGGGCACGTTTGGGTGTTGGGTGGCAGGCGGCAGCCCAGGTGGGCCTAATGCCACAGTACCCCCCCGCCTGCCCGGCTGGGGACTGGCCCGCTGGCTTAAGGGTGGGGGCTGTCCAGGCGTGGCTGGGCCTGGCAGTGTCCTGGGCACGGCGGGCACTCAGGTCATACCCAGCAAGGCACCCCCCCCCCGCCCCCAGTGGCCGGCAGCCTGGATTCTGATTCCTCTTTTATCTGCTTGGACTCCCCTCATTTCCACACCTGCCTGTCCTCTGGCTACTCAGCCAGCTCTGGAGGCCGCTGTCCTGGCCTGGTCATTGGCTGGAGCCCACCGCAGAGAGGCGGATGGCCGTGATGGCAGTGGGCGGCAGGGCCTGCCTCTGTGCCAGGGGGCCCTGGAGGGGCCGCACCCTCCTCTGTTCCCCTCCGCCTTGGCCTGGGGACTGCGCCTGGTCTGCAGCCCCAGCCCTCATGCTGGCTGTGCACGGCCCTAGCGGCTGCAGGGACCTGAGAGCTACTCTGCAAGGGCAAGGACCTGTGTGGCTTTGGGGGGTGGGGTGTTGGGGCCCCTGCTCCTGAACTGTGCTGGCTTCTGCTTCAGGCCTGGCCTTGAGGGGCACGGCCACTCGGTGCGTCCGGCTCTGTGGGTGAGCAGACCGAGCGCCGACTTCCTTCAGGCAGGCAGAGCGGTGCAGAGAGAGCCGGGCTGTTTTCTGAAAGCTGTCCTCCCCATGCGTCATGCTTTCTGGAGTCAGTGCGTCTCTAGACTCAGATCATGTTTTTAAAGTTCCCCTTTCTGGAAGTTTCACAATCATGGTGGGTTTGTCTTAAACAGCTTTTTCCAAATTTGAGGGAAGATAGGATTCGGGTTTCTCACAGTGGGAACTTGAGAGGTTCCAAATGACATACCCTTCCCAAATAGCTTTAGAAGAACTTGTGGAAGGGGTTGTCCCGTTTGAACTTTTCCAAGGAGGATGCGGTGGACAGGTCTCTGAGCAGCCCGCCCTCGAGGTCACCTCCCTGTCCTCTGAACCCTGCTGGCCTGCCCTGCTAGGGCCGAGCGCTGCCCCCCCAGGGCTGGGTGCTGGCCGCTGGGTGCCCCACTCCATGGGGATGGTGCCTTCTTGCCATGCGGGCTGTGTTGGGAAGGGTCCTCCAGTGTGCGTGGTTCAGCCGGAGGGCTGTCGTGGTGTGCGTGTGTGCTGGCTGACCTTGGCCTCTGGCCAGGCTGCAGGGGGCCTTCCCCCCAACCCCTCCGGGCAGCGGCTGCCCAGTGTGCACCCCCAGCTGAGGTGGATGTGCGGGAGTTGGGCCCAGGCGCTGTGAGGTGGGGATGCAGGCCAGCCGCCCCATTTATGTCTCGGGCCCCACTCCTGGAAGAGAAAATAAATCACTGTCCCCTCTGGGGGGAGGAGGGAGCTAGGAACAAAGTCGCCTTTGGCTGGGCCTGGAAACTCCTACCGCAGGCTCCTTCTTCATTGTGCGGGAATCAATGGGCCTTCAACCCCCGCCCAGTGCCATGGGGAAATGTTGGTTTTTCCCAGCAGTGGCCTCAGCCTCTGGCTTGGGGTTCAGGCAGTGCTAACCGTGCTCGCGGAGGCAGGCGTGGTCCTGCAGGCCGGGGGCCTTGCTGCTGGCCGTTTCCCTGCTGGTGGCTGGCATTCTGTGCCTTCCCAGTGACTGCGGCCCTGGCATGTCCAGGTGACAGCCTCCATGGGCAGGATCAGCACGTGGAGGGGAGGGTGTGCCCAGGCCACTGTCTCCAGACCCCACAGACGCTGCACCCCGTGCTGCCGCCCAGTCTGCCTGCCATCTTCCTAGTGGTGGTCACTACATGCTCCTGGCCAAGGCCCGTGGGTGTCCAGTGTGGCTACTCTTGGGGCCCGAGGAGAGCAGGGGCCACGGCCCTGGGCTAGTTCAGGCTGGAGCCGCAGTGAGGCTGGCCCCCAGTCCATGAAGGCTAGGGGAGGGGGGGGTGAGGGCCTGGGGAGAGGCAGCACAGTCCGGGAGGAGATGTGGGTACTGGTCAGGTGAGGAGAGGAAAGCCTCCAGGTGGGGGAATAGTCTGGGTAGAGGTGGGCCGGTCACATTGACTGGGGTACGCATCCTGGGGCCACGGGTGCCTTGGTGTAGCTGGATTGGGGGCCATGAGTAGGCACAGGCCGGGACTGGGCCGAGAGGCTGGTTGGCTGGGGTGCAGGGAGCAGGGGCTGGGGGCGTCCTGGGGGTGGGCTTCCTGCCCCCAGTGAGTGGCTGGGGGCAAGGCCTCGAGGCTGGAGGGCCTGGGGGGCCCTACACACCCTTCGTCCCACATGGCCCGGCCCCCTTGGGGAGAACCAGCCTGAGGCAGGGGCTTCCAGGACTGTCCCTGAAATGCTGGAGACAGTGTGGCAGGGACGGTGCTCCAGCCTCAGGCCTGCTGACCTCCAGGGCTTCCCTTCTTGGCAGGAAACAATGGCTTTCTTCCCCAGTTTGCTAGAGATTTACACAAGCCCTGCACTGTGAAGAAATAATGGGGCCTGGGTCAGCAGGCAGTGGGGAGGGAGCTGGGCCCAGCTCTGGCCTGGGCCCCCACTGGGCAGTGATCCCCTCCGACTCCACCGTGCTGAGCCCCAGGAGACCCAGGGCCACCGGCCAGTGCCCCCTGCACTCTGTAGCGGCTGGCCCATTCTGGCAGGGTCCGCGGGCTTCTCTGTGGAGCCCGGGCAGCAGGTACTGTGTGCGCCTTGAGCTGGGTAGCCTCACCCTGCAGGCTTCAGGGACCTCAGGGGTCCCAGCTCCCATGCCCTTGGGTCTGTCCGCAAGAAGCTGGCTGTGGGCCGACGGCCGCGGACACGGGGGCTGGGTGGAGCAGGTATGGGTGGGAGCGCGGGGCTCTGTGGCCCGGGACTTGCCCAGGCTGCCGGGTGGGTTGGGCTGTCCAGCGCCTAAGCCCTCACAGGAAGGTGGCACCTTGGTGCCTAAATGCCGGCCCCTGGCCCCGGGGCCCCGGGGCCCCGGCTCAGGAAACACCCAGCCATGCAGGTTAGAGGCCACAGCGGGTGAGCCCTGCGGGTGGTTTGGGCCTCTTGTCATGTTACCCTGTCCCTTGGGTACAGCGCCAGCATGGGAGGGAGGCCCAGGGGACCGCGCCTTCTTGGTTCCTTTGCTGGGACTGGGGCTGGGCCCCTCTGGGGAGCCGGTGGTGCTGGACCAGTTCTAGGTGCAGGACGTTTTGTGAGGTGGGGGATGGGTGGCAGGTGTGGGCAGGGGTCCGCTCGGAGTCTGGCAGACTTGGCAAGCTCTGGATGCAGCCACCGGGGCGTCCAGCTGAGCCCTCTGGGTGGGTTCTGTGGCAGTTCCTGTGGGGACCCCCGGGGCAACAGCATGTCAGGGGACGCTCTGTGGCTCCCATGTGTGCCTTGGGAATGGCAACGAGGAGGAGCCCTGGTCAGGGCTCTGCTGGAGGTCCACCTGGGGGCTTCCCGGGCAGGGGACGGACCTAGAGGGCCCCACCCAGCCTGTTGCCTTACGTTGTGCTGCTGGGCAGTGGGTTGGACAGGACAGCCCAGCCAGCTTGCTTGCTCGGTGGGTCAAGCTGTCCCTTTGCTGCGCCCAGAACGGCCTGGTTTCTGGGGCAACCACCTGCCCTTCGGGTCCTACCAGTTCCATCGCAGATCCCGTGGGTCCAGCCTCCAGGGGCCGCCCTGGGCCTGCTGGTGACTAGGAGCCCGTGTGTGTGTGTGTGTGTGTGTGCGTGTGTGTGTGCGCGCGCGCGCGTGTGTGCGCACATGTACCTGCGTGGCTCAGAGCCAGGGCAGAGGCTCCCCTGCCTCTCGTGGCCGCCCTGCGGTGGTCATCATCTGTGCCCCCTCTTTTTGGCCTCCCTGCCTCCTAGGCCTTCTTGGGGAGGGCACTGGCCCCAGGGCCTCCGTGGCTGGGCCTTCCCAGCTCCGCCCCTGCACCAGAGTTTGCTCACCGTGGGCATCAGCACAGGGACCCCCCCGCTCTCCCAGAGAGTGCCCACCTGCCCTGCCTGGTCCAGGGTGTCCAGCCAGGCTAGGCAGGCCCTGCCTCCCCTCCCTGCCCTCTGGTCAGGCCCTGTCACACTGTCCTTTGAGTCTTCTTTCCAGGCCACTTGCCTTCTCCAGGAGGGGAGGGCTCTGGCGGCTCCTGGCTGGCGTCCAAAGTCACTTCATGGCCAGTCCCAACGAGGTCAGCCTGACGACCACCTACCCCCAGCCAGAGGGTTCCTTCCGGGCTGGAAATTTCTGGGGCTTCTCAGGGTTGACTGGGAATGGAGCCAGCCCCCATGTGCTGGCCCCGTGGTTTCCTGCACCCCTCACTTCCACCTGTGTCCATGGCCCCAGTGTGGGCGCTGTGGGCTGGTACGGGGTGAAGCCCCCGGCACATGGGGCCCCGGGGAGGGGCAGTGCCTGGTCCAGCTCCTTGGGAAGGGCGCTCAGGGTCAGCAGGTCACGAATGCCTTGGGCAGTGGAGGGAGGCAGAAGCTGACACGTGGAATGCCCCCCCAGCCAGGCCCTGGACAGACCTGAACAGAGCAGGGCCTTGGGTGTGGTTCAGACGTGGTTCACCCGAAAGGGGCACTGCAGCCCCCGGCGGAGGGCAGGGAGGAGGGGATGTTGGGAGGTGCATCGAGGGGAGGGGCAGTGCAGAGACCATGAGGGTTAGTGAGGTGCGGGGGCTGAGCTTCAGGTGGCCCTGGAGGGTCTGTGAAAACTACATGGGATAGGCTGCAGTTGGGGGTCATGTTCCTCTGCCTCCACATTGTGTCACCTCTCCATCCTTCCCAGTGGCCCTGCCCCCTTCAGCCCTCCTAGGGCCCACTGCGATGGGAGGGACATCAGCTGAGGTTCCAGTGGAACCTGGTTTTGCTAAACCTTGGGAAACGGTGCTCTCAGCAGGTAGGGCAAGGGGGTCTCTGGTGTGGGGAGTCTGCATCCACTGTTGGGGTATGTCTCTCTGTGTGTGCATGTACCTGGGGGACTGTCTGTGGGTTAGTGGGTGCATCTGGGGGACAGTGTCTGGGGAACAGCCTGTGTGTCTAGGGGACAGTGGGGGACAGCCCGTGTGTCTAGGGGACAGTGTCTGGGGGACAGTGTCTGGGGGACAGCCTGTATTTCTGGGGGACAGTGGGGGACAGCCCATGTGTCTAGGGGACAGTGTCTGGGGGACAGTGGGAGACAGCTCGTGTGTCTGGGGGACAGTGGGAGACAACCTGTGTTTCTGGGGGACAGTGGGGGGCAGCCCCTGTATCTGGGGGACAGCCTGTGTTTCTGGGGGACAGTGGGGGACAGCTCGTGTGTCTGGGGGACAGTGTCTGGGAGATGGCATGATAGGGTGTATGTGTGACACCTGAGTTCTGGATGGCGGCTGGGAAGCCTGGCTGTGTAGGCTGGATATGTGGGGTCTTCCGGGTTGCTGCCCCCTGAGCCCTCCTGGCACCCCCGCTCCTGGCCATGTTTTCACAGCTGTTGGGGAGGAGGGAGGGAGGAAGGGGGGTGTGGTGACCCTCTCTCTGCCACCACCTTGATGCTCAGCCCCCTTGAGGGGTGAGACCCAGCCCCGGCCTCCGTTTGCCCCCATGCCTGCCCCCTCCATGTGGCTGTCCACACCCTGCCCATGCCCAGAACTGCCCAAGGCTGTGGCTTACAGTGTGTGGAGGGTTGAGGGCTTCTTGGAGGAGGTGCTCGTGGGGAAGTGCAGATGCTGGCTGAAGGACTCCAGGGGCTGCCCCAGAACTGGTGGGAACCTGGCTGCCCCCCACCCCCGACCCGTACACCCTCCAGCTGCCTCAGCTCTTGCCTCAGTTTGCCTCTGGCTGGGTGGATTGGACACCTGACCAGGTGGAACAATGGGGGCTTGTCTTTCCCAAGCTAAATATAGAGCCGCGGCAGCCAAGCTGGCAGCCAAAATCCCCAGGAATCTGGGGGGGCTCCCTCCGGTGAGCCTGCTGGGGTCTCTGCAGAGGCAGGGGTGGAGGGGGCAGGGCAGGCCTGGCCCAGGGGGAGGGGAGGGGGCTGTTTGCTTTAGGATAAGGCTGGCTCTGGCTGGGGCCTCTGGCTGCCGCCTGCCTGTCCCCTGTACTGTGTGCCGGCCGGCCCTCTGGGCCACACTTCCGGTCCGTCTGGTGGTCACTTAGCTCTGTCCTCCTCTCTCCTGCACAGTGGCCTCTGAGGCCCAGTAGATGCCCCCCCCCCGCCCCCCCAGCTCCTCAAACTCGCCTGCCTGGTGCAGGGAGGTGGCGGGGCTGGGGGTGCCCCTCCTGCCCCTCCTGCTCCCGCAAGCACTGTCCGATGGGTCCTCTGTCTGTCCCTGACGCAGGCTTCTTCCGAGGCGGGGGCTGTGCTGGCCAGGGTGGGGTTGGGACAGGCAAAGCCCTGGGAGAGAGGGACCCCGTGCTAGCCCCTGGCACCTGCCAGGTGGTTTTTTGGGTCTGTGTGCACACGCAGGTGTCAGCCTCGGAGGCACTGGGCAGGCTGGGGGGCGGCCCCTCTGAATAGTGGGATTGCAGGCAGAGACAGGTGTCGGACGGTGGCGGCCTGGGAGTGAGGCCGGGACCCTGTGCGCTGGGGGCCTCAGGAGACCCACTTGTCTGTGGGCCCTGCAGCCTGTCCCCCTGCAAGTTGGGGGTTGTCTGGGGGCCCCATATGCAATTGAGAAATTAGGGAGCAGTAGATCTCAGCAGCCCCTTCCCGGGGCACTGGGGGCTGGTGAGGAGTGCAGGGATGGCCTGGGGCCCATGTTAGGAGCCCCATGGCAGGGGTCGGGGGGACCCTAGCAGAGGCAGAATATGGGTGCAGAGAAGAAGCGTTCCTAGGGGTGGGCTCGGTGGGGCAGGGTGGGAGAGCAGGCAGGAGCTGGGCAGGGCCCTCCCCCACAACCTCTAGCTCCCTTTTTGCTTTTTGCTTGTGGCCATGGAAGGGCCTGGTGTTGCTGTGTCCCCCGCTTCCCTGTTCCCCCAGCAAAGCTGGGCCCCTCCCTGCCTGGACTCTGGGCTGTCAGCTCCCTGCATCCAAATGGGGACCGGCCCCACCTCCCCTCAGCGCCTGCAGACCAGTGGTGCTGGGCTGTGCTCTGCAAGGGTCCCCTGGGGGTGGGAGAGGGCGAGCCTCCAAAGAGCCTGCGGAAGCACTCTGGGTCCTGGATGCAAAGGCCGGCCACAGAGCAGCTGGTGATCACGCGCTGAAGAAATACCGGCTGGTTATTAGGGACACGTGCTGCCCTCAGGCCCCGTAGCGACAGCGTCTCCCAGCAGCCAGCGCCCGGCGCCTCCGGGAGGCCAGGACGCGGGATGCTGGCCCTCCTGGCCTGAGTGGCCGCACTGTGGGGTGAGTGCCCCCGACCAACAGCCGGAGGGCAGGGTCTCGGGAGCTGGGCCCAGCCAGGACCCTGGGAAGGGCAGTGGGGTGCCCGGAGCCGCCTCTCCTGGTCTGAGGGAACGTGGGTGGGGTGAGTGTAAGAGCTCAGTGCCCCTGTGGTCACCCCATGGTGCAGGAGCTGCAGTGTGGGCCAGAAGGTGGCCCCGCCTCTCTCGGACACCTGCAGTGTCCTTCCCAGCGGCTGGGCGTGCCCGCTGTCCCTGCACCACAGAGGCACTGATGCTGGCTGTGGCCTGACATGGCTGGGAGTGGGTTTCTTCCCGCCGGTGACTTGGGCTTCTTCCATTGGGGGACAACGGGCAGGGGGCTGCCAGCCAGATGGGAACCTCGCTGCTTGCCCTCTGGCCCCAGGGCCTCGGGGTCCTGCCGGCCCACCATGCCACTCCGCCCAGCCTCCTGGTGTGCTGAGGCTGGCATCGGGGAGGCCCTCAGCCGGGCAGATGCAGACAGCCACAGACATGGGCCACCAGACACGTCTGTTCGTGCTGCATGGACTCCCTCCCTCTACGGGAGGCCGTGGGGGCTGTCCTGGCTCGCCTGTGGACGTGCATCCTGGCTGAGCCACTCCAGCCCATCTGTATCCTGGCTCCTCTGTGACGGCACGTACAGGGAGTTGGGGTGCCTGGCGGGCAGCGGGTTCCGCGTGAATGCTGACCACCCCAGTCTGGGAGCAGGGCCCTGTGCTCCAGACCCCACTGCCTGGGCTGGGCAGGTGTAGGTGCGTGGAGTCCCAGGTGGTGACCCTACGGGGGACACCCCCCTCCCCTGGCTCCCAGCATGCATGCCTGCCTGCACTCCTGACCACCTGCCACCCCCTCCTCCCTGACTGAGCCCTCTGACCTGCCCGCAGGTCCCCCGAGGATGGCGGACAAGGTGGTTTCGAGGCAGGTGGCCCGGCTGGGTCGCACCGTGCGGCTGCAGTGCCCTGTGGAGGGTGACCCGCCGCCACTAACCATGTGGACCAAGGATGGCCGCACAATCCATGGCGGCTGGAGCCGCTTCCGTGTGCTGCCCCAGGGCCTGAAGGTGAAGGAGGTGGAGCGGGAAGACGCCGGCGCCTACGTGTGCAAGGCTACCAATGGCTTTGGCAGCCTCAGCGTCAACTACACCCTCATCGTGATGGGTCAGTGATGGCCACGCCGGGGCTGTGCCATGTGGGCCCTGAGTCCATGCAGCCTGGGGAGCGGACCTTCCCTCCCCACTGCTGCCAGGAGGACACCCACCTGCCGGATCTCCTCTGAGCCCGGGATAGGGCCTGACCTCTGTGGTCACCCCCCCAGGCCTGTGCCTTGGGGTCCCCAAGCTCTGCTGACAGGGAGACCAAGGCTGGCTAGGGGGCAGCAGGAGTGGGCACGGGGGGCCCAAGGGTGGTGGTCCCACTAAAGGGCCGGCTGGGCAAGCTGGCGGCCTTTGCGTCGGCTCTGACTTTGAGGCTCAGATTTCAGAGTTCAGAGGGGCCGCCAAGGGCCTTCTGTTCTGTTCTGCCTCTGGGGCCCGGGCTTGGGGACTGGCGGGGTCCCCAGCTACACACCCTCTGCACGCCTGGCCCTCCCCCATGGGCTCCCCGGGTGGGTCCCTGTGGGTGGGGCTCCCTGGCAGTCATGGTGGCCCATCTCTCAAAGCAGGAGCGCTTGACCTGTGCCACCCCCTCCCTCGGTCCCCGGCTGGGTGGAGGCGGCTGTCCCAGGAGGGGCATTCCTCAGCCTGCCCCACCCCCGCTGGGCCCCCTGCTCCAGATTGTGGGATGGGAACACTGCTGGTGTCCCCCCCACTGTCCTTTGAAAGGGGAGGATGACGAGGCGGTATGCGAGCCATGTCAGCTCACCAAGGCCTCGGCTCCTTGATGTGGGCTAGGGTTACTGCAGCTGCTGGGCGGGCCTGGCCCCCTCCTCCCACTGGCCCTGCAGACCCCCCGGAGCCGGGGGGGGCAGCTCTGTTGGGGTCACCTGCACCCAGGGAGTAGGCTGGGCAGGCAGCTCTTGCCCGGCTGTCTCTGGGATTCTGAGATGTGGGCGTGCCTCCAGGGGCTCCCATTTGTGTTTCTAGAGCTTTCCCAGCTGGGCCCAAGGCTGGGGCCTGGGAACCAGCCTGGGGTCAGGGTGGGGACTGCTGGGGCCCCTCTCATGTGCCCTCCTCTCTGCAGATGACCCTGGTGCAGGAAGGGAGCGTCTGGGGCAGGACGGCTCCTCCGGGGGCCAGGAGGACGCAGCCAGCAAGCAGTGGGGTGAGACCCTCCTCCGTGGGTGCGGGTGGGGGCCCTCCCCCCCGGTGCCGTGCTGACCTCTGTGCTGGCCGCCCTGCAGCGCGGCCCCGCTTCACACAGCCCTCCAAGATGAGGCGCCGGGTGATCGCCCGGCCAGTGGGCAGCTCCGTGCGGCTCAAGTGCGTGGCCAGTGGGCACCCGCGGCCCGACATCATGTGGATGAAGGACGACCAGGCCTTGACAGGCTTGGAGGCCGGGGAGCACAGGAAGAAGAAGTGGACCCTGAGCCTGAAGAACCTGCGTCCCGAGGACAGTGGCAAGTACACGTGTCGCGTGTCCAACCGCGCAGGCGCCATCAACGCAACCTACAAGGTGGACGTGATCCGTGAGTGCCGGGGCTGTGGGACCGTGGGGGGCTGGCGGTGCCCAGGGGTGGCGCTAATGTCCATGTCCCCGTGCAGAGCGGACACGCTCCAAGCCCGTCCTCACGGGCACGCACCCCGTGAACACGACCGTGGACTTTGGGGGCACCACGTCCTTTCAGTGCAAAGTGCGCAGTGATGTGAAGCCAGTGATCCAGTGGCTGAAGCGCGTGGAATACGGCGCCGAGGGCCGCTACAACTCCACCATCGACGTGGGCGGCCAGAAGTTCGTGGTGCTGCCCACGGGCGACGTGTGGTCGAGGCCCGATGGCTCCTACCTCAACAAGCTGCTCATTACCCGCGCACGCCAGGACGACGCCGGCATGTACATCTGCCTGGGGGCCAACACCATGGGCTACAGTTTCCGCAGCGCTTTCCTCACCGTGCTGCCAGGTGTGTGCGCCCCCCCACGCCCAGCTCCCACCCCGCGAGGCCACACGCCGGCCTCTCGCAGCCTTTCCTGGGACCCGTGGCGACATTCCTCTCCCCACCCCCTTCCTGGGCCTCTCTTGCAGACCCCAAGCCTCCAGGCCCACCCGTGGCCCCCTCGTCCTCGACCACTAGCTTGCCGTGGCCCGTGGTCATCGGCATCCCGGCCGGCGCCGTCTTCATCCTCGGCACCGTGCTCCTGTGGCTCTGCCAGGCCAAGAAGAAGCCGTGTGCACCTGGGCCCGCCCCCCCCATGCCTGCGCACCGCCCTCCCGTGGCCGCCCGTGACCGTGGTGGGGACAAGGACCTTCCCGTGCCAACCAGCCTCAGCACTGCCCCTGGCCTGGGGCTGTGTGAGGATCTTGGGCCTCCAGCAGCTCCCCAGCACCTGCTGGGCCCGGGCCCATCTGCTGGGCCCAGACTTTACCCCAAACTCTACACAGATGTGCACACACACACGCACACACACACGCACTCACACACACACTCTCACGTGGAGGGCAAGATCCACCAGCACCAGCACATCCACTACCAGTGCTAGACGGTGTGGCCATGCGGGGCGCCGGCCCACTCGCGCTCTGGGTGCTGGGGGGGGCACGTGGGGGGCAGGCGGGCGGGCAGGCTTGGGGCAGAGGGCCGCGGAGAGAGTGGAGCCCAGGCAGGAGGCACAGTCAGCACCCCGGGCGCCCTGGATGATGCACACACGTGTACGACATACCTCTGGACACACACACACACACACACACACACACACACACACACACACACCCTCAGACTAAGACGCCCTGGGGAAGGTCTGTGTTTGTAACTTTGCAGTGTGCATGTAGCAGCGGGCTAGTTGATGAAGGAATCCCTTGGCTCCTGTAAGGAGGATTTCACAGGGGCCATGGTCAAGCCGCCCCTCCCCGTGCCTGGCAGGAGGTCTGAGAGGCACCCTGGCTTTGCAAACCAAAACTCCCCGACCCCTGTCCCATGCTGGCCTCCGTGTCCCTGCCCAGGCCTCCACGGGCGGCTGGCTATGTCTGCCACCCCCTGTCTGGGCGTCCAGGAGTCCCCCAATCCCTTGGGCTGGGAGGTCAGGCAGAGCAGTCCAGGCCCCTGTTCTGAGAGGCGGGAGCTGCCTGGGGGTGACCCTGCCCCATCCAGCCTCCCACTGCCAGAGAGAAGGGCCCTTGATATTTATATTTAAGAAATGAAAATAATAATATTAATAATGCTGGAAGGAAGGTGGCACTGCAGACCAGGCCTGTCCTCAGGCCTGGGACGCACCTGGCCTGCTGGCCAACCGGATGGCCACCTTGGGGCCAGGCACCCATCACCCCACTGCCTGTGGCAGCCCCAGACCTCTGTAATTTTATATAGAGTTTGAGCTGAAGCTTCGTATATTTAATTTATTTTGTTAAACAAGAAAATGTGCATCTTCTTCCATTAAGCTGGTGTTTCTGCCTTTGGCTTCTGTGCATGTGCACGTGTGCAGGCCTGAGGCTGTACAGGTGTGCGTGTGCGCGGGCCTGAGGCTGTACAGGTGTGCGTGTGCGCGGGCCTGAGTCTGTGTGCCAGGCTTGGGCTCCAGCAGTCCTGTCATTGGCCCGAGGTTCTGGGGCTGACACCTTGGGGTCCCAGGGCCTCATCAGCTCCCCTGAACTGAACTCAGGTAGCCGTGTTTGGAGCACTGACTGACTCATGCACCTGCAGGCACCTCCCTAGTTAGCTAGAGTCCTGCACACCTGGCCCCGTGGGTATCCCCCACCCTACCCATATGGCCCCCCATGGCCCTCAGTGCCGGGCTGTGGTTTCCCTGGCCACACT
Organism: Callorhinus ursinus; assembly: GCF_003265705.2. Taxonomy (NCBI): domain Eukaryota; kingdom Metazoa; phylum Chordata; class Mammalia; order Carnivora; family Otariidae; genus Callorhinus; species Callorhinus ursinus. The sequence continues at coordinate 411,540 of NW_027397066.1, forward strand.
CTGGGGGTTCAGCTGGTGGCCTTGGAGGGCTGGGGCCTTGTTGTCACCTCCGTCATGGTGCCCACTGCCTGAAGGGCACAGTCCCAAGTCTGCCAGCCATTACCAGGTCATGAACAATATGGTCTCAGTCTCCAGCTGGGGACACGGAGGCTGGGACTTGTTGCTTCTTAAGAAAAGGCAGATGATGTGATTTTAGCAAAGCCACCTGTGTGAGGTCCCCAGAGCCTCAGAAGTCTGGCTGACGGGGCAGGGCACTGTAGGGAACAAGGATAGGTCCTGCCCAGCCGTACAGGCCAGGGCAACTGACCCTCCTACGTGGTACCGCTGGTTCCCTGCAGCCAGAACTCCCCAAGGTCAGGGCCAAGCTTCCCCCGTCTCCCTTTTCCCCAGCTGAGGGCGGGTCTGGGAACCCTCGCTTCTGCTGTCCTGGGACTAGGCCCCAGCCTCTGGCCCTCTTCCTCTGGGCCCCCTGGCCTCTCCAGGATGGACCCCAGTCTTTCTGTCCCCAAGGAGCCAAGGGCTAGCCCCGAGGGAAGGCCCACTGGGGTGATCCTGACCCCACAGGCAGTGACCGAGTCTGGGCAGGGCTGGTGACCTCTGGGTGATGGAGGCCACCTTCAGTGGACGTCATGGGAAGCCCGGTGTGGGAGCTCTGCTGGAGCAACCAGGGGGAGCTGTGGGGGCTTCAGGCAGCCGCAGCTGGTGACCAGCAGATGTTCCCCAGACAGGACAGGCTGTGGGGGCTGGTGCCTGGGTGCGTTTCGGTCTGAGGTGGGGGCGGGATGGAAAGAGCCTTGGGTGGTGGGGAGAACTCAGGCTACAGGACATCCGTAGTCCATGGGGTTGGAGCAGTCCCCACCTGCACCTGAGAGGGTGCAGCCCACCTCTCCCCCCAGACCTGCAGAGGTGCCGGTGTCCTTCCCAGCTGAGGTCCGGTGTGTCTGCCTGGGGTTCACATGGGAACACCCTTGTCTTCTGCCCCTTCTCGGTTCTGATGGTTCCTCTCTCAGGGCCAAGACAGACCTGGCAGGCCCTCGGTCCTGGCTCTCGCTGAGACCAACAGCCCTGGGGTCCACACCCCCAGGCCCCTTTCAGGTGTTCTGAGGGGAGGCAGGCACTGAGGGACGGGTGACTCTGTGAACACGTGGGGACCGTGCCTGGTCCCCCCAAAGCTCTATGCCTTCATCACCACACCCTGGGGCTCAGGGTCCTCAGCCGCAGCCTGACCCACAACGACCTCAGCTTCCTGCCCTAGAGACTATCATGTGGGTCCAGACCCCTCTCTGTGCCCTTCTCAGGGGCCACCTGCTGCTTCCAGACCCTTCTCCCCTGGCTGCACGCTCTACCTCTGCTCTCGCTGGGCTGTCTCCAGCTCTATATGCTGCATGACCCCTGGGAGATTTCAGTGTCCACCTGGATCCCCCTTGACCCTGGCTCCTTTGCAAGGTCTCATTTTGAGCCCTCCCCCATTGTAGGGCTACCCTGTGCTCCACACTCCCAGGATAGAAGCCCGTTTCCTGCACCCCACGTGCGGGGCTAGCAGAGGGGACAGACGGCTGGGTCCAGGGTGTGGGGGAGGGGAGAGACGGGAGAGTAGATGCTGGTCCGGGTGCAGGGGCTGTGAAAGACAGGGTGCCCCACAGCCCAGCCTCCCAGGTCCGAGGGTCCCAGGGCCTCATCAAACAGACGTTTGCCAACTGAGCAGCAGTGGAGTTTCTCGTGGGCCCTGGCCATTCTGCCCACTGCCCCCCGCACCTGAGCCCACACCTCTGTCTCCAGGGGTGCCCGGTCCCCCCTCGGGGACTCCCAGGTCTGATTCAGAGGGACAAGACTCAACTGGTGTTAAGGGCAAGGTCCCCCACCCAGGATGGGCCTAGGGACAGAGAGGAGGGGTGGGTGGGGAGGTGGGCTTCCCCTGCTCCTCCATTTTCACCCCTGCCTGGGCAGAAAGGCCAGTGAGCCGCCTCCAAAGCTGTGGGGACCACCAACAAGAAGACAACACCTGGTGCCCCCACCTCTGTGGGGTTCTCTGCAGGGTGGGGCCTGGGCCCTGCCGTGGGAGCTCCCAGTTTGGAGACAGAGGGGAGGGACCCAGCAGCGTCCTCAGAGTGACCCCAGGACAGGCTGGACAGGGGACTTGTGACGGGCCATTTCAGGAGGATGCTCCTGGCATCCTGGGTGGGGTGTGGTGTGCCGGGTGGATGGAACCCCAAGTACTGAGCGGGGCCAGCACTCTTCCCTCTGATCTGTCCCCATGTGGTGATAAGCCGGTCCCGTGAAGCCCGGAGCACTTGGAAGGGCAGGTCCCCCCCCCCCCCCGCCGCACGCTTCCCGGCCATCCCGGCTTCAAAGGGGAGGCTCATCCCACAGCTGTCCCGGGGGGGGCGCTCAGGCTGATGAGAGTGAAGAGGCAGGGGGCAACCCCACCCTCGTAGGACTTGGGTCGGGACGGCCTGGCAGGAGATCAGAGCCTTGTCCTGGGGTCAGGCCAGGGGACTGGGACAGGAATGCAGGATGTGGGGCACAGGAGAGGGGTCAGGAACACGGGACATGCAGGCAGGACACAGGGCGAGGGCAGCACAGCCTTGGCCTGTGTCCTCAGAGCCCGGGGTTGAGGGCCCGCAGGGGATGCCAGGCTGTGCGGCAAGTGCTCATGAGCAGGTGCAGCGCAGAGGGCCAGGCCGTACAGCCACAGGGCTGTCCTGTGGGCAGGGGCGGTGGGAGGTGGGCTCTGGACACAGGGACTCCCACAGGGCCAAGCCTGTTCAGGGCACCGGGCCCCCTGGCTGGGCTGGGAAGGCGGGACACGGACCCCACCCCACACCTGGCACCAGCGTAAGGTGTGAGAACCTTCCAGGTGTCCCAGAGGCCAGGGCGCTCAATAGAGCCCTTGCCACATCCAGCGGGCACATGGAAGGGCTTGGCGGGGTGCAGGGGGCAAGGGTGGGACCTGTTGGCCAGGGGCGTCCTCTGTGCCCTATGCTGACCTCACCGTGGTCCTAGCCCCACACGGCTACCCAGGCCTGGGGGAAGCTCTCCTGGGGGGCCTGGGTAATGCACAGTCCTTGGGTTTGGGGGTTATTTTTAGGCCTCATGACAGTGTCTCTGGGGAAGTATTTGCCCAGGGCCATGGCTGGATACGCTGATGGAGGGCCGTCTGTAGCTCAGGAACACTTGGTTACCCAACGGCAGAGCTGACCTGCAGTGGCCCCCCAGGGCTGGCGGGATCCGTGCAAGGACACCCCCCCACCACGGCCATACCTCCACCCCCAGAGGGGGTGGAAGCAGAGGGCGGGCTCAGTGGTCAAAGCTGGGGTGAAGGAGGCAGCAGACATGGTCTACACTTACCCCACCCAGTGAAGACTGGGGGCCCCCAGGGGAGATGCCCATCCAGCCCTGGGCTGCTCTGAGGCCTAGCAGGACGGCCATGCCTCTGGGCCGCAGGCTCCGCACAGAGCCCTCACGCCGTCCGTCTCCCACTCAGATAGGCCTGGTCACTCCGACGCGAGTCGCGGCCCAGTGGGGGCTTCCTGGCCAGACCCTCACCGACCCCCTGGCACCGTCCCTCAGGCGTCCGCTCCCCAGCCTGGGACCGACCCAGGGGCAGCTCCGGCCTCCAGCACAGACAGCCCAGCCCTGCCTGCTGGACCCTGTGAAGGTCTGGGCTGCCCTTCCTGAGATTCAGCCCCAGGGCGCTCCCCGGGCCCCCGCCAGCCCACGTGCTTCGGTGACACTAGGTGGGAGCTGAGACACATGCCTGGGCCTGAGGGATCGAGGGGTGCTGAGCCCACCTCCCACCTGGGCTTCTCCTGTGGGGACGACCCAGGGTCAGCCACTCCTGATGACCGTTCTGGCCTCACGAACCCAATCCTGGGCACTGCCAGGGGTGAGCCTAGGGCCCTGCTGGGGGAGCTCAGGGGCTCAGCCCCGAATATGCTTCTGTGGCCCGCAGCCTGGCCCAGACTCTGTGGCCGCCAATGCCCAGTCAGCCGCTTGTGCCCTGGTGTTGCTGATTCGTGGGTGGGAGCCACTGGCCAGGACTCGCACTAGCCCCTGCCTGCCTACGTCCGCCGCCAGCCAGGCCAGGCCTCCTGTGCCCCCACCCTGGGAATCCTGGTCAGCCCAGGGTGTGGGTGGGTGGGGACTCAGCACAAATTCAGCATCAGCCTGGGGAAGGGCAAGGCGCTGGGGTCAGGGGCCCCTCTGCACACGTCTGCCTCTTGGGATCCCGGCTGGTTACTTTCGGGGGGTCTTGAGTCTGGCGTTTGTCTGGGAGGACAAGGCAGCATGCTTGGGTTGGGCCCCATGGCCAGCACAGTGGCCGGAGCCTTCCCGCAGCTGGGGTTTGGGGCTGGGCATACACGCTGCCCCTCACTTCCTGACCTCAGGCCAAGTCCATCTGGGCCGTGTCTGTGGGCTGGAGGCTCGCTCCCTCCTCTGGCTTCGCTGAGGCCTCTCTCCTGGGCTAGAGGGGCGTGGGCTCACCCCCAGAGCCTGCACCGGCCCCTGTCCACACCACCTTCACGGTTCCAGGGAGGCCGAGGGGAGAAGTACGTGAAGTACTCTGAGGACCCACCAGCCGCCCCACAGTCAAGCCTTGGCGGGGAGGAGTGAGCTGGCCCCCCGAGCATCTCAAGGGGGAGCACTGCCCTGTGTTGGGGTCCGGGTGCGGGGTGTCTCTGATGACTCAAGGGAGGGGACCAGATTGGGGCCAGATGTGTACCCCCCCCCAGTGGCTGAGCTGGAACACACACCCCATCCAGGGGCAGGGTGTGGGGACCCACAGAGGGTCAGCAGTAGCCCCAGGTAAGGGAGTGGGGCTGGGGCCTGAGACTGCCCCACCCTGCCCCCACCCCCTGCGACAGCCGCGGGGCATCTGGCCGGCAGGTGGAGACAGCTGCCGACAGCTGGCCGGAGGGGCGGGCGCCGGCCTTATCCCGGGTGGAGGCAGGGCGTGGTGGGGTGGGTGGTGGGTTTTGTTGGGTTGCAGTTGAAGGGGGTTGCACGGTGAGTCCTAGGAAGCTATTGCGTTCCTGAATAGCCCTCCCCTGGACCCTGGAAGGGCCCTCGCCGTGAGGACAGTGCTGAGCAGGCAGGGGTGTCTCCGCCCTGGTGCGGGGCTGAGGCTCCATCTGCCTCTTGGGGGAGCCGGGGGTCTGGAGGCTTCCTGAAGCGAGGGGCCAGGGCCGCAGAGGAGGCAGGGGTCTTTGCTGGAAAGCAGTGTGTCCCTCCCCCCACCCAGCAGCGTCCACCCCGAAGGGAGGAGGAGAAGTTGGGCTATATGGTGGGGAGTAAGAGCAGGAGCCCACTTGTGGCTCCTCTCGGGTCTTGGGTTAGGGGTGGGGGGAGCAGGTCCTTCCCAGACTCGACCTTCCTGGAAAACCGTGAATCCCTGTGGGTGCCTGGAGACCTGTGTGATTCGCCCCTGGGACCGTCATCCCCGTGACACCAGGCCCTCCCCAGCATCATCCCAGCAGCCCCCCAGGAACCCCCCCCCCCGAGCGGGGGCAGCACCAGAGCTGCCCACTGCCTGGCCGGGACCCTCCCCTGGGCCATGCCCTGGGCACCTGGTTGGGGGGGCACCTAGCTTTAGGCAGCACCCAGTGAACAAGGGGCAATGAGCTCAGGGTGGCCACGACCCCCTGCCTCTTCTGAGCCTCCTCTGTGAGCCAGCACCTGGCCTGGCCGGGCTCTGACCCTCTGATGTGTGGGCAGGACGGTGGGTGTCCTGGGGTCACAACCCCACCCACTCCCGGCCCCATGACCCCCGCCTCCACCCCCATGTGCCCTGGGCAGCTCCTCCCACCGCATCTCGCAGGCCTGGCCGTTACCCCAGCACACTCTGACTCAGCCCTGGGCATTTTGGGGCCCCCGCTCGGCTGGTGGGTGGGATGGGCAGGGCTCTGCAGAGGCAAATTCCTTATTCCTTCACAGCTTTTTTCTCTATTTTTTCCACTTTGTTCTAAAAGCTGTTCTCCACTGTTCATTCCTGGAGCCCCTCCAAGACAATCGGCACCCGGCTCCTCAGGGCAGCCACAAAGCTCCTTTGACGGCGGTGGTGGGAGCTAAACCAACAGCGGGGCGGGGGCGGGGGGACGGTGCCCGGGGCCTCTGGGAGGCTGTGCGCAGCCCGTGGGGGTCCTGCTGGACCCCGGGCTCTGCCGGGCTGAGCCTGCTCCCGTTTCTGGTGGGGAGGAGGCTGTCCACCTTCCCCGCCAGAGCCCGGTGCCTCTGGCTCTCCAGCTGGAGCAGGGACATGGCCAGCGCCTCTTCTGAGCACCCTGCTGGCCCTGCTTGTTCGGGGGGAGGCCTTGGAGCCCATCCCCGTCTCTGTCCATGTCCTGAGTGTGGTGTCCGGCCAGCACAGCCTTGTCGAGGGCATCTGCCGCCACAGGACCCTGGGCCCGCCTGGGAGACGGGATGGTGGCTGCCCTCGGTTGTCTGTGTCCTCTGCCAAATGTCCCGTGGGCGCAGGAGGGCTGGGGTTCTGGTGCCCACAACTAACTGCACACAGTGCCACTCATTAAATGCTCGGGGGAGAAGCAGCTTTGGGGCCCAGAATGTTGGGGTGTGTGGGGCCAGAGTGTGTCTGCCTCCCGCCTGCCCTCCGGTGACCCAGGAGGCCTGCCACAGACAGACACCTGGGGCCTTTCCTTCTGGTCCAGCAGGGTGGATGGGTGGTGGCAAGCATCACAGGCCACGGGGGACCCAGGCAGGGAGGGGGTGGGGCTGGACAGCCATGAGCCATGGCCTGGCAACAGGAAGAGTCTGCATAGGGGAAGGCACGGGAGGGCCCCGCAGAGATGCCCTGGCTTGTGTCCCTGATGCGGATGGCGGGCCAGCTCAGCCTGGGGCAGGCTCCTGGGCGCCTGGGCCTGTCCCAGCTGCCCGAGCTCCCTGAGCCCTTGCAGGCTGGCCAGAGGAGCCTTCGCTACAAACATGAACATCGCCCACGGGGCCCGGTGAGGGCAGTGGCCCGGCCAGGGAGCGGGCCCAGAATGAGGCACAATCCGCCCTTTGTTCCTGCGGCCGCCTAGAGCCTGTAGGCCAAGAGGAAATGAGGGAGAGCCAGCCAGCAGCCCTCACCCGCCCGGCAGGCCCTGCTGCCAGGGCCCGGCGGACGCCAGGGCTGGGCTCTGCAGAGGGGCTGGAGGGGCTGCCTACCCCCCCACCCTCTGGCCCAGCACAGTGGGATGTCTACGGGGGGCCTGCACCTCCACAAGCCCCAGGCCACCCCCCCTCCGCCGTGCCCCCCCCGGGCAACTGGCCCTTGTCCTCTCCCCTCCTGGCCCTCGCCAGACACCGGCAGCCTGTCTGGCTGGGGGTGGAGAAGGCAGGGGTCCCCTCAGATGTGAGCGAAGGGGTCTGCCGTCCATCCTGCGGCAGCCGAGCTTGGTAGCTTGTTCCCTTGCCTGCCGAGTGGGGTGACCCTGGCCCTGAGGGGCCAATCCTCTGGCAGATCCTGTGCCTCGGCCACGGCCCATCCAGGGGCAGTCTGGGGCCACCGATGGGCACACGTGCACACGTGGTCTATGTGTGGTGCTTACGTGTGCGGCACATACGCGTGCTGTGCGTGGGGCTTGAGCCTGCCGGCGGGTTCTCCCTAGAGGTCTCGGCAGAGTGGTGAGGACGCACGACGCGCTGGGTATCTGTCTTGGGCTGTGTTTTAGCCTTTGCCTGAGTCTGTGCTGAGGCTGAAAGGTGACCCGGAGCCCCTCTGTGGCACCGGGATCCTTCTAGACTGCCCTGGGAAGGGCCGACTCTGCCCAGGGGGCCCAGCTTTGATCCTCATGGGCAATATCCCCGCCATGCAGGATGGGGGCCTCAGCAGGGGCCGGCCGGGACCCGGAGCCCTGGCCTGCGGCCCCACCCTGGGGGCAAGCCCCACAGCCAAGGCACCCACCCTCAGGCCGCAGGGGTGGGTGCTGGGCCCTCTGGGATGGCCTGGGGCCTGAAGTCCACCCAGAAGTGGGGAGGCCCTGGGGGGCAAGAGGATCTATCCCAGGGCAGGGCAGGGGGCGGTCCGGGATGCTCCGCTCGGGGAGAGCAGGGGAGGCAACCCCCCCCCCCCCCCCCCCCGCTCCCCCCCCCCCCCGATACCAGACCTGAGCCCACGCCCGTGCTACTCTACCTAACGCGGTGGTACTGAGGGTCAGGCATCCCTGTTCACCAGAGGGAGCACCTTCAGGGCAAGGAGAAAGCACTCTGAGGCCTGGGTACCTGTGGATGTGTGCCAAAGGACGCTGCCCCACGGCCTTGGGTGGTGACCGCCGCCGGGAAGGCTGGGGGCTCAGACAACGCGGCCTGCCTCCCCCACACCCACGAAGGTGCCCGGCTCAGCCTGGCCTCGCCCTGGCTCTCCCAACTGCTGGGTCCACTCAACTTCCCACCAGCCTCCTGCTGGCCACAGGGAGCTTGCCCAGATGGATGGGGGTCCCGGGGCTGGGGTCCTGGCCCACTGCCCCTCCTCTGGTCCCTGCAGAGGCTTCCCTCCTTTGGCAGAGGGGAGACAGGCCCTGCGGTGCCCATGGTATAGCTGCAGCTGTGTCCCCAACTGTCCCCAAGGCAAGGCTGACCTCCTGTGGCCTTCAGGCCCCCATTGAGTCCCCCGGCCTGCCATTTGCTCAAGTGCCCAGGGCTTGTCTTTGTGGGAGGAAAGTGGCTGGAGGTGTGGTCCAGGGCGCAGGGACCTACCTCTGTACCCCACGTCCTCAGCACCAGGGACGCACAAGTCTGCGGCTGGGGGCTGGGGCTCCACGTCCAGGCGGATGGGAGCAGATGCCCCCCAGCAGGGTGTCAGGGACCCCTTCCTTGGTACCAGGGTTCCGTGAGTGATCGCTGTGGGGGACCAGGAGCGGCCGGGGTCAGGGCAGACCCTACTGTGTGTCCCAGGGACCTTCTTCCAGAGCCTGGGCAGCACCAGCCACAGAGGTTTCAAAGGGCAACCCTCATCTGCTTGATCAAAGCGCATGGGACCCCTGCCTCCCGGAGGCTCTCTGCGCTGCCATGCCAGTAACAACTGTGGTAGGCGAACACTGGGAGACAGCCGTTCTCCAGAGGGGAAGAAACTGCGGGTGAGCCCAGCCTGGCGGCTTTGGGGCCATCCCCAAGCGGGAGGATCCCAATGCTGGCCCTCAGCCCCTGGGGCAGGGGAGCAGGAAGAAGCTCCCTGGCCCAGTCACGAGGCTCTGATGCCCACAGCCCAGGGGTTCGGGGTCACAGCCTTGAGGGGGCCCTTGGAGGAAAAGGCATCTGTCAGGAGCTGCAGGGCGACTGGCCGGGCTGCCTGAGGTCAAAGTGCCTGAGGTCGGGCTTCTCGCGCTCCCGGCCGGCCAGCTGGGGGGCCCGGGAACCGGCTGGGGCTGGCTGAGGCCCTGGTCCAGCCGCCCCTCAGGGTCTGAGCCACGGCTTAGGGTGCTGGGTGAGTGTGAGGGAGCTGCACCGGGCAGGGCCGCAGACCTGGGGGGGGTCTTCAGAGCCCTGGCTGGCCTGGCGTGTTCGTGGGGGGCTCCCAGCGAGTGCTGCTGCCAGGACCACCTCAGCGGGGTGTGGGAGCTGGACCGACATGGTCCCTGAGCCAGGGCGCCGGCCTCATGCGCAGGGGCGTCAGGTTGTCTCCGTGTGGCAAGCAAGCAGGAACGGTTCTGGGCTCACGTTACAGTTTCCACTGGAAAAACAGCCCCATTCTGAACATTGGCTCCGAGCTTTTAAAAAATTGCAAATATATCCAGTTTCCAGACGAGCGCTCAGTGAACTTGGTTGTTTCTGCCGGGCTTGGCGAGGGCGGGCGCCTGGCCCAGCTGCAGCGACAGGCCGGGGCCAAGGGAGGCCGGCGGAGGGCCAGGAGGGCAGGGCTGGCCTGCCGTCTGGGGGTGCCTTGGCTGGCCTGGCCAAGGGGCCGAGATGGCCACAGGGCACAGGCCCAGATTCGGGGAGAGGGGCCGAGGCAAGCGGTCGTTTTCCTGTCACGAAGGGCTACGGCGCCGCCGACCCCCGCACGCGACTCCAAGTCCTGTGCGTGCAGCACGCTCGGCTACAGCTGGGCGCCCAGCCGGGGCGAGGCCTTGCCAGCTGGAAGGCAGGAACCAGCTGCAAACCTGGGCTTCCGGGGCTGCAGGGTCCCAGGGTGGCGGCCGACTTGGGCTCTGAGAGGCTGTCTCCCGGAGTTGCAGTTGTGTGTGTGTGGAGGGGCTGGGTGTGCACACTTGCGAGGGTGCAGTGTGCGTGTGTATCCACACACGTATGTGTCTGTGAGCATGCACGCATGGGGGCCCCTCTTCTCCCTCACACTCAGGCAGCAGGGCAGGGCTCAGGCCCCCAGCCCCTCTAGAACAACAGAGAGACCAGGTCTCCAGGGAGGATTCAGGGGTCCCAGGCTCCCCCTACCTGTTGGCCCCTGGGGTGAGGTGGGCCATGCTGGGCCCTGGAGGGCAGACTCTTAGTTGGCCTCGGCATCCCTGGGGAGGGGGCTGTTGGGGGGGGCAGAAGTCTGCTGCCCTGGTCCCCGAGTGTCTTCTCCCAACTCCAGGCACCCGCAGGCTGGGAGTGAAGGCCCCGAGCCTCCCTCCGGCCAGCCTGTTTTCCTTGGAAGGCAAGGAACATTCTTGGTGCAGTGTGGCTGACCCGCCAGAGGACAGAAGCGCCCACTGGGTAAACCAGGACCCCTACCCCGGCCGTGTTCCCAGCTTCACAGAAGACTCTTTCTGATGCCAGAAACATCTGGAAATTCTTCCAAGGCCCGGATTCAAGCTCTTTGCACTTGGAAGCCGGGCAGCCCAGAGTAGGGTGGGGATGCAGGCAGCTTGGAGCCCAGGCGCTGCCCCTGTTGCGCATGCCACCTGTGTGAGGAGATGGGACGTCTTGGCTCCTGGGGGAGGTGCTTCTGAGGCAGGAGCTGAAGGAGGTGCTGGAGGGTGCTGGCCCATTTCACAGACAGGGCCAGAGGCCTGTCACTTAGCCCTGGGGGGGAGATGATGGTCCTTGCTTTTAAGCCTGGTCTTGTCCAGTGTCTCCTGTGAAGGTGGCGATCCTGCAGAGGATTCTGGGAGCTCCGGTGGCCGCAGTTCCTCCCCGAAGGTGGGGGGCCACCCCAGAGCCTCACAGTGACCCCAGCCCCAAAGTTGTGTGCCGAGAAACATCTGTGCTTCTCTGCCCAAAGAAAACAAGCCTCGGAGGCAAGGAGCCCCCCACCCCCAGGGCTCTGTCCGCACTCACAAACTACCCGCCCCGGGTCTTGGCTCTGAAAAGTCCTGAGGCAAATCGTTTTTCTGCCAAATTTCAGTCTAAGATGTAGAAAGGCAGACACCAGAAGCAGTAAAAGGGGAAACAGGAAGAAAAGAGGCTTTCTCAGAGGAGGACGGTCTGAAAGGGGCGCGGGAGCCGGCCGCCTGCCTGGGGGACGCAAAGCGCGGGGCCCCCTTCGGGTGCACAGGAGGGCCCTCGCCTGGGACGTCCTGCTCACGCCCACCAGGCCCGAGATCCTGAGTCAGGACCCGTCACCCAGGGCCGGGAACAGAACCCACGGCCCTCCAGTCCCAGCCCCAGAGCAGTCCCCCTCCCTCCCTCCCTCCACCCCTGCACACGTGTGTGCACACACACACGTATGTACCTGCAACCCTCCACCCACCCAGGGCTGGCGCTGCCCCGCTCACAGGGTCTTTGCAGCCCGTGGGGTTGGACAAGACGGTGTCCTGGGTGTCCAGTAGTGGGACGGGGTTTGCTGAGAGGACCCGTAGGCCCATGCCACGTCTAGATGCCAAGGGCAATGGAGAGCCTCAGCCCGGAGGGGCAGGCCCGGCAGGGGGCAGGGGCTCTGCCCTCATTTGGCATGAGGTGGGGCTCGGGGGGGGGGGTGGTGTTGTGCCTCAGTTTCCCCAATTCTGCAGCCACCAGATTACACTTGCAATCCCCACGTCCCACTGACTCCAATGCCCTCAGGCATGTCTGGATCTTCCGAGGACACTGGTGTCCACGGTGAGTCATGTGGCTTCTCACCCCTGGGTCAGCTGTACCCTCTGCAGGGGCTTGAGCCACCCTGGTGATGCAATGCCTAGTTGGGCCCCGTCCCCCGCCCACCTGGGGAGAGCTGGTGGAGGGGTGGAGCCCTGCCTCTGCGCCTGATCTGGGGCCCTGTGCCCACTTCCTCCCAGCCCAGCTCCGTGCTGTCTGTCCCCTGTGCTCTCACTGACTGCCCCCGCCCTGTGGTCTGCGCCCAGTGGCCCCCAGGCTCCCCAGGCCCCCCACAGAGGCCCCAGCCTGAGCTGCAGGCAGCCCTGCTCTCTGCAGAGTCCACGCTGCATCTCTGTGTCTCTACAATGGCAAAATAACATTTCATGAAAACGAATTTATGAGGTTCCTGAAGGTCTGTAAGTCCCATTACTGAATTCTTTCTGCCTTTCTTGTGCTTCTGCAGGTGGCGATTTCCCTTCCTCGCTGAGCTGCTCCCACCCGTCTGTGCACACGAGGTCCCGCACCTGTCCTCAGAGGACACAGCCAGCCTGCTACAGCCAGAGGAACAGGTGAGGGGCCTGGAGTCAGGTGCAGAGCGCTCCCCGTGGTGCTGGATGCCGCCCTAGGCCACCCCGGCCTGACGCTCTGGCCGGCCTGTGCCTGGGCTTCTGGGGGCCTTGCGCCATCAGCACGTGAGCCTCAGCAGGAGGCGGAGACTCTGGAGAGGGGCCCAGAACTGCCATTGGGTCTGCAGACACACCCCCCTCCGCCCCTGCTGACTCTGCCGGGCTGGGCTGTGAAGGGCATCGGGCGGGTGGGCATGTCTGTAGGGTGCAGAGCTGAATTGGTGAGTTCCCCCTGCAACCCTGGGAGGCAGGGCGCCCATCACTTCCAGTTGCACATGAAACCATGAAGCCTGAGGGGGACCCTGAGACCACCACCCTCAGGATGTGGCCACAGCTGCCTGATTTAGCTTGAGCTCTGCACCATGAGCCCCGGTGTGGCTGCCCAGTGTGTTTTTGAGACAGAGGACAGCATCATGAAGCGTGCTCTGTATTCCTGAGGTCAGGCAGGCTCTTCTAAAGCAATTTTCCAAGTGGTGTTTGTGCCGACTGCAACACACAATTATTTCCTCGTTGGGAAAATGAGAAATGCCACTGCAGCCCTGCTCCCACCCTTGCAGGAACCCACCACAGCCCCTGGGACCTGCCAGTCCCACCCAGCAGCCTCCACCTGCTCTGTGCCCGCCCTGAGCACACTGGACCTGCAGCCCACTCCTGCTGGGCTCCAGGAAGGCAGTGGTGTGTATCCGGGCCCTGCCTCAGCACCAGTCTCCTGGGCTGTGAGTGCATCTAGCCCCATGTCCACGAGGCCAGCGGGCAGAGGAGTGGCCACCAGAAGCACTCAGGCCCCGCAGCCTTCTCCCCAAAGCTCTCTTTGAAGGACAGAGGCAGCTTCACCCGGATTTCTGATCACTCTGCGACACGTTGGAAATTTAAAAGCAAACGTCCTGGGGCGCCTGGGTGGCTCAGTTAAGCATCTGACTCTTGGTTTCGGCTCAGGTCATGATCTTGGGGTGGTGAGATCGAGCCCCATGTCGGGCTCCGTGCTCAGTGGGGAGTCTGCTGGAGATACTCTCTCTCCCTCTGCCCCTCCCCCTGCTTGCACATGCTGTCTCTCTCTCTTAAATAAATAAATCTTAAAAAAATAAAAACAAAAGCAAAAGTCATGTGCCATGGAGAGCTTAGAGTATCCTCGATCGGGGCTCCCGGGGCCCAGCAGGATAATAGGCTCTTGGGTACCTCAACCAGGCTCCTGCAACCCTTGGGGGAGTGGGGCCTGGATACGGATGTACTTGTGCAGACAGGATTGCTAACTCTGACTCTTCTAAAGCAAGTGTCTATGCGAAGTGCCAGGCTGTCCCCCAGAGAGAATCTTCCTGCCTCTCAGCTACGCACCTGGAAACCCACTGAAGCGAGAGGAGACCCGTGAAGCTGTCCTCACACACCCGTGCACACGTTTGTAAACACACGTCGCCAGTGAGGGGTGCTGGGCTCGTGGCTCGTGTGCGTGACCTGTGGGGCCTTGGAAGGACAGGGATGTAGGTTACCACCTGGAACACCTGCTTTGGCCACAGGAAGCATCAGACAAGGCCAAATGTTAATCACACCCCTTGAGAGACATGCCCACGGTTGTGGCTCAGGGAAAGAACACGGAGTGAGAACACACTGTGTGTGCACGTGCGGCAAGGAAGGGTGCTGTGTGCCGTGTGAAAGGTGAGGGGAAGCCTGAGGACACCCCCAGGGTGAACGGCCCCGCATCCAGGCATCCAAGCACCTGCCTTGCTGGATGGCACCGTCCCTCTCACGGGGTGACCTGTGCTTCCTGGGACGTAGCGTCTGCGGCTGTGCAGACGTCTGCCGGGGCAGCCATCCCTCTTGGGGGCCTCTCCTTGCCCTGACAACAGGAGGGCGCCAGCCTGCTCCCAGGTCAGCCACATTCCAGCTGGAAGGCCTCCAGGATCTGCACACGTGGAGGAAGGGACACCTGCCCCCTCCCACCATGCAAGTCCCCCGTCCACGGTTCCCTTAAGTGCAACACAAAATTGGTGCAGACTTGGATTTACCACCTAAGAATTTTAGGAATTTCCTCCCGTCTGAAAAGAAAACGCGTTCCAAACCTCCCTCCGTGTCACAGCCGTGGGGGCGTGAAAGACCTCTGTGCTCCTGAGGGTTGGCTTAGCCTCTCTGACTTCACAGCCCCAACTCCCAGTCCACGGGGCGTCTGGGACAGGGCGAGGGGCCCGGAGGTTGCAGAACCCAGACCTGCTTCCTTCGTGCTGGCCCCTTCCTGAGCTCAGGTCCTCCTCTGTCTTCCTGTATGTCCCAGGGGCTTTCCGCATTCTCCTTCTGGTAAAACTCCTGCCGGTCAGCGGGTGGGAGGCCGTGGAGGGCCCGGTCCCAGCTCCCAGGGGCCATAGCTGGGAAACAGTGCTGGCTGAACACCCTCTCACTTTGGAAAAACACATCCAGCAACTGTAAGTTAATATCCAATTCAACACTTCATCCATGGAAATTTTATGGCTAAAAACAAAATTTTTGACAGATGGCCCCTGCTTTGTCTTAGAGATGGTGAACACCCAGAGGAGAAGGACCTACTGCATGCTCTGAAGCACAGAGGCTTCGGGAGGCTGCTGGCTCCTCCTGAGAAGCGTCCGGAGCACCTCTGAGGCCGGCGGGTGAAGAGGGGCCAGCGTTTAGTGCCCGCAAGGCCATCCTGGGTGCAAGGGGCCGCGATGTCTGTGCGCTTGTGGGGAGGTGAGAACCCAGGGTGGGGAAATGTTTTTATCTAAGGAAAAGAGGGACAGCAATCCGGCCGTGCTTGTATTAAAAATGGAACCGTAAGGCTCGCTCTGTCCAGGGGAGTGGGGGGCAAGTGCGCCTGAGAGGCTGGTCCTCTTCAAAGGTATCTTTTTGGGCAGATTTGACTTCGGAACCGCATAAATCTGTGCTGCAATTATAAAAGAGAATTAGACTGAAAGCGGTCCCAACACACCAGGCTTTGGGGAAGCTGCCTCTTCTGGAGGTGCGCCCACGGTGGGGGGAGGTCTCCTGGGCAGAGGCGCCAGCCTCTTCCCTTCTCTGGAGTGAGCAGGTTCCTCCAACACCGAGCCCCAGCCGCCACCGCCTCGGCGGTCCCGCCCGCCTCACGCCTCCCCTGCCGCCCCTGCCTTCCAGCTCCCATCCGCCTCCGGGCCGCACCCCCCCGGCTTTCCTGGGCCAGGGACCCTCGCGACTCCTGACGCGCTGGGGTCCCGGCCAAGGCCCCTCCGCGGCTGGGTCTCCCGCGTGTCCTTTCCCAGCCCGGTGTCCGCGGCACCCCATCGGAGCCGGGGGCGGGGAGCGGCCCCCGTGCCCCCCGAGGCTCTGCTCCCGCGGGGGCGGGCGCTCTCACCCCCCACGTGCGCGGCCGGCTTCGGAAGCTGCTCCTGCGAGCCCAGTTCTGCTAAAACCAAAACAAACGGTCCGACAGGCGGGGCGTCTGAAAGGCGAGACACAGTCTGGAGGATGCTGCGCTGCCCAAGGACAGACTGAGCCCGCGGGGCGGGGCGGGGGCGGCGTTGGGGGAGGGGGACTGAGGGAGAGCGGGTGGGGGGCGGGCATTGGGGCGGGGCCAGTTCCAGGCACCTGGGGCGTCTCCGCCTCAATCTGGGGGCTTGAGTAAGTGTTACATTATAATTAAGACAAGAGGAGAAACAAAATAAAAACCACGGTAGTAGATAAGCTGTCAAACATTTACTTAGCACCAACTGGTGCATCCTATTAGGCGCGTTAGGTGTAACGGGCACACCCATTCCAAAAATAGGGCCTGGTGCTGGCGCGGGGGAAGCTTGCTGTCCCGTTTCCCCTGAACAACAGTGGGGTTTGCTCTACCTGTAAAGACGAGAGCTCAGTCCAGAGAAGGGCCCGAGGCCCAGCTTGAACTTTCAAATGTGCTGGTTCCTCTGCATGTTACTACCACTGGCGCCCAACCACCTGCCCTGGCGGGGGGGGGGGGGGGGGGGGGGGGGGGGGCCCCCCCCCCCCCACCCCACCGCACAATCTAGGCGACATCCCCCCAAGTCCGAGTGGAACTGGGCAGCCGCCAGCGACCGTTCCGGGCCACGCCACACTGCTGTCCTCACGGGCTCTAACCTGTCAAACCCTCTTATCTTTGTGATTTTTCTTTGACAGAGCCACTGGGAACAGCACCAGGCGCTCAGCTGCAGACCGGTGGGCCAGCGCTCAGCCCCGCACTGTCCTGAGGCCTTGAGGGGAGGCTGAATTTGATGAGCGTTCCGAGCTCATACCTGGTGTTGTCAGCCAGGGCGGTCCTCTGTCTATACTCAGATGTCTCATTTAATCTTGCCCTTCCCATGAAAATCATGTTAAAGCAGCAGATGTGCTGATGTTGGTGAGAAGCAGCCTGGAGCACCAGCCCCACCAGACGGCCTTGCACCTCACCTGGCGCATGGAAGCTCCACTGAGACTCGCGTCTCCACACTGCAGAACAGCAGCAAGGAAGACACGAGCCGCTAACCCTGAAGTCCAGGTTTGTGTCTGAGCAGCAAGGTGGCCTCTGCGAGGCGCAGACAGGTCTGCCAGGCAGGCAGGTGGTGTGCGGGCCTAGGCGCCCCGGCGGTGGGAAGCTCCTGGGCAGTTTTCAAGCCCATCTCCCCGCAGGAGCACGGCGGTCAGCCCTCCTGACAGCCCAGGCTTGGACCCGTCGGACCCAGGCTGCAGGTGGAGTGGGAGCTGGAGGGTGGCCTGCCCGTCATGACTGGCCACAGTCTCATGCTGGAGACCGTCATGCACTTACATAACATTCGCAGAGAAAGACACATGCCAGGACTGGGGATTCTAGAACACTGAAACTTTTCCGGAAATGGAACCAACTCAGCACAAGCGCCCCCACTGTGAGATGTCAGACTCCACCTGCAGCCCGCCCGCATCTGCCAGCCGGACGTGGAAGCTGCACAGGGGCCTCTGGCCCTCCGAAGGCCAGTGTGTGACATGGCCTGGCCAGAGGGGAGGGGACACACCCAGGAGGCCAGATGTCACCTGACAAGGCACCTGCCTGTGCCTCAGGCCCTCCAGGTGCAGAAGGGGGTCATCTCCTCCCTGTCCTGTTATACACCTGCACGCACTGTGAGCCTGACCTCCGTGAAAGAACACAGACCAAGTTTTTCAACAAGTTTTAGGTAGTTGCAACATAAAGGATTATGATTAGCCCTAGAAGCCTCTTTCCAACTCTGTGTGGTCTTGACTAGTTGCTCTCCTCAACAGAGCATGCACGTCCTACCCACCCGGCAGGAGTCAGGCACAAAACTCGTCTCTGGAGACCGGTCACTGCCGAACACAGCATATGTGAGTCGTGAGCACCCACGTGGCAGCAGCCGTTCCGAACCCTGTGGCCATCCCGCGTGGGGGCCTGTGTGCAGAAGGTGGGGCTCGACGTGCTGCAGACCCACCCAACCCCCCGAGCCTTCCCGCATCGAGCCAACACTGACGTTTTAAGGAACGTTTAAGGTAATAAAAAGAGCAAAGTTTCAAACATCACATATATGCTGCCCCAGATAATCAGAAAAACACTTTATTCAACTGTATTACTTTATTCCATCAAGAAGAACGGACGACTGCTTCTGAGTAACGTCCTGCTGGTGGCAAGAGCCCCAGGTGGACGGACACGGGCAGGACCTCGTTCACCTTCCATGCGTGGCTGCCCCAAGGCCAGCAGACCCTGCAGAGCACGGGAGCTGTGAGCTGAGAGGCACACACATGTGAGCACCACGCACCAAAGCTCAGAAGCAAGTTCTCAGGAACATTCAACATGTTTTGTGTCTACTCCTCCCCCATACACACTCAAAACGTGCTCCACACACACTTTTCAAAGCAGGGCACACTTGCCTAAACGCTGCTTCTGCAGCAGTGCAGAGATGCTGATGGGCGGCCTGGGGGCCAGCGTCTGGGAGCCCCCAAGGCTGGGCGAGCCCCCTCTTCCCGCTCGGCTGGGGGCCAGGGGCGCTGCCGGCGGGAACAGCGTTTTGCAGGGGACCGGCAGCGGTGGGATCCTAGGAGTCAATTCAACAGACACACATTGACCAGGCCCCCTCGGGAGCAGGTTTATGCCCAGAGCCAGACCCTCCTCTGTGCTGGTGCCCCCCCAGCAGGGAGGGCCCGGCTCCCCGGGAGGGTGGGGATGGCCTCTGGAATCAGGGCAGAGGACACCCAGACGTGGCTCCGGGCGGGCTGGGGGAAGACGAGGAGCACCGTGGCTGGGCTACCCCAGAGGACAAAATGTGTGCTCACCCACCAGCATCGAAGGCCATTAAGGAGCTTAGGTAAGGGGGGGGGGCGTCCACATTCAGGGACCACCTGCCCTGGAGGGTGAGACAGAGAGCCTAGGTAGAAACCCTGGTGGGAGTTCCAATACACAGCAGAGAATGGGGGCCCCCAGTGTCAAAGATGAAGAGTCAAGGGATTGTCCATTCAGGGTTGGCACACGGCAGCCAAATCCAGCCCTACCTGCCTCTGTAGACAGAGTTTTAGCGGGACAGCTGCACCCGTTTGTCCAGTTACCTCTACAACCTTGTCTGCACGATGGCAGAGCTGAGAACATTTACTACCTGCCCTTTACAGAAATGTTTGCCGACCCTAGTCTGTTTCTGTGATAAGATATCTTGTAGCCGGGAAACGGCTCTTTTGGAGTTTTTAGGAACAAGATAACTGCCTAAGTTACATTTTAGCTTCAAAAAAGCAAAACGGGACGTGGTCTGTGCGATGTCATCATACTCAGAACACGGACAAATGGGTTTAAAAGGCAATCCCCTTAAGGTTCACAGCCTTATCTGTGGTGAGCGGGGTGCTCCCACACCTCCCGCTGGGACGTCTGTGGAGCCGCGAGACATCACCTGAGAGCCTGGGACATGCTGCTGTGACCGGGCGTCAGGCTGAGGAGCTGAGGGCCGAAGCGCGAGATGCTGCCTGCAGTGGACAGGATTAAAAGGTGAACATGTGCAGCTCCAGGAAGGCAGACAGCCCCCGCTGTCCCCTGCCACATCCCGGACATACTGCTCTCCACGCCCTTCCCGACGGGGCAGGTGTGCCCACAGGATGGGAGAACAGCTCGCGTCCAGGGCTTTGTGCCCTGTGCGCCGCAGCTGCTCAGGGGACATGCAGACCAGCAGAGCCGGGGCGGGGCTGCTCTGCCCCGCAGGGCCTCAGCCTGACCCCGCGCTCTGGGCTGCAGGTCTGGCAAGGGAGGGCACTCAGTAATGTTTGGAGACCTGCACTCTGCCCTACACTCTGTCTTGGCTCCCGTTACCCTGAGAACCACTGGGAGGAAAAGCACTTCTAGAAGCTTCCAGCTCTGATGAGCGCCTCAGTGCCAGGACTAGCCTCGTCTCCACCCACACTGTGAGTTATTACACTCCCGAATTTCTGCTGACATCCTCCATGCTAAGCAGCAGCTTCCTTTAAAGATGTAAACAGCCCCTGGTGTGCATTAGTCATAGCAGGGAGCAAATTTGAAGACTACTCTCTTGTTTAACACCCGAACTCTTTGTGTCCAGATTTTGGGAGAATTTTAACAGAAGAATGGCAGGGAGAGGAGGACAGCATTTAGGGTTCCCATGTGTCCTTTTGTGATTGAAGAACCTGACCAGAGGGAGGCAGTGCTTTTCACAGGGCTGTACAGCACCAAGTGGCCAGTGGGGTCGTCTCTGTGCCGCTGGGCTGTGTGGACCATGGGAGGGCTCCGCTCACTGGCAGCTCCCAGGACTCCTGAGTGTGCAGGTGACCCTCAGAAGCTCTGCAGAATTACTGAGAATCAGGGAGACAAACTGTCTCACGTGTTTTATTTTCTGTATTTTTGTGATGGTCTGACACCGTGGGGCCTTGCTTATCCCGGAGAGACCACCCCTCCCAGGGCTAGCTGACTCCCAGAGAGTAATGATTTGTCTGTAAACCCGCCTCTGACAGGAAATCTGACCCCCCAGAGCCTGTGCTCTGAATACCTCCACCTTTCACACTCTGCCCTAACCACCCGAGGCCGGCATCGGACGCAGGACAGCGCCTACCCCTGCCCCGCAAACTGCTAATATGACCCCAACTAAGCAATCCCAAACCTTGTCGGTCCCACTGCCCGCCACTCCTTCCTGTGAAGACCACCCCCCACCCCGGCCCGATGGACCCAGGGATCCCACGTGGGGCCCTGTGGGGCGGCCTGCCCCCTGCATCTAGGAGACTGTGCGCAAAACTTCATCTTGCTCGGCAGCCCCTCCTGGTCTGCGGGCCACACGACTGATTAAGTAAATCTCAGTATATTTTAACATGGGGCAGAACCACAACAGTAATGGTGGGTTACGTACTCAACACAATTATGGTCGACTGAAACAGCGTCTTACTCTTTACGGTAATTTGTGGACAGAACAGTTATCAACAGAGATGAGGAAGCAGAGGCCCTCAGGTCATCCCACAGGGGCTGTGAGAGCCTGAGCCCAGCACGGTGGGCGCCCCGCACACAGCCAAGGAGGACCGCGTGACACAGCGGGGTCTGAGGAGCAGAAAACCATCCCAGACCTTGTGGGAACTCAACAGCATGGCAGGACCGGGTACTCGGGTGCTGAGGTGTCCCCCTGCTTCAGCCCACCTGAAAACAGGTGGTCAGACTGATGCTCCACTACCAATAAGATGCCCGCAAGTCAAGACCTGTAATTCTTGTTCAGGGAAGCGGTGCTGTTGAATGCACTTTAGAAAGATCTTGGGACGCCTGGGTGGCTCAGTCATTAAGCGTCTGCCTTCGGCTCAGGTCATGACCCCAGGGTCCTGGGACCGAGCCCCGCATCGGGCTCCCTGCTCGGCAGGAAGCCTGCTTCTCCCTCTCCCTCTCCCCCTGCTTGTGTTCCCTCTCTCGCTGTGTCTCTATCAAAGAAATAGATAAAATCTTTAAAAAGAAAAGAAAAAGATCTCCAAAGAGGGCAAGTCCCATTTCTCAGAACATGGAAAAACTCATCCCCCTGTGATGCCAGATGGACAAGGGCCATCCTGGATGGGGCAACATGCTGCAAAAGCAGGCAATGGGGTGTGGTTGGTGATGGGGAGGAGCCCTGGGCCATGGGGAATGGAGGACCTGTACCCGGGGGGCAGAGAGACACCCATAGCTCCCCAACTCATTCCAGTGTGTTCATCGAGAAGGGGCCCAGGAGCTGAGACCAGCAGACCTCATGAGAGCGAGCATGAGCCCCGACAGAGCCGTGCAACACCAAAGCTGCAAGCCCACTAGTGACAGACAGCAGCTCTGCATGCTCCCACAGGGCCCTGGCGAGTCCGCAGGACGCTGCAGCCCAGCCCAGAGTTGAGTCAGGGATGGAGGCGAGTGCCAGGGAGACGCTGTGCCATGGGACTCCGGTGGCAGACAGCACTCATGTGTGGAGTGAGTGCCCGCAGTGAGGCGGGGACAGCTGAGAGCTGCTGGTGCAGAGCAGGCTCCCCGCACACCACATCCGCACAAGAGACAGGACAATCTTGAAAAAGAGGGTAAGGCTAGAGGGCTCCCTGCACAAAGAGAAAATCTACAGCGGCAGAAGAAAAGCAACTCATCACACGCAGAAGAATGACATGACTCACGGCTGACTCCTTACCAGAAATGATGGAGCGCAAGGCAGGGGGAAGCCTCCACAGGGCTAGAAATGGTGGGCCAGGAACTCTATAGCCAGTGAAGTGACCCTTCAAGATGCAGACAAAATGAAGACATCCAGAGGTGGGCAAAGACTGAGAATCCACTGCCGGCTGACAAGCCCTACACAAAATGGTGCTTCAGGCTGAAACGAAGTAAGAGCCAACACTAATTTGAATCCATGGGAAGGAAGGAGGAACCCTGGAAATGGTAAAAATGCAGTACAAGTAAAGAATGTGTGTATGTGACTTTGTTTTCTCTTATGATCTTTAAGAAATGTGACATTGTTTCAAAGAAGTAATTAGGAGGATACTGTGTTACTGGATTTGTAATACTATGAATGCTATATGTGTTATTATGTGTTATATATAGCATATGTAGTTATACATAAATAGGACATCATGAAGCGGGGGAGGAACTTCCTCTGAATTTCACCAGAGTTAAGTCAGTATTCACTTAAAGTAGATTATGATAGGGTGCATGGTGGAATTCCTAGGCAGTCACTGCGAAAATAACAGAACACGTTGTAAAATATCAACAGAGAAATCAAACGTGTGTTAGTGGGCTCGGCTGTCACAACACAACACTACAGGCTGGGGCTTAACCAGTGGACATTTAATGTTCATAGTCATCGAGGCTGGCTGGGCGTTTAGGAAGGGCCACTTCCTGGCCCGTTGACGGCCATCTTCTGTGTGCTCCTGTGACCTCTTAGTGCACCGCATGGAGAGTAAGTGAGCTCTCTGGTGTCTCCTCTTTTTGTTTTTGTTTTTTTTTTTAAGATTTTATTTATTTATTTGAGAGAGAGAGAGCATGAGAGGAGGGAGGGTCAGAGGGAGAAGCAGACTCCCCGCTGAGCAGGGAGCCCGATGTGGGACTCGATCCCGGAACTCCAGGAACATGACCTGAGCCGAAGGCAGTCGCTTAACCAACTGAGCCACCCAGGCGCCCTCCTCTTTTTGTTTTTTATGGTTTTGTTGACACAAATACAATGTGCCTCCCCGCCCCACCCCTTATAAGGACACTAACCATATCAGATCAGAGTCCCACCCTATGACCTCATTTACCTCCTAAAGGCTCTGTCTCCAAATATAGTAAAGGGGGGGGGTGTTAGGGCTTCAACATATCAATTTTGAGGAGATACAATCCAGTCTGTAGCAAAATGATACACTAAAAATATTTAATGCAAAAAACAGTTAAGGAGATACAAACAACAAATCCCAAGACATACAAAAAAACAATAGCAAAATGGCAGACATATATCCACACATGCTGATAATGTATTAACCCTCAATGGACCAAACACTCCAGTGAAAAGGCAGACAGTATAAGAATGGATCAGGCAACAAGAAAAGCAACATCTGATACTGTCTGCAAGAGGTATGCTTTGGATTCAGACATAAATGGGTTGAAAATAAAAAAGAATGGGAAAAGATATGCCTTGTGGACTGAAGAGAATTCCACCATCAAAAGCAATTACTGAAGCATAAGTTTATCTATAAAAGACCTATACAATGAAAGCAACAAAAGATCTCCTGGATAAATTAGAGATCTAGAAGTGGAGAGACAGGCATGCCATGCTGATGGATTCAAAGACTCAAAACTGTTAAGACAGCAGTTCTCCCCCAAACTGATGTGCAGATGCAACACAATTCCCATCAAAATCTCAGCAGGCTTTTTTTGGTAGTATCTAACAAGTGGATCTTAAGATTTATGTAAAAATGCAAAGGACCTAGACTAGCCAAAATCATTTTGGTAAATTAA
Source organism: Callorhinus ursinus (assembly GCF_003265705.2). Lineage (NCBI taxonomy): Eukaryota > Metazoa > Chordata > Mammalia > Carnivora > Otariidae > Callorhinus > Callorhinus ursinus. The sequence goes on from NW_027397066.1 coordinate 435,465, forward strand.
GAACAAAGTCAGAGGGCTTACACTGATTTCAAAATTTAGTGGTTAAGCAAAAATAAGAAGATGGTTATTTTTAAAAATTTCATTTAAGTAATCTCTACACCCAATGTGGGGCTCAAATTCACAACTCCGAGATCAAGAGTCCCACGCTCCACCAACTGAGCCAGCCAGTGCCCCTAAGATGGTATTTTGATCAGTTGAAAAGAATACAAAGTCCAGAAGAAAACTCTTGTCAGTTATGACCAACTGATTAATCTCAATTTTGGACTGTTTATCATATGCAGAATTACAACTGACTTTTGTATATGGATATTGCATCCTGTAACCTTACCAACCTTGTTTGATTCCTACTAGTATTCTTAAAGATCCCTTATGATTTCTACACACAAGGGCATACCATCTATGATAAGGACACTACACTCATTCTCACCCAATCTATGTGCCTGTCACTTCCTTCTCTGGCCTCCCTGCACTGGCTAGAGTCCCCAGTGCATGTGGGATTGGAGAGGGGCTGTGGACTATGGGTGCCCTGCCATGCACCTGGTCTCAGGGGATAGCATGCTCCCTCTCAACAGTACCCTGTCAGCTGTGGGTTTTCTACAGATGCCCTTTACCTGGTGAGGAAGTTGCCTTCTATTACAGGTTTCTTGAGAGCTTCTACCATGAATGATTATAGATTTTTGTCAAATTATGTTGAAAAGATCTAATGTTTTTTAGGTCTTCTATTTCTAATATAGTTAACTAACTGATCTTCAGATGTCAAATAACCTTGAATTACTGGGATAAACCCCATTTGGTGATGGTATACAATTCTTTTCCTATGTTGCTAGATTTGATTGCCTCACATATTTTTAAAGAATTCTGCATCCGTTTTCATAAGGAATACTGACTGCTCAGTTATTTTTCTTGTGTCTTTGGCTTTAAGATACTGCTGACCTTGTAAAATGAACTGGAAAGCATTCAATCCTCTCCTATTTTCTGAAAAAGTTCATGTAGGATTATTATTAGTTCATTAAATGTTTCCTAAAATTACCCATGAAGCCATTGGGAAATGGACTTTTCTTCGTAGAAAGATATTAAAATTATTAACTCAATGTCTTCACTTGAAAGAGGTCTATCCAGATTTACTATTTCTTCTGGAGATAATTTTGATAATGTCTTTATAGGAATTTATCCATTTCATGTAAGTCATCTACTTTGTTGGCATACTACTGTTAATACTATTTTCTTATAATTATTTTAATATCTGTAGGGTATGTAGTGATGTCCGCTCTTTCATTCCGATACTGGTAATTTGTGCCTTCTTGATCACTCTAGGTGAAAGTTTTACCAATTTTGCTAATTTTTTCACAGGACAAAATTTAGATTCCACTGAGTTCTCTATTTCATAGATTTCTAATACATTTTGTTGTAGTTTCTTAAGGTTGGAAGCTCACTGATTTTAGATCTCCTTCCTAACATAAGCATTTAAAGCTATACATTTCCCTCTAAGCATTGCTGTACCTGCATCTTAAAAATTTTGGTATGTTGTATTTTCTTTCAAGATATTTTCTGATGTTACTGGTAATTTTTTTCCTTGATCCATTAAAAGTTATAATTGTGTTGTTTAATTTCCAAGTATTTGTTTTATTCTGATTTTTTTTGTTGATTTCCAATTTAATTCCATTGTCACCTGAAAATACACTTTGGGTGGTTACAATCCCTTTAAAAGCGTCAGGACTTGTTCTATGTCCCAGTGTGTGGTCTATTCTAGATAGTGCTCCATTTGCCCTGGAAAGGCATGTGTGTGGTGCTGTTACTGGGTGGGGTCCACAACTGTCAGGTAAGTCAGTGGGGCTAACAGTGTTTTTCAAGTTACTGGAGTGGGATATTGAAATATCTGAATCACAATCGTTGAATTAACCATTTCCCTTTTTGTCAGTTTTGGTATCACGTATTCCAGGTCTTCCATTTTTGGTGTCTACAGTAATAATTATTATGTTTTCCTGGTGTATTGACCCTTTTACCATCATGAAATGCCCCTCTTTGTCTCTAATAATATTCATCTCAGGACTGATTTCCGGGGTGCGTGGGTGGCTCAGTCAGTTAAGCGTCTGCTTTCGGCTCAGGTCATGGTCCCAGGGTCCTGGGATCGAGCCCCGCATTGGGCTCTCTGCTTGGCGGGAAGCCAGCTGCTCCCCCTGCTTATGCTCTCTCCCTCTCTCCCTAAGTAAATTTAAAAATCTCTAGTTTTTAATGATTTTTTAAAAATATTTTTATTTATTTGACAGAGACAGCAAGAGAGGCAACACAAGCAGGGGGAGTGGGCAGAGGGAGAAGCAGGCTTCCCGCGGAGCAGGGAGCCCGATGCGGGGCTCGATCCCAGGACCCCGGGACCATGACCCGAGCTGAAGGCAGACGCTTAACGACTGAGCCACACAGGCGCTCCAATAAAAAAATCTTTAAAAAGTTTTTTAAGAACAACCCCTGATTCTGTCTGATGTGAAAATAGCCTCTCTAGCTCTGTACTGGTTATTGTTTGCTTGATAGATCTTTTTCTATAATTTTCCTATTTGTATCCCTGAATCTAAAATGTGTCTCTTGTAGACAGCACCCAGTTGGGGCTATCTCTTGCACCAGTCTGACAATCTCTGCTCTTCTGCTGCGGGGTGTTCTGTGCGTTCACATTTGACGTTACCACCAATCGGTTAGATTTGTGTGGGCTACCTCGCCATCTGCTTGTTTCCTTTTACATCTTTCCTTGTGTAGCTGTTCTATCAACCTTTGAGAAAAGAGTATTAAGATCTCTAAAATGGAACTATTTCTTCTTTCCATTGTGTCAGCTTTTGCTTCATAAATCTGTTGTTGCATGTGTACACCCTATAATTGTGTCTTCCTGACACAGCCACCCTGTAGCACCAAGATGTTCGTCCTCTTCTCTAGAAACATCCTTCGTCCAACACTGTTTTGTCCAACACTCACACTGCGGCTCCGACTCGTCTGGTTACCATCTGCATGGTGTGGTTTACACCCTGTACTTTGAGCTTATTTGTGCTGCTGGATTAAAGCATGTCTCTTGCAGACAATGTGTGGCTGTGTCTTCTTCATCCGGTCTGACAACTTCTGCCTTCTCATTGGTGGGTTTAGTCCTGTTCATGTTGAAGGTAAGCATTGATCCATCTGATTTACACCTATTTTGCTATTTGTCTATAGGCCTCATGTACCTTTTTTTCTTCTAGTCTGCCTTTAATTGTCTTCTTTTGCAGTATACAAGTGCTTTTTAATGTAATGCTTTAATTCCTCTTGATTTTAAAAATTATTTTTGGAGTCACGTTTGTGTTTACTTTAAACAAGTCTACTTCTAGTTAACACTGACTTAATTCTGTTGAGCTTTGTTACCTCTGCTCCAACATGGCCCCGTTCCCCCTCCTCTGTGCTTACTACCCTACATGTTACATCTGTTTATTATGACCCCAACGAGTGTTATACTTGCTGCTTCCACAATCTTACGTTTTGTAGAGTAACTGAGGGAATGAGACCCCATTCCCTCCAGTGCATCAGGTTCCGTCAGCGTGTGTCTTCAGCTCAATGCCTTCTGTTAGGATTTCTCGTAGGGTAGGTTGGCTAGCAACAATTACGTTTTTGTTACCCTGTGATGTTTATTTTGTCTTAACCTTTGAAGGAGAATTCTATTAGATATAGAATTCTTGGTTGACCCAGGCTTGCGGGGGGGGGGGGGATGGCCTTTTAGGCTCTTTTAGAATTTAAGGCCTATAATCCTTAAAACTGTTGAAGACAGGAAAGACAGGGAAAGTGAAGGAGACACAAGCTGCTATAGGACGACAAGGTGAAGGATGTCCTCACAGGGAACTCTGAGTCGACAGCCAGCGAGGCTGCTCAATGGCTGTGGGGCAGAGCCGTGCTGATGCCGAGCTGCCCCAGGCTGTGCTGGTGTTGCAAGCACCCCTGTCCTTTGAGGGGGGCTGGGGCACCGCATCTGCAACATGCTCTCAGTGGCTCAGAGATACACTGACCATAAAGGGTAGGGAGCAAATCTGGCAAAATTCTGGGGAATCTGGGTTAAGGGAACATGGGAGTTTTTTATATTCTTCTTACCATTTTCTTGTGTGTTATTTCTGAAGCATTTTCAAAATAAATTACGAAACTATCAAGCTGGGACACTCATTTTACAATATATCTCAAAATATACTCCAAAGAACTTGGAAAAAGGTAAATATTGAAAACTAGAAGAAAATGGTATGGGTATGGAAAAAACCTATCCAAACAAAGAAATCTTCTGTGAGGCAGAAAGGGACATAACCATAGATTTGAGACATAAAAATATTAAGTATCTAAAATTAAAAAAAGGGGCGCCTGGGTGGCTCGGTTAAGTGGCTGCCTTCGGCTCAGGTCATGATCCCAGGGTCCTGGGATCGAGCTCCATGTCGGGCTCCTTGCTCAGCGGGGAGGCTGCTGCTCCCTCTCCCTCTGCTGCCGCTCCACCTGCTTGTGCTCTCTCTCTCTCTATCTCTCCCTCTATGTCTATCAAATAAATAAGTAAAATCTTAAAAAAATCATAAAAAATTAAATTAAAAAAATCAAATAAAAAATTAAATAGCAAATTGGATAAAAGATCGATACCCCTCATCTTGAGGATTTCATATATGTGAAGGACAAATGAAAAAGTAGATAATTCACAGAAAAAAACAAGAGATGACTTAAATGGAGAAACTCAGGATCACAGTCACAGGAATGAGGACCCATCCCTTCCAGAGTGGCAACAGGGAGACACTGAGACACACGGGGCAAGGCGCACACAGGGCAGCCCCCCTGTCACTTCTCAATTCTTGATCGATACATCTGGAAAGCATCAAGGGGGTCCTCGTGTTCCCTCCTGGAAACGCGTCTGGGGAGAGAATCCAGTGAGGACCAATGTCCCTGCACAAAACTTGCACACACTGTGGACAGTGAGGGGGAGGTGGGAAGTGCACCAAGGCCAAGGACACGGCCAGGTCACAGGCTTCTGTATGGAGAGGAAGACGAGCAGGGCAGCAGCTCCCCTGCATGCACTGCTGGTCTCACCTCAGTCCTGTAAAGACAGGTCTGAAACCCACAACTGCACGGGGACGGTGCAACCGGGGTGTGTGAGGACAGCTTGCCTGCCCCGCACAGGCGCAGCGGATGTCGGGCCCAGAGGACGCTCCCAACAAAGGTGAGCGCATGGGGGGCAAGAGCCAGCGCCAAGAGGACCACCACCGCATGCACCACGGAATGGCATCCACGGGAAGCTGAACAGGACTAGAGAGTAAGTGTCACGAGCTCTCACCAGAGTGGGACAGGGAGGCCCGTGCGTGGGAATAAACAGGCTGAAATGGGAAACTCCGTACCCGGGGGGTGGGGCAGGGTGGGTCCCCTGCATCCCTGAGCTGAATTCGCTCCAAGCCGGCACATCAGGCCTGAGGTGTGCAGTGTGGGGGCAAAAGGCAAGCAGGGGGATGAGAGGCTGTGAGCAGGATGAACAGCCATGCTGGGGTGCCTCCCGGCTGGCAGGAACAGCACGAGTGGTGGAAATGCAGAGCTGCATCTGGGACGCGCCACGGGACAGTCCCCCAGGGCAGGTGCTGCAGGCCCCCCCCACTCCCACTCAGCCGTGAGGGAGACAGCAGGAGGCTCTAGGTGCGACCCACAGATGGCCTGCCTCTCGGTCCTCCTCCGAGGCAGCTACTGGAATATCACCATCAGCAAGAAGCAAAGGTGAGGCAGAGAGCAGAGAAGCTGGGGTCAAGGGCAAGCAAGCTTGGTCACAAATCATGAATATCCCCCCTGCAGGCCTGAGCTCACTGGGTGCTTGGTGAGGAGGTGGGGGCAACAGCAGAGGGGCTAGGCCAGGGGGGCCCACCCTGACCCCAGCGGGGAAGGGGCCCGAGCCTGCTGGCGGGCACACGCACTCCCCTCAGAAACCCACCAGCCTCTCCAACAACTCCCAGGAAGCAAAGCTGGTGATGATACCATTTTGCTCCAGGCCGAGAGGAGACACGCTACCGCAAGAGCACTCTGTCTGTGGCGTGTTCTGAGGTGCTCATAACGGGTCCCCCAACGGGCCCAGCAGCCACACCACTTTGGGGAACAGGTCGCTCCCGTGCTGACTTTGTTGAAGGACAGCACGGACATGGGTGGGTTCTGATGGGTTTGACTGAATGTTCCTTTCTGAGGAATGGAGCTCAGCCCACGTGCTGACATGGGGTATGGGTGCAGGGACCCCCACTTACCCATGCGTCCATGCTGAGGTGGGCTGATCAGAGAGATTCTTGCTGGGCCAACTGCCACCTCAGGCTAAGGTGTAAAAAGAAAACAAGTCAGTTTCCAATGCGGCCATTTCTGAGTGAGATTCTCCGTATTTACTAAGAACATACTTAGTGTCTGCAGTCAGCTGGGGAAATTCCTGGGCTGGCCGGAGACAGGCCCCACACTGTTGTGCCCCGCAGCCCCAGGTAGCCCACAGCAGCTAATGCATGGAGGGCTCCACTAAGTGCTTTTAAGAGTTTCAGAAGAGAGAAAAGTCAAGTCCTTGACTGACATCATAAATTTTATCGTTTTAAGATTTTATTCGTTTTGAGAGAGAGAGAATCTCCAGCAGACTCCCCGCTGGGGGCACAGCCTGATGTGGGGCTCGATCCCATGACCCTTGAGATCATGACCTGAGCCAAAACCAAGTCAGACACTTAACCGACTGAGCTACCCAGGCACCCCTGATATCATAAATTTTAAAATCCTGATTAAATCCTCATTTTGTGCATATAGTTTTATCACCTTGCAATTTAGATGCTGATGGGGCGAGGTGTTATCAAATCACAGGGAGCCCTGCTCTGGCCATGCACCTGTCAGGTACCCACTCCCCGACTTCCTGAGAGAACACCTCCCTGGTGCTGATGCTAGTGATGGGGGAGCCCTCCTCCCAACACAGAGATGCTGCCAGGAGTCGGGCCAAATGCTATTTCCAGCTGCCCTGGCCTCACTCCTATGGCCCCTCACATGCCCGGACCCACTGGTCTGTCACTAGACTTGGCCACCAGCCCCCAGGCCCCTGACGGCAGCCCATCTTCCCAGCTCCCACCCCTGACACACCCACCCCAGTGGTCCTTTTACTCCATGGTCAGGCAGTCTCCCCTGGCGGCTCTGCTCCAGGGCACCCTCTGGGAACCCACCCCCTGGCTCATACCAACAAGCCAGACTCAACCCTGAAGGGACTGGCCCCCTCGGGCAGAGACACTGCCAACAGCACAGCCCTGCCTGGGGGGCTGGCTCTCCACCGAGATGGCCACTGACGGCACGCTCACACCCAGGACAGCATGCTCACACACACTGACAGCATGCTCACATGAACCCAGGA
>NW_027397066.1:442840-464571 GCF_003265705.2 Callorhinus ursinus
AGGACAGCATGCTCACACCCACTTACAGCATGCTCACACCCACTGATGGCATGCTCACACCCAGGACAGCACGCTCTCACCCACTGACCGCATGCTCTCACCAGGACAGAGCTTCCCAAGTTGAAGCGTCTTTCCCGGCCATCCTTGGGAATGGTGGGTTGGCTGCAGCTGTCCCCCTATGGGCTCGTGCTCTGGTCCCACTACTTCTGGGCCAGTCCTGGCAACTGTGCCATTTTGCTGCTGCGCTCAGCGTAAGTCAAGAGTACCTGGCCTGTCCACCCTCCCCAGGGCTCCCCGTTACGTGGCCACCCACCGAGTCAGGATTTCCAGATGCCCACTGCTCTCATGCGCCCCGGCAGCCCTTTGCACCTGCTCCGCTCACAACCTCCCATGGGACTGTGCCCCTGACCCCCACCTCCGTCCAGTTCTAAACTGACAGAGTATTTGCAACACCAGAAAAATTATCATCATAGAACACGGGCAAAAATTACTAAGTTGGGTTAGAACTGGGTAACTTGTCTTTTCTCACCCTAGCTCCTACTAAGACAGGATTTCTATTTGTTCTAGGGAGAAATCAGTAACAGGGGAAGCTAAAACGATACAAAGACCCAGACTGCCCAGGGTGGTGGCCGTAGCACAGACGCACAGCCTGGCTATGTGGCCACAGGGTGACAGGTGCTGCCATGCGTACCAGGAGTCAGAGGTACCAGGACAGGGCCCGTGAGGACCCATTTTCCGGAGCATGACTGGAGTTACTGCCTAGGATCGGGATGTTCGCTGCTGTGTTCAGCCGCACGCAGAACTCCGGCCATCTCCCTGGGCCCCGGTCAAAGGCCCATTCCGAGCAGAGCAGGCACAGACCCGGCCTGCACCAGCACGAGGAAGCCACAGCTCCCGTGGGAGGTGTCCCACGCCAGGCTGCATTTAGGGGGTGGCTCTACAGGGCGGTGAGGAGTTCACAGGAAATCTGAGAAGACAGTGCAGGGCAGACGGTTCCAAGGAAGAGCGCACTCCGCACATGGCAGGCGTTCCCGGGCAGGCTTCCTCACGGGCCGCCTACCGGCCCCAGGCAGACCCGGCCCGGCTCAGGGGCTGAATCAAATACAGCTTTATAGCTCTCCCTCTACTCACAACTTGCTCAGTGGAGGGTTTTTCCTGTGAGAGAATAAACACTCTAGAAAGATCTAGGACGCCCCGGTGTCAGGCGGTTATGGATGTGCAAAGCTTCCCACCAGGGTGTCTGCTGCCGCGGGGTCGGGGTCTCCTGGTCCTGAAGTCACGTGACAACAGCCACCGTGCCCGCCTGGGCTGCCACGTGGAAGCTGCTGGTTATGTGTCAGCACATTCATGCACTTGTTTCTGCATCCTCGACGGCTGACGTGTGTTTGTTCTCAGGATTCTTTCAAGCTGGCATTCACATTTTACTGGCTTCGCTCATGAACTCGTGAGTTACAGAACGTGTTCACTTGATGCTTTTGAGTCCCCGGCAGGAAGTCGGGTTCACGTGTGAGGTGCCATCATCACCCTGTCCACCTGCAGGCTCTGCCTCGGTCGCCTTTTCTCCCAGGACCCCAGGCTCAGCGCTGGGCAGTGGAGGAGCAAGGACAAGGCCCGCCAGGACCGGCAAAGGCCATGCCCCGGCAGCTGACCCCTGGCTGCTTGCTTGAGGTGTTGTAGGGTGGGCATGGCATCTTCTCCGCTGGTTGTGGTGCCCTCATTCTGCTTCCCCCGTGGCCATGGCCACTCACCTTGCCAGAAACACCAGGCAGCGCCCCTCGCTTGGCCGGAGCCCTGTTCTCACGCCCCTGGAGGAGTGTGTGCGGCCCCCGCCCCCTGCTGCAGGCCACTGCACCGCCCTGGGTCTGCCAGGAGACAGCGCTCACCCTGCCCCCGCTGGGTGTGCACAGCAGTTCGAGCCAAGGTGCCTTCACAGGCGCCCACTCCCAGGGCTGGCGGGGCGGCCGGGCAGGGATCGACAGGGTAGACAGTGTCCTATGCGTTCTGCTCTGGCAGCCTGTCTCTGGACACAGGTGCACCCATTCATTTCCATCCTGGACACCTGTCTCCCGGAGATGTCTGTGCAAAATCCCACCATCCCCCACCTGCCCCTGATGGCAGCACGAGCTCCCACTGGCCCAGGACATCACCCTGCAATTTCAAGACAGTTACCCACGTTCTGGTCCCTCAGCTGTAACACCCAGTGACACACGGATCAGTTTAGGTTGTCAGTCTCTGATCTCCAAAACTAGGCCACACGGGGGTGAGGCTCAGGGTCCAGCCGCTGGGGAGCAAAGGCCAGCAGGCAGTGCGGGGTGCTGGGACCAGAGGGCAGGGAGGAGGTGCACCCTCAGTCTCCATCCAGGACGTGACGTGGGGCTTGGAGATGTGCAGGGGAGGAGGCACACGCCGGCACCAGCTGCCAGGGACTGGGCTGTCTCCTCCATCCTAGCTCTGAATGGCTTTGCATTCCCACCTGCTCATCCTGGAATCCAGATTCCTCCTTCATATGGCTCCAGGACGGCTCCCTTGGAAATGAGCACTACTCACTAAGCAGCCTGAACACCAGTGTGCACCTCCCAGGGCGACCAGAAGACTGCAAACAAGAAGCACTAGGCGCTGTGTCGGTTAAGTCACCAACACTGACGAGTCCGTGTGCACCAACCAGCCGCGCACTGCTCGAGCCACTTTTCTGACCTGGTCGCTCCCTCTCCGGGCCCCAGGAGCCTCCCCCTGGGGACCAGCTCCCCCACTCCTTTCCTGAGCTGCCCGCGTCTGGCCAGGGGGCAGTCTGGCCATGCTCTGCCTGGGCCAGGCCTGGGGCCCTGAGCTTCCTCTGCTCTGGTTTCTCTCCTCTGTTTCTCAGAGCCTTCACGCTTCCACTTGGCTGGACAGGGCTGACCCTGACCACACAGCATCACGTCATCCTACCCACCTGCCTGCTCCCTGTGCCTCATAGTCCCGGCCCCGCTCCCCGCAGGGTCACGCAGGACCTACTCTATAAACCACACCCCAACCTGCTCACCCCTCAGCCCAGCACACGACAAGAGACCCCACTGTGATCCATCCATCACACAAACGCTCATGTATCCTGGCGCTGAGGAAAACCACAACTGTGTGCTGTGTGGGAGACGAGCAGCACAGGGAACAGGTGTACTTACTTTTCTCATTGGGGAAGGAGTATGGTCAACCTGCATGGACTCCACTCTGTTAAATGAACAGTGGGATACATTTAGTGAGCCCGGGTCACGTCCACACCCCATCCAGGCCCACACTCTGTCTGCTCGTGCATCGGGCTCTTCACTGGCTGCCCATGGTCTGTCAGCCAGGCGCACATGGGCACGCTTCTCCACTGGGCCCTGGCCCCACTCTGGAGCCCCTGCTCCACTCCTCGGCCCACACTCTCCTTCTTCCGTGGGCCAGCCGTGTCCTTGCCCCTCTAACTCAGGCCCAAACCTCCTGCAGTGCAAGCAGGAACATCTCGTCTACTTTCCTTAACGCTTACTGCTTGACCGACACGTTTTACACAATGGGTGCTCCTAAATGTTAGTCCCCTAATTACTCAGCCCACGTGTGACAGGGAAGTGTCGTCGGGGCAGCCCCGCAGGAGGGAAACGGCAGAAAGGACAAAGGAAGGGTAGGGGAGTGAACCGTGCGCCCGCCGAACGTGAGCTGCGGCAGAAAGGTCCGGTGCTGCACCCAGACTCAACCCCAACTGTCTCAGGGAAGAGCCATGGTGAGGGGTGCAGCTCCCATCAGCCAGGGCGGGTCAGGGTCCCCAGTCATGCCACCAGCACAGCTGTGGTCTCCTGTCCCGTTTTCTGGTTGCATTCGTTTCCAAGCGCTTCCCCCAGCCTGGCCATCTCGGTCCCAGATCGGAGTCCCAGGGACGACGACGCCCATCAGCCCAGCACGGGTGCAGGATGGCCCCCGACCAACCAGGATGACTGTGAGGACGGATCTCTGATGGGCCCGCCTGCACCACACACCTGGTTCCGGGGCTGTGCCCGTGAGGCTCTGCAGGGCACGGAGGAGCTGGAGGGAGGCCCAAGCTCCCGAGTCCTGTGCTAAGTGTTGCTGGGCGTCCAGCATCAGGGGACTTGCAGGGTGGGGGGGGCCGAGGAGAACCGGAGGTGTGTCAGAGGAGGGGCTGTGTGACTCTCAGGGGCCCTCAGACGTCCCCACCAGGCACACACCTGTCAGAGGCGGACGAGTCAGGGGGCAGGAGCGGGTGTCCGCCTGGCTTTGCTGAAGGAGCTGTGGTGGGGGTCTGAGCGTTAGGCCGCGTTCAGGCAGCCCCGCTGCATGGCTCCTCATACCCCTCCCCGTTCAGGCCCCGTGTTACTTACTTGAAACTGGAGTTTTTATTGCGCCGAAAGCTGTTTGTTGTGACAATCTCATACGAAACAGATGGAGAGAAGGTGTTAATTAAACCATAAACGTCTACTCCCACGTAATTCATTCCAGTTTGAAGTAGAAGACGACAAACAGTCAGAGGCTCCCCGCCCGCCCGGCCCCCCATCCCTTGCCAGCCTCACTTTCCACCCAGAGCAGCCCCCTGAGGACAGGCAAGTGGCCTGCGCTCGCTCTGACCTGCCAGTGCCCAGTGCTGGGAACAAGCAGGTGCTCGACAAAGACCTGCCGAGTGACTCACTGACCAGGGGGTAGGGGCAGGCAGACGTCTGCGCTGTGGCGACCCAGCACCTCCGAGGGCACTGGCTCACACATGTCTGTTCTGTGCCGCCCTCCCCAGGACACGGCACTGCAACAGAGCCGAACCCCCCAACGCCCCCCTGTGAACGCCGCGCTGCATGACTTCTGTTCCTCGCGCGCGGGCAGCGGTCTGGGTGAGGGTGTCCTCCCCCAAGCCAGGGACGCGCGGAGCGAGCCAGCAGGATGACCCCGCCCCAGCCAGGCCAGAAAGGCTCCACCTGGCTCGAGAGCCCCGGGGAGAACAGGCAGATCTGGACTCTCAGGAGTCAGGTGTGGGAGACACACTGCCTGTGATGTGCCTGAACAGAAGATGGGGACAAAAATAAGCTACCGCCACAACGGCCAAAAGGACCAGGAACCTTCTAGAAACGCAAGACTGAGCCGCCAAAATGAACCCAAGGCGGAAAAGGTGTGCAGCGCAGAGCTGAGCACAGAAGCAGGACCAGGGGCCGCACGGGAGCAGCCCGGGGAAAGACAGTGGCTGCAGATCGGTTCCCCAGAAAGAAAGGCACTTGTACACCAAGGAGGACGATCCGAGTGACCCCACGTGGGCACTCCCTGGACTCGGACGGAGCAGGGCCTCACCACTAGGTTGGCTTCTCGGGACCTCCACTGCTGTGCCGGCCGGGGGCTGGATCTCCCCGGAGTGTGTGGAGCCCAGAGCACACCCTCACCCTGGTGCCGGCTGGTGGCGGCCCATTCACCCCAGACAGGCCCCGTGGTGGCCACGTAGCTTCCAGCTGCCCAGGGCCCCCCGGCAGCAAGCATCCCCCTGCAGTGTGTGGGTCACCCCTGCACACGTGACCAGCTGGGTGGACAGCAGCTCCCCAGGGCCACTGACTCTGCAGACTTTAACCTAACGTGCAACCTGGCAAACTGGGGCTTTCACAGAGTCCCCGTGTTAACACACCTGAGAGAACCACAGTCTGTCTCACAGAACAGAAGGTGCTGTGGACCGTAAGGGGGCCGGGTGGATGCTGCCCTAGGGCAGACCTCGGGCCCCACACAGATGGACACATGGGCTGCACGCATTCACTGTCACGGGCGCCATGATTCCTGGCAGAGGGGAGGCCCCAGGCTGTGGGCAGGGGAGCCCCTCAGCCCCAGGACCCTCTGGGGAGCCCCCCCAGGGGAGCCAGTCCTGTGTGTTTTCACGGCTCTCTCTGCTTCCCACTGCACTTTTGCTTTGACAGAAGCTTCCAGTAAATCAAAGTACAAGGTCTTACAAGGTCAGACAGCCAAGCGGGCAGCACTCAGCTGCCCCGGGTGTGCCCGTGGAGAGGACTCACCTCTGAAGCTGTTCCATCCGCAGCACTGACTTCTGAAGGGATTCCTCCAGCTTTGTGATCTAAACACAATCAGACTTCTGGTTATCAGGCAGACTGGGCGGAGAGAATCAGAACGTGGCCGCCACAGGAGCTGCCCTCTCGCTGTTTCGGGGTAAATCTGCACTGCGTGTAGGCCGTCGGGGGCCCCGGGAGCCAGCGCTGGGAAGCTGTCTGGGCAGCGCGAAGCCGTGCAGTGTAGCCCAGCCTCAGCAAGCAGCCTCGCCCTGGTGCTCCTCTGAGCTGTCTACACCCCAGATGCGAAACTAGATGAACACTGCCGCTTTCACCAAAGCTCTGCTCTCCTTCCATGTAGAGGAGGGTGTTTATAGGGCAAACAGGCATCTTGATGTCCTTTTGTAAGGTTTCCCCAGGGCAACCCCACAGCTGCTATGTGTGGAAAAGTGCCTGATGAGCTGTGGGGATGTTCATGGTCAGTGTTGTCGCAAAGTGTAACTGCCCCCGTGACCATGGCTGGGTCCCCCAAGCGGCCACATGCCAATCACAGATGAGAACCCACGCGGGGCTGTGGGTTAGCAGGACAGGTGCCAGCCAGGCGCCCGCCGCCTGGGACACGGCCTGGGTTAACTAGGCAGCAAGTCACGGGAGTTACCTTTTCTCTATAGAAGGTCAAGAGTCTCTTTCTGTGCTTTTCTTGAAATTCTGCAATCTGAGAAGAGAGTATGTGTCAGCTGCCGGCACTGGCGCGGGCTGCTACCATGCACGCTGTCCCGGAAGTCAGGGTTTGGGATGGACCTCTGGTGCAGACACAAGCACACTCCGCTTCTCTATACCGTCCCCCTGCCCGCCCGCCGCCGGTCCAGGCGTGGGCTCTGTTGGCTGCCACCCTGTGCCTGGAGCAGAGCTCGGTACAGCCGTTCCAGCTGTGTGTGCAGTGGCATGTGCCCAAATGCACGTGCGAGCGGAGGCAGCGTGCTCCACATGAAGGTCACACAGGCCACAAGGGCTGCACCACGCCCCTTGCTTGCAGCTTCAGTGGTGCTCAGGGCCTCGCCATGGGACGGGACACAACCCAGTGGGCCAATCGCAGTGTACCATCATCCCTCTGGCCGCAGCAACTGGATCACGGGACAGCCTCTTGACCAAACAGCACCCACGGGGAACACCCTGGACATGTTACGTGGATGGGGCTGGCTGAGAGGGCACAGCGCCAAGTGGGGCCCAGAGAGCCCAGGGACCTTTTCTGGACCCCCAGGGCCCACTGCACCTGGGACCACCTCTGCTCTTCCATTTATTTATTTATTTTTAAATTTTATTTATTTATTAGAGAGAGAAAAACAGCATGAGAGGGGACAGGGTCAGAGGGAGAAGCAGGCTCCCCGCTGAGCAGGGAGCCCGATGTGGGACTCGATCCCGGGATTCCAGGGTCATGACCTGAGCCGAAGGCAGTCGCTTAACCAACTGAGCCACCCAGGCGCCCTCTGCTCTTCCATTTAGACGGGCCCCAATTTCCACATCTGCGGTAGGTTCCTGAGAACACCAACTAAATCAGAAACAGTGATCTGTGATTTACTCAGGGGAGGAGAGCGCCACCCCACATTAAGGGAAGTTCTATTTATTTATTTAATTTGTCGGGGGGGAGCAAGAGCACAAGCAGGGGGAAGGGCAGAGGGAGAAGCAGGCTCCCCACGGAGCAGGGAGCCCGGGGATGCGGGGCTCGATCCCAGGACCCCGGGATCATGACCTGAGCTGGAAGCAGGCACTTCACTGACCGAGCCACCCAGGCGCCCTAAGAGAAGTTTTCAGTGATGCCTCCCCTCTGGGAACACTACACTGTAACCGCTAAAACTTGATTCTGCTGCCCCCCGGGCAGGGTTCCTGCAGGACTGGGATGTGAAGACAGCACCCTCTAGGTCCTACACCCCATCAGTGTACCCCAGGACTCTGCTTAGCAGACAGACACGAAGGGCGGCTGGTGCTGTCCCCAGGCTCACTGGGCTAGCACAGACCGAGGGAGAAACCACCATGGACTGGACGGCCAGCCCCCAGCAGGTCTTCAGTGCCTCCTCTAGGGCCTGGGCCACCTCCAGAAGACAGGACCACGGTCAGGAGTGACAGTCTCTTCCTATCCTCCTGCATCTTCCCAGGGATTCCACAGCCTCGGGGGTCTGGAGGACACACCACATGGGGCCCCTGCTCCACAAGACAAGGGCCGATGGACACAGGGTCTGCCTGGAGCATTAGTCTGTGGTGGGGGCACCACGAGGGGCCTGCAATGTCACCCCCATGGGCATCTGCGTCTTCATGAGGCCACATCCCAGAAATGTCCTTGCTGCTCGGCGACAGCTCTCAGGTCTGGCTCCCAGGAGGGGGTGAGGTGCTGGGGGACAGAAGGGCCAGCTGGGTCCGAGACTGGAGGCGGGGGCTGTGCACAGTGGGGAGGCATTCTGGCAGATCTAGAGGCACCCCCCCGCCCACAGCCGCCTTCAGCCAGGACTGGGCCGACAGTCTGTTTGCTTGGTCTCATCCCTCAACAGGTTCTGTGCCCGCGGCAGGAAGAGCCTGTCACACACCAACCCCTAAACCTCGTGTCCTGGTGCAGGGTCCACTCTGAGAGACAAAGCAGGAGCATCTGGAAGTGACCACAGGATGGCCCACCTGCAGCGTCCAGGAGCAGGGCTGTGTCCACGCTGGCAGGTGGGCCTGACCTCAGAAGAGCTGGGGCTCAGCAGGACTTGTGGACGGGCCTGTGGCTGTTCTTAAAAGAGGACAGGCAGAGACCAAGCGTGCAGGCCTCCGTGGCTGGCACAGACAGGACAACGCACTGAGGCCACAGCAGGGACCGGGCCACAGGCAGAGCTGAGCCGGGAGAGGGGCCTGTGGATGGGACGCTGAGTCCCGAGGGGCCTGGTGCAAGTCCAGGGGCAGCGTGGACCCCTGTGGCCATATGCCACCCACCTGTACCAGGCAGGGGCCAGCCTCCAGGACTCCAGGGTGTCAGGCCCCTCAGGCTGAGTTGCTGCGGCCTTGACCAGGGCAAGGGATGTGGACACCAGCAGAACGAAATGTGAAAGGGCCATGACCCTCATCTGGTACAGAGTGCCCTCCTGCACGGAGGCGGCACCCGTTTTGTGAGATTTTTATGAAGGGCGGAGGCTGAGGAAGCCCAGACCAGGAGCTGAGCATGTACACACCCTCTCTGGTGGTCCCTGTGATGGGCAGGGGAAGCTGTGGGACAGCTCGGGGCGCCTGCCACCCTGTGGGTGCATCCTCCTGAGGGGCAGCCACGTGTCCACGCTCTGACTGACTGATGAGGGCCAGCCCTGGCTCAGGGAGGTGCTCAGGGGAAGGAGGATTTCTGCTTCTTCCAAACTAGATCAGGAAGGGTGACCTCCTGACCGCTTCCTTGGACCCACCTGCTGTGGTTCTGACACCCATTCGTGCCATGGCCTGAGGGTGGCTTTACGCTCTTAAAATTACTGTTGATGCAGGTTTGCTCCGTCAATGCTTCCCTACTAGAAGTAATACCGAGAGGAATTTACGATACGTATCAATTCATTCAAGAGTAACAAGCCCAGTATGTTAACGTGCATGATGATGCGATATCCTGTCGTGAGGCCTCTGGAAACTCCACTTCACACCCGGACAGATGGGCACGTGGCCATGGGACGTGCGGCCCAGAGGTGTGAGGGAGGTCCCTGGCAGCTGCCTCCGCAGCCCACCCCCCACCCCTGCACGGGCGCACGCTCTGCGGAGCCGTCTGGAAACTCCATGTCCTTGGTGAGACTCTTGTAAGCACAGGGCTGCCCGTGGTTGTGAATGCCATGGGTTTGAGGACCTCCCAAGCCTGATCGTGGGCAGCTTCTGGGGCATGTGTGTGTGACTATGGGGCTACACATAGATGGCACAGCCATGACACCGTGGGGCTTCTGGCTTTGTCACTGCTGGAGAGTGGCCGTGCAGAGGAGGGGAGGTCTCGGCGGGGCTGGCACCGGCCCAGAACGGTCAGGGTGGGTACTGCTCTCCCTCGGCCTGCTGCCCCAGGGGAAAGGTCCTAGCTGGAGGCAGCTCCTGGATGCTGCCCCGCTCGGCCTCCTCCCCCAGAGGGTAGGTGGGAGGCGGCCCGCAGGGGGCTCAGCGTTAACAGGGAGAAGCAGGATGGCTGAGGGCTGGAGGGCTCCCTTCTCTCCCAAGTGGCTTCGTGGACAGAACGGCGGCCCGCACCTTGTCCAGGGACGGCCGGGAGGCCAGGCGTCTGGGGCGGGATGTGGGGTGAGCACGGATTCACAACACTAGAGGGAGGGGGGGCAGCAGGTGAGATGTGGGGGCGGGGCAGGCGAGGTGAGGGGAGCGGGGCTGGGAGGAAGACAGGCACCCCGGGAGCCAGGGGAGAGCATATGCCCACGTGGACCATGACCCTCAGAAAGGACAGCCTCACGAAGCAGCCCGCAGGCTCGATCTGGGGCCCTTGCAAACCCGAACCGTCAGGCCTGTCCCAGATCATGAGGTTCAAACGACAGCTGTATCCCCGCACACAGCAGCAACAACCAAACACAGCCAATGGCTTCGTCTCAGCGAGGGCAGCCATGGGAGGCCGAGAACCTTATAGGAGGGACTGGTCTCCAGAGCTTATAACACCCTCTCTTCCTCTGAGGTTATCACAACACCGAGTCTCTGAGGCGAGGCGGACGGACGGGGGTCACACTGAGCAAGCCACGTGTAGAGCTCACCTGGCAGGTCTCTCTGGAGTACTTCTGACACAGGCCGTCTATGCCCATAAATAGCGCCTGGATATCTGCGTCGGTCTGAAAGGGAAGGAAAGCTGGGGTCCGTGTTACTGCTTCCAACACGGGCATACAAACACCGTGGAGAAACATCTACAATCAGCCACAGACGACACAAACAATCAGCACCCCACCAACCATCTCCAGGGGGCCTGGGAGGCTCGCCTGTGTCCTGGCTGCTGTGGCGGTCGGTCAGTCCAAGGACTGAAGGGCGGTGCTAAGGGGCTCTGGGCACCCACTGGAGGGCAGAGTGGCCTTGACCACAGGGGCTCATCTCTGCGGTGAGACACAGCCCTCCTCGGAAGGACGCCGTCAAAGCCAGGCTTTCATGGTGGAGACACACGGAACTCAGAGGAAGGAAAAAAGCCGAGGAGAACACTTTCAACCAATCACAAGTATGTGCAAGATACTCAGCAAGCAAACATAAGGTACTTAAACACGTAAGGGTTGAAGGAACAGTGTCTGCCTACTTCCAACCCCTAGTGCAGACCTGCCCTGCCTCCTCCCCTGACCACAGCAGCAATAAAAGCCCGGGCAGCAGCCGTCCTGCGGCAGGCGTCTGGGAGGAGTGGCCATCAACCAGAAGGAACAGCTGGGACACACACCAGACCGAAAAGGTGCAGGAAGAGCCTTCGGCGACCCCCTGTCTGGTCTTGGTCTGGACTGTAAACAAGTCATGAACGTCAGGACGGCGGTTTGGGGGCCATCTGTGACCCCAAACTCCACTAAAACAACAGTGAAACTAAATTAGGTCAGTGGTAGAAACTGGGAATTGTACCTTGAAGGGCCAGGGCCTTCTGGTGGGGACAGTGCAGGGGCCAGGAGCAGGTCTGGCTTTGGGATATGAGGGGGCTGGAGTGGCGTCAGGACGGCGGGGGTCCCCGCACAATGCTGCCTGGACAGACCACTGCACACGGGGCGGCATGGCCCACAGACAGGGCCCGGGGCCTCCAGGTTCGTGTGAGCCCTGCTCTGCGTCAGCTAGACCTGCCACCCCGGCACGTGGCCTGATGTCTCCGAGCCTCCGTCCTCCCAGTGAGGCCAGCAGAAACGGTGCCTTCCCTGAGGGCCATGCAGAGCTCCCCCAAGAAGCGTGGCCAAGCCTGGTGCTCAGCAAGTGGGGACCATGCCTGTCTGTAAAGATACGTTACACACACACAGATGACCCCCAACTAGATGAAGAGCTCCATGGACCAGAACTGCAAGCATCTGGAAACGCTGTGACTGGTCTGTTAGGGTCCACTGCCTTCTGAGAGAGGACTCAAGCATTCTACACGTGGCAGAGGCCCCAGTGGCACCGGAGGCTGTGGAGACAGAGCAAACAAGGGTTCTCCAGTCTAACAAAGGCCCCCACTGCACAGGCTGCGCCATCTCTGTGAAGCCAAGCAGCACAACTCCGCAGACAACTGTCATCACACACAGGACAGCCACACTGTGGACGGAGACAGACAAACAAGGAAGGAATATGATCAAAGCACCAGAAAAACATTAATGTCCATTAAAGAATTCTAAGCTCAGTGAAAATATGCTTCAAAATAGAGGCAAAAAAAAAAAGAGGCCCTTTTCAGACAGACAAAAACCAGAGAAATTTGACATCAACAGAAGGCACTGCCTTCAGGTAGGAAATGGTTCCTCGGTGGGAGCAGGGGTTTCAGGAGCCAGTGAGGAGCATGTGGGGCAACCACAGATCCCAGCGGTGACCGCACACTAGCTGCCCTGTGGGGCTCCACGCAGACAGAACGACACCACCCACCAACAGGGTAGTGGGGACAAAGACCCTTGCTTCGGCAGGAAGATCTACTGCATACGGGACTTCAGGAGGTCAAGGCCATGCCATGGTCTCTGGGGTCACAGAAATGAACCCTGTCTTGGTCTGAGTGGGGGACACGTTCAGGTCACAAATGATTCCCAGAGCCACGGGCTTGTATCTGTGCACTTTTCTGTATTAGACTTCAATAAAAGTCAGTAAAAATAACTAAAAATCCCCAAATATTTCTAAGTCAATATACTTTCAGAAAACACACAGGTCATGGGAGTAATTGAACAGAAATTTCAAATTATTTCTAAGTGAAAGACAGTAAAAATGTAAAATAGCCAAGCACACACAACGCAGGCAAGGGCAAAGAGAGGGATGCCCCAGCCCCACAGCATAAATGCCAGGAGGGAGAGGCTAGGAGCAGACGGAAGCACCCATCTTACAGAACAGACTAAATGCAAGGAATAAAGAAGAAAGGAAATGGTAAGAACACAGCTGAGAACAAATGTAAAGTGAAGAGAAACACTAGTTCTCTGAGAACACTGATAAAAAGTCAATAAAACCAGGCAAGACTGTTGAAGAAAAAAGAGAGAAGGCACAACAACCATCATTACAATGACAAAGCAGCATCACTACGGATCTCACAGACCCTGAAAATACAGATGGCCGCAGACACACTGACGATGAGAAACTTGAAAATTCAGATGAAGTGCACAAACTCCTAGAGAAAGACCACTCACTTAAGCTGACCCAAGAATTGGGAACTCTGAAGAGTCCCATATCTAATTAAAAAATTAAAACCCAAGTTAAAAACCTCCCCACAAAAAGCCTTCTAGGATCAGATGGTGTCAGGCATGAATTCTAACGTACATTCTCTGAATGATCCCAATCTTAAAAAAAATCTGCAAGAGAAGAGAAAAATGAAAGAATTTTCAACTCCTTTTATTAAGTCAGCAAAACCCTGATTCACCAAAACTTGAAAATGGCATTGTAAGAAAGGAGAGTTACAGGTCGGTTCTCACATGAAGAGAGGTGCAAAACCCCCAAATCCCTCTGCCCATATAGGCTATACTGCGTCACAACCAAGTTACAGTGTTTAAGATTCTACTGTGGGGTTTAGGGGCGCCGGGGTGGCTCAGTTGGCTGAGCGTCCAACCCTTGGTTTTGGCTCAGGTCACGATCTCCGGGTCATGAGATCGAGCCCCACATCGGGCTCCATGCTCTCCTCGGAGTCCGCTTGAGATTCTCTCTCTCCCCCTGCCCCGCCCCGCCACTCACATGTGCGCACACACTCTGTCTCTCTAAAGTAATAAATAAATAAAATCTTTAAAAGAATTGTACTCTGGGTTTAAAATTCTAAAAATAAATGCAATTTACATCAACAAAATAAAGGAGAAAAATCAAATGATAACCTTGATATTTACAGAGAGCCACTTGATAGAGTCCAACATGGCTCATGATAAACCTTAGCAAGAAACCCAAGGTGCACATGAATACTCCACTGGAAGCTCCACCCTGAAATCAGAAAGAGACAAAAGATGCCTGACATGCAAAGGAGAAACAAGAAGGCAGAGAGTAAGAACGGGAGGGATGACAGAGATTAAACACTTAGAGATGATATGGTTGTACATAGAGAGGGTCTAGAAAAAGCTCCAGATCGGCCAGTAGCATCAGGTGACTTTAGCATGGTCACCAGATAAAAGCTAATAAAATCAACCAATTTTTATACACCAGCAATAAGCACTAAAAAGATGACATTTTAAGAAATGAGTATGGCAGGGCGCCTGGGTGGCTCAGTCGGTTGGGCGACTGCCTTCGGCTCAGGTCATGATCCTGGAGTCTGGGGATCGAGTCCCGCATCGGGCTCCCTGCTCGGCGGGGAGTCTGCTTCTCCCTCGGACCCTTCCCCCTCTCACGTGCTCTGTCTCAAATAAATAAATACAATCTTTAAAAAAAAAGAAATGAGTACGGCAGCATCCCAAATCAATACCCGAGGGTGAAGCGAACAGTGATACACACAGCCTCTATGCAGAAAACTGTTACTGTTAGTTACTGAAACTAGAGCACATCTAAGTAAACGGAGGCGTGCCACGCTTATGGACTGGAGAGTCCACGTTGTAGAGACGTCAATTTTACCCACATTATCGATGAAGTGCATACCCAAGAGACCTTGTGTCTGGAAACTGATGAAAGAAACTGATTCCAAAAGTTACGCAAAGGACTTGGGCTAATTGTGCAACAGAGAGCTCCCAACCTCAGTGGCTCAAGGGGGACACTACCCGCCCACACATTAGCAGAAGGCTGGACTCGGTGGATGGCCTTCCATTCAGGGCCCAGCAGCTCTGCCCTGCTGGGTCAGCAGCATCCACTTGGCTGAGTTGGGGGCTTTCCAGGAGATTGTTTTGGGAGCCAGGTTTGGAGTGGCGTTGCTCATGGGAAGCAGGTGGGGAGATGGAGTCTAGCTGGGGGCCCAGAAAGAAGGGCAGCAGGGCCAAGGACAGCTCCCAGCCAGGCCAGTCTGTTCCAGTGGCTGGTGTCTATTTCTCTCTTCTCTTACCCAGAAAAGTCACCCCCCCAAATGCCCCATCTCTGAGTTCATACCAAACCCATGTCCTAGCAGGCATGTGGTCTTGTCCTGCAGGTCCTGATCCGGGCTGCATCCTAGGAACTAGGCCCGTTCCCACCGTGAGCAACCTCTGACCTGGGGCCTGGGGCAGACAAGTGAATCCACCCCTCAAAGGTCAGGGGGAAGTCAAGAGAACAGAGCAGTCACAGAGACCCTGTGGGTGGGTGTCCTGGGGCTCCTGCCCTGGGGCCATCTTCATTAGACAGGCCTCTGCTGTCTAGGAGAGCCTCTGGTCTAGCCAGCTCCAGTCCCCGGTTCTGCCCACTGGGGGTTCTTCCTCCTCTCCCAGTTCCCCAGGGCCCTACGTGAAGTGGGCATGAGGATGAGTGCCCTGACCACTCATGGCCTCCAGGTCCCAGACACCACTGGCTTCTCCGGGGTTCAGCGCCTCCCCACTGCAGCCCTCTGCTGCAGCCATCCCCTCTCCATCTCTGCTGGAGAACCTGCCAACTGCAGTCGAAGTGCAACCCCCTCTTGTCCACACACCTTTCTGCTCTGCTCTCTGCTTTCACCAGAGGCTCTGTCCTGCAGACCTGCCTGCCTCCCAGGTTCCTGCAGGCTCCCCAGCTTCAGTCTGCACTGTCCCCTCACCACTACCACCTGACAGATAAGGCGGTGTACTATTTTGTGTGTGCGACAGTGACGGCCCTTTTCAATGACAGACAAATTAAGAAATATAAGTGGTGCCCTGTGTGTGAAGCTAAAGGAGCAGGTGTGGGCAACTTTCATACTGCAGGTCCCAGGAAATCAGCTTAGCCTGTTACAGTGTGTTTGGTTTTAACAACAACAAAAAACCCAGTCAGAATAGAAACCATCAGGGGCACTGCATTTAGCAAGGATAGGAGTTGTTTGGTGAAACTTACTTCCCATATGTGCACACACAGATGCGTGTGCATGCAAACGCACCTACACCGTGCCGTGATATCAAGTGTCCTTCCTGCCACAGGTCAGGGAAGGTATGGTCACACAGAACCGTAGGCAGAGACCTAAAGGCAGTGGGTGAGGGGGGAGGTGGAAGCTGTCTGGCCCCAGGGGCAGTGGCGGGGCAGAGTCGCCGGCCAGGGGACCAGGTGTCCACCAGAGGCCAGGCCACAGAGCCACGGGCGTGAGGGGATATGAATTTACTCCCAGGAAGCTGGGACACATGACCCACGTTGGCAGATCCCTCTGGATGCAGCTGAGAAGAGATTCCAGGGAGCAGGAGGGAAAGCAGGAAGAATGGCGGAGGGCGTTCATGTGGCCCATGGAGAACGGAGCGGGGTCCCGGAGAGACTGCTAGAAGCGCCTACAGAATGCGGGTGTGCAGGACAGCGACAGTGCCGTGAACGTCACTCTCTCACACGTACAGAGAACAAAAGAATACATACTTTTTCAAGCATGTGTAGAATATTAACAATTACTATGTATTAAGGCACAATGAAAATCTTGACAATTAAAAAAAGTAACCATATGTCCATATTCTCTGGTCACAAAGACATAAAATTAAAAATTTTCCACAAAAATGATAGAGATAAAATCTAACCTCTTAGAAATTAAAGAACACTCTCTTGAATAATTTTTTTAAGATTTTATTTATTCATTTCAGAGAGAGAGAGAGCACAAGCAGGTGGAGAGGCAGAGGCAGAGGGAGAGAGAGAAGCAGACTCCCCGCTGAGCAGGGAGCCCGACGCGGGGCTCGAACCCAGGACCCCCCGGGATCGTGACGTGAGCCAAACGCAGACAGTTAACCAACCGAGTCACCCAGGCACCCCTCTCCTGAATAATTCCCGAGTCGAAAAGGAAGTTAAAAGAGAGATTAAAGACTATCTAGAAATGATAAAAACAATGCTCCAAGTGATGTACAACAGCAGGAAACAGCAGGAAACAGATCTCTCTAAATACACTTCTAGGAAAGAAAAGAGAAAAGAGATGAATGGAGAGTAGGGCCCAGGAGGGCAGGGAAAGGCCGGGGCACCCCCTCCCTCAAAGGCAAGCCCGACCCGCTGCGCGACCCAGCAGAACCTGGCTCTATGGCCGAGGGTTTAAACTGGCACATTTCTTAAGGGAAATAAGGCGCTTTCTATTAAGTTTAAATACTTAAATCTGTGCCCTTATTTTTCCACTGCTAGGAATTTATGCTACAGAAATGTTCTTATACATATGCAGAAACACAGTAAAAAAATATTCACCGTAAAACTGAAACAATGAAAAACCACCCTCCCCCCAGCAAAACACTGAAATGCTATGCAGTCTTTTCAGAGTGTGGGTGTGCCAAAAATACCAAGTCAACTGAGAAAACACCATTTTGTAAAAAAAAAATAAGTCACAGTAACACACAGAGCAGTAACTATACCCCTACTTGTGGATATCTGTGGGAAACAAGATTTTTCTCCATTATAATCTTCTGTATCATTTAAGTCTTGTGTGACTTTGTATTATATGTGTAATCAGCAAAAAATGATTGTTATAGATTAAAACATCAGATCAAATACGTACCTTAGAACCTAAGTATAAAGAGAAAAATTATTTGCAACTAAGTTTAAAGCAAACAGGTGACACTGATGTATTTCATAGAGAGGACAAAAGACCTTGTTTTAAGCCTACTACAACAGTAACCCACTTTAAACTTCCTTTCCTCCAACCCTCTTAATTAGATACGACCCCCATGGAAATCCAAACTCTATCTCCTTCTTAAGGAGCTTGTACTGTGCTGAAGAAACCTACTCAACTTATCTTCATTTCCCAGAACACAGCACAGCAAACTACTCATAGGGCCAATCTATGGTTAAGAAAGAAAGTTGTATGAGGTATTCAAAACCAAATCCTAACTGTACTTTACTCAGAAATCTTGTAAGATCTTCTAATTAACCTAGCAAAATGAAAGAAAATTTCAGACCCCTCCCAAATGACTAAAAACTGAATCCTGAACTAAAAAAAAACACTGATTAATATCCAAATAATAGATATTTCAACTTACGTGTTTTGAAAGTAAAACCGTGCGACAAGGGACTTTGCAAATCAAGCACTTGTCTTTGCCACCTATGAAAGAAAAGTAAACTTTATTATAGTGAGTAGCGCTTTTGAATTTAAGTGCAGGCTTCAAATTACAATATTTCTTCAAAATAATACAGAATTATAGCACTTACATTTTCCACGTTCAGAAAATGGTAAGACTGTGCACGTGGACAGAGTTGAAAAGATTTATTCAACGAATAATCCATTTTTCCTGTTTTGTCAATATGCCCCAAAATAGTGCTTGTGAAGATCAACAACACTCAAACTTAAATCTATCTCAGATTTTCTTACAATTAGATTTTGTAGTGATATCCTAAGTAAAATTTTTTTAATATTCAAAATGAAAACAGCTCCTTGCACCCCATCTAAGAGATGAAGTAAAGGCTTTGTTCAGCCCCCTCGGCCTCACCTCTGCAAGACAGGAGACAGTTCACTGGGGAGGTGCTCTGTACTTGCTGAGCTCTGGCTGCCCCTAGGGCAGCGCCTGGCCCGAGAGCACAGGGCTAACGTCCTACCTGCTCTTCTCCGGGGTCTCTGGCCCAGGCCCACCTACTGCACCACCTTCTTCTCCACTCCCACCACCCTCCGTGTGGCTGGCTGCTAAGGGTAGCCTTGCATTTCCTCCCTTGCCCCCATGCGGCACCAGAGCCCCCGGGTGTCGCGGGAAAACGCCTTGAGTGGGGGCAGCAGGGCCTCTCATCCTGGGCTCTGCCCCATCCCCACGCGTCGGAGCTTCCCTTTCTCACAAACCAGCCTGGAGCCCAGAGCCGGCCAGGGAATACTGCACCCTCGTCCTGCCAAGCAGCGCACCCAGCCCAAACCCCGGCCTCTCTGTCTCCCCCTCTTCTGGTCCAGTGCAGCCAAGAACCAGGGAAACAATCACTTAACTGAGAAGTGGATTCACAGACTTGGTTCCAGCACTGCTGAACTGCAACACTGCTGGGCAACCCTCCATTTTTCTTGGGTGTTACCCCACCAATTCCCTGTGGGGGGTGTTCAAACAGGCCCCCCTTCAGTTACCAAGAAAAAAGTCATGACCTACCTCAATCTTCCTGCCTCTCCTCCACTTACCACGGAACAACTCAACTCCCTCTGCTTTCTTCCTCTGTCTCATCTCATTTCATCCCCACAGCACATGGGATGGGGTCCTTGTGGAGAAAGACGGGGTTCCCTTCCAACAGCCTCCAGAGTTGTCCCCTTTCCTCCATCCCTACAAACATGTTCAAGGGGCCCTCTTCTGAAAGCACCCACCCTCAGCAGTATGTTCCCGCCCTCTATGTCTCTCCTGGGGATTCTGGACAAGATCCCTCGGGGCACCACTACCGCCAGAAGCCATGGAGTCAAAGATGAACAGAGCTGGCTCCTAAAAATCCACGAGTTGCACTGAAGGCAGGGAAGAAGAGACTTGACAAAGACAGGATCCATCTGCAGCTAATGCGCAGGCAAACTGACGTTCACAAACAGTGCTTACAAACCTATTAAATATAAGCGCGCCAATAAAAGGTGTGAAAGGGCCCAAATGAGTAGTTGGCCAAAGTGCAGACTGACGCTAATGCACGGAACGAAAATGCCGGCCATCCACGCTGGGGACAGGGAGCAGCCACCTTTCTGGGGTGCCTAGTCCTAAGTGCTAATGCACACACCCGAGCGCAGCACCCCCACCCTTCCGGATATCCCAAAGGAAAAAACCACGTAAGTGAACAAGTGGTGCTTAACAGCAAAATATTAGAAAATACGCAGAGCTCTTAGTAGGGAATCAGTTAAATAAATCATGGCACGGCAACTAAAAGATACATTATGCAGCCTTAAAAATGATGATACAGACTTACTTTAATGTGAAAAGAGATCCATGTCCTATTAATAAACTCAGGGAACTAAAACTGGTATACACACAGTACCATTTTTGTTGTAGAAATCTGTATCCATAGGAAAAAGTCTGGAAGGATGTATACCAAAGCTTAAGGAGGGCTTACCCCTGAGTCACAGTCACTAAACAGCTAAGGAGCTGTGGTCAGTGCTCCACCCTCAGGCCCTTCCACTGTTTTTTGTGTGTCCCAGCATTGGTGGCTTTTTGGAGGAATGACCTTGGGCTACCCGACCGTGCTTCAGAAAAAGAGCCAGAGGTACGCGGGAATCAGCCTGCCCGGGGCCATGAACCAGTCCCCCAAAACTGAGAACACAGACCTCCCTGCATCGTTCTCACCCAAGCTCACCCACACCACCAACTCCGGGGGGGGTTCCAATTCTGACCCTGCCCTGGGACGCCAAGTCCACAAGCTCTGCCTTCTTCCCCCACCTTCTCCTACCTCCACCGCCTAAAGGAACGCTCTTCCCACATGACACTGTGCCCTAGCTCCCTCTGCCTTCGGCCCTCTCCTCACTCCAGTACCTTCGACTGCTACCTATGTGCTAATTCCCCAGCGTACTCCCGGCTGTCTTGACTCCCAACCCGTATACTCAGCTGCCCCCCCAGAACCTCCGCGCCCGATGTGGGCCCCGAGCCTCACCCCGGGACACAGAAGGAGCTCGTGTGGCACGGCCGATCCTCCTGCGGAGTGTTCAGATCATTCACGGTGAGCCACACGCCGGACCTCGGGACAGCGGTGACCGCCGAGGACGCTACTGCCTTACCCTGCAGGCTGCTTTCACAGGTGAATTCACTCTGGAAAACTCACTGTGCTTTGCATTCACGCGCTTTTTCTTTTTTATACGTCAATGAGAACGTCCCGTACAAAGAAAAATACGCCTCTGATCATGCCGCCAACCCAGGGACCCCGGCAAGCACGCTTTGGCCTCCGCGGCCGCCGGCTCTCCTGCAGCCCCCCGAGCTCCGCGGGCCCGTCCCCGCTTCCTTCTGCCCCCGGCGGCGCGCCTGCGCGAGGCCAGGCGAGGACGCGCCCCCCGGGCCCTGCGCTGCGCTTTCCGAGCACCTCGTCCCGGGGACTAGGTTCACGCCGCCTTCCGGAAGGGCAGCGAGGGCCGCATCCCCGGGGCTCAGGGGACCCGCGCGCTCCGCCCACCTCCCGCGGGCCCCGCCGCCCCGCGCCCGCGGTGGGGGGACGCAGGCCTGGTCTGGGGGCCGCGCCCGCCCTCACCTTTGCCCAGGCAGACGTCGCAGTACACGTGGCCACAGTTGGTCAGACTGAAGCACGACGTGCGGTGCGGCGGCTGGAAGCAGCGATTACAGAACACCCAGCCGGCCATGCCCGACCGCTCCGCCGCAGCGCAGCCCAGGCCCACGCGCCGCGCACGCGCAGCCCGGAAGCCGCCTGCCGAGCTTCTGCACCTGCGCAGACTGCAGCTGGTCACCCCGCGCCTGCGCACGGGAGAGCCGCACGGCTCCCGCCAAAACCCGTGCTGGACGGTACCAACCGGGGTGTGTGTGTGTGTGTGTGTGTGTGTGTGTGTGTGTGTGTGTGTGTGTGTGTGTGTGTGTGTGTGTGTGTGTGTGTGTGTGTGTGTGTGTGTGTGTGTGTGTGTGTGTGTGTGTGTGTGTGTGTGTGTGTGTGTGTGTGTGTGTGTGTGTGTGTGTGTGTGTGTGTGTGTGTGTGTGTGTGTGTGTGTGTGTGTGTGTG